>NW_021620749.1:1823674-1965026 GCF_004785775.1 Grammomys surdaster | reverse complement strand
AGAGGAGAGAGGAGAGAGGAGAGAGGAGAGAGGAGAGAGGAGAGAGGAGGAGAGAGGAGAGAGGAGAGAGAACAGAGAGAAAGCAGGCTGAAAAGCTGTCTCCAGCAGAACACAGGCCACCAGCTTGGACCCTCACCACTTCCAAAGCCCCTTTCCAACCCAAGGCTGGTCCTTGGCATAAACAGCAAGAAACTGACTTTGCCTGATCATTGTATCTACGTGTATCTCAAACTCTGATGAAGCAAAATACAGCACTTTATGTACAAAACATGTTCTCCTTTAGCATGACCTAAACCTATCTATTTATTAAATAAATTCCCTAATAGGGACTGTTTTCCATAAAACCTTAGGACTGATATTTGATTCCTAAGGCACACACAGTGTCTCACAATCATGTGGGTAATTCCAGTTCCAGGGAATCTGACCCTCTTCAGTTCTCAAAGAGCACTAGGTACACAAGTAATTTATAAACACAGTACTTCTATGTATAAATTTAATTTTTAAATTTAAGATAAAAATGTTTCTTTCTCTGTGTGTATGTAGCATGTGTGAATGTGTACGTACATATTCATTCCTGTACAAATGTATGTGAGAGTCACAAGTAGATACTGGGTGTCTTCCCTACCCATCTCTACCTTACATTTTTGAGTCAAGGTCTTTCTAAATATATTAAAGGGAGCCCCAGGATAGGCTGTGTGTTTCCATCCTCCAGCAGGGGTTTGCACTGGGGTCCAAACTCAGGTCACCATGGTTTTCCCATCCACTCTAGGAGAACTTCCCACTAAAGATAATCTAGTCCTTGATAAACCAAAATACTGACAGCTAGCTTACTAGACATTCACAAAACAGCATTCTAACTGCATGAACTTGGTTAGAATAATAGATTTGTTTTAATATAAACCATTGAGATTATCATATGCAAGACGGGGCTAAAACTAGGGCAGTGCTGGTGCATGCTTCTTAGCCCCAGCACTTGGGAGGCAGAGGCAGGTTTCCAGGCCAGCCTCTTTATTTTACAAAGTGAGGAAAGCCAGCTTTGCACAAGAGAAACTTGGGAGGTGGGGGCACTTAAAAGCTAAAGGACCACAATGTCCATCTGAGCTGTCAGTCATCTCCCTCCATTTAAATGTAAATGCTATGTATAAGCTTAAGTACAGAATGAATAAAAATCATCCTGTACCTGAACACTTACATTCTTACTTGTCTTGAAGATACATGTAGCACAGGGTGGCCTCCAGCTGCTCAATCTGTAGTTAAGCATGACCCTGCAGTCCTTATCCTCTTGCCTTATCCTCCCAAAAGCCAGGACTATAGGTATAAACCACCATATCCAGCTTTACATTTATAAACACACAAATTCTCTACATTTTATTTAATATTTTAGCTGTGCAATGTGATTCAATAAAAACTGATGAGACTATCACTGGGAGGTGAGGTGGAGTAATGAAGCATGTGTGTCACCCTGTGTTCAATCTCCAGCACCAGGCAGAAAAAATATAAATGATGACATCTCAGAAATGCAAGTGACTTCATACTTCAACATGTAAATACTCTGTAGATGACTGCAAGGTAACAGCATCTCCTGGATGCATCTGCCAGCTACACATAGGAGCACACAGCAGGTATAGTATGCACAAGACCTACCTGTTCTAGTCAAGTCAGACCAAATCCCAGCATGGAGGTGGAAGGGGGAGTCCACCACAAAGTCCCACCTCTAGCAGAGGAGCTATTAGCACTCGTTAACTGATAGGAGAAAAGGTCAGCCTTCTCTCCAAGGCATACCCTGGTAGGCTGACCACGCTCCAGTAAGAAGGCCATACATCTAAGAATATCTGGGCAGCATAAACTTGGCCTTGATTGGGGGTGGAAGATGCCAGAAAGCTGGGTGAACAGAGAGTTACAGAGGGCATGGTAGGGAATGAATATGATCTGAACATGTACAAAATTCTCATAGAAAAGAAAACAAGACAGACTTGATAGATGATAGATTAGACAGTCATAGATGAACTCAAACTCTCATTATTTGTCTCTACAAGTAAATAGGGTAGGGCTGGAAGAACAGCTCTTCATTTAAGAGCACATACTGGTCTTTGAGAGAGCCCACCCACATGGAGCAGGCTCACAACTGCCTGCAACTCCAGCTCCAGGGGAATCTAATACCCTCCTCCCTCTGGCCTCCTCTGGCACCTGCACTCAAGTGGACCACACACCATCAACCCCACAGACCTACACATGCCCATCATCCACCCCACAGACCCACACCCACACACCACCCACCCCACAGACCCCCACCTACACATGTACACCACTCACTCCACAGACACATACACCCACCCACACACACACACCATTTTTAAAGAGAATGAAAATAAGTAGGGCAGAGTGGCATACAGCTATAATCCTAAGAGAAGCATGTAGCTATGATCCTAGCACTCAACAGGCTGAGGCAGAAAAATACTGAGTTTGACAGTTCCATGAACAAAGGGAGATCAGATCCTGTCTCAGAAAGCCCAAGGGAAAAACCTTACTTAAAATAAAAGCAATCTGTTCAGCAACAACCACTCAGTTAAATTAATAAACTTGGGCTTAGAAGCAAAAGAATTATTAACCATATTCAGAATTTTAAAAATAAATGCTTACAGTGTGGCTTTCAAGTTCGGCGATTTTTTCAGGTGCTTCGAATCCCAAAAAATACATTCTGATTACATGATCAGTACTACCTGTAGCTAAAAACATACCACCTGAAATAAAAATGTTAAAGCTTAAAATATGTAGCTTGTAACAAATAACACCAACAAAACATACTTCTTTCTATACATGCAGTACAAAGTTCTTTCTGGAAATTAGAGTTACTGCCACAAATCTATCCTCCAGCTAGGTCATTAGGTAAGCTTATAGAGCTGAACTCTTGGCTTTGGTGAAAAAGTCACCCCTACTAGAACACTCCCTCTCTCTCTCTCAGCTTTACTGAGCAAGAGGCGGCAGCACCACACCGAGCATTGGTGCCCTAAAGACCAGGGACAAAGCAGACGTCTTCTGAGCAGATGCTTCAGTGTAGAGCTCACCTGTGACACTGTCCCTTCCTGAGGAAAATGCATGGATGGGCCTAGTCTATAAAGTTTCCCAAACAAGTCCACTGGACAAGAAAAGAATAAGGGTTATAATTTTGCCAAGATTCTGTATTAAATATAAACAAATTTGAAGTTAGGCAGAATATAAGAAACAATATCCTACACATGGCCACATGACATTAGAAGGGCTTATCTGACACCATGAGCCTCCTTGCATATCAATGACTCTGAATACTGATTGGAAAGGGGAAGAAAGGAAAGGCAAGCATCGAGTATGATCTTACCAACACTAAATGAAGAACACAGCATCTGAACACCAGGCCTTGGCTTTTCCGTGAACTTCAGGGGGCGTGGACTTTAAAAGAAGATGATATGCCTTTAGAATACATGATACACTTCATTAGAGCACTGGAGGTTTTTCTATGACTACGGAGTCTGCATGATGTGTGTCCATATGGGAGCACACGTGCCATGATGCACTCACAGAGGTGAGGACCATTTTCATGAGTGTCTTCACCTCGACAGGGTGGAACTCAGTCATCAGTTTCCAGAGAAGGAGCTTTTACCAAGAACCATATCACTGGCCCTAAACTATTGCTTATTAACTTAGCATATTAACATTACTACAGCTCCTTGTGCTAGAGATCTTACTGAACTAGTAGGCTACTTGCTTGCCTTAGGCAAACTAGAGTTTGGTCACAGACACATTTCTGTGAGAATGCCTTGTCAATGGAAGGATTTTAGAATCCAACTCCTCCTCACGTATGACAAAATACATCTCAGTATCAATCTTTAATTTCCATCAATAATGCTGAAGTTAGAGGCTAGAGTTCATTATAAATTCAGATAAAACACATGCTACGTGCATATAATCTCAAGATCTGTTCACCAACATGGTAACAAAAACAAATATATATAAAATCTCCCAATTTAGTTCAAGACATCCTCATAAATTTCTGCCCCAGTGTCACAAACTTTTAATCCCAGAGGGGCAAGTGCATCCCTGTGAATTGGGAGGCCAGCCTGATCAGCACAGCAAGTTTTAAGTCAGCCAGGGCTATGTATTGAGACCATCTTTAAACAAACAAACAAACAAACAAATCTTCTGAGTATTTTACAACTTCTACACAAACTGACTATACTATCAGATTTTAAATTTAAATAAACATTTTCGTTCCTCAAGTCCATGACTACACTAAGTACTGAGTATTCACAAGCAGCTTGGAGCCACTACTCCCGCAGCAAAGTTTCTGGAGTACTGTGCTACTGACTGAATTTCTGATTTCACACTTAACTCTCCATTTCTCTGTTTTAAATCCACATCTATTACTTGAATTTGCTTACACAAAGGTGAGCTATAAATAAAGTCCTTTAAGCTTCTCAGTCACAGTGAAGGTGATGTAAAGCACATGCAGTAACAAGTTCAGGAGAAAAACATTTAGACGGTCCCGTCATTACATTACAGAGGAGAAACCACCGCATAGAGATAGATCACTCACCTGAATTTCAAGGACTCTAAATCCCACTGCCAAAAGCAAACAGTCCCATCAGCACCAGTAGAAACCATGTACCGCTGAGGTCCTTTGGCCATTGGGCTAAACTGAAAGTCAAAAACATGTATGAATCTTCCAGAGTTTCTCCTTAGTTTACAACTTACCAGTTGCCTCAAACTCACATCAACCAACAAGCTAAGAAAGTAAAGCACAAATTCAAGCTGTAGGTGACATGAGTGAGAACTCTAAGAGTACACTTAAAATACATGTGGTTCTGATGCATTTTCAATATAAGTAAACAAGAACCAGAAACCATGACTTGATCTGACATGGTCAAGTCCAGTTTTAAGATACCAGAAGCGTGCCAGACCTGAGCTTCAACATTTCATACTATTCAGTGGAAAAACCAGACCCTAGTCCATGAAAAGTACACGGACATAATGACAAAAGAAAAACCTAAATTAGACCCAAGTACAAGACAAAGGTAACATCTTAGATCTGGTAGGAAGCAACAGGAGGTACGGAAGGTGGCAACACAAGAGCACACTCCAAATAACATCAGTGACTTATACACCTTAGAGAATAAACAGAGCTAAATAAAACACCAAGTTCTACTGAAACAGAATAAAAACAGTGTGCTAACCAACTAGCTAACCGGGCAATGGTGGCACACATCTTTAATCTCCAGCACTGCAGAGGCAGGTGGATCTCTGTGAGTTCAAGACTAGCCTGGTATAGGAGTTCCAGGGTTACATAAAGAAATTCCTGTCTTAAAACAAACCAAAAGAGAGAACTTGAAACTGGGCTAAAGAGAGAAACCCAAGGACAGAAGGCTTCCTAGGCCCTGAGCCCAATAAAATTAAAACTGACACTGCAGTGTCTACAGAAATGCTCTTACTCACATCACAGGGGTTCTGCACCAAACCTCAAATACACAGTCAGCTGCCCCATTTCCTTCCACTAGAACTTTGCTAATCCTGCCTGAACTGACACACTGGCTTCTAACAGCTCTATGGCAGTGGTGCAGCTGCAACCAATATTGCTACTGCAGCTGCAACACACTGCAGCTACTGCTGCAACCGGATCTCACTACTTTGCATACTTGGTTAGCTCTTAAGTCACTATGTAGCCCACAAAGGTTTCTTACAGTGATCTTCTTGTCTCACTCCTGAACACTGGGCTTAGCAAGCAGTGCCCCACACAGTCTGCACTTTCTAATGTGTTGTGTTTTGTGTGTGTGTGTGTGTGTGTGTCTTGCTATATAGCCCAGACTGGCTTTGAACTCATGACTCTATTGGCATTAAAGGCCTATGCCACTACACAGAGCTTCCACCACTGAACTCTTAAATCAGCTATAGATTCAATGCAGTTTGCCTCTGCTTCTGGTTCAATGGTGGAATTGTCTCTGCTTATTTCAACAGGATGTATACGCACAAGCCATCCAACACAGACTGAGACCATGTATTCCCTGATCTCCATTCCGCTTGACTGCTCACCACTGCATGGCTCCTGTCCAGTGAAGTTTGGATCTTATTATTAATATGTATTTGCATTTTTCTCTAATATTCCTTTTTTACATCTTATGTTTGCTTGTCTCTAAGCAACTAATGCTTTTAGCCTGCACCAGATTGGTAATCACTGATCCAGAAGAACTGAGATTATTTGAAGCTGGACTCTGGTTTCTGTAAAGGCAGATATATTTCTAGATGATCCTTACTTCTAAGATGAAACTTGTTTTTGTTTTTTTGTTTGTTTTTTTGTTTGTTTTTTTTTTTTGGTTTTTCGAGACAGGGTTTCTCTGTATAGCCCTGGCTGTCCTGGAACTCACTCTGTAGACCAGGCTGGCCTCAAACTCAGAAATCCGCCTGTCTCTGTCTCCCAAGTGCTAGGATTAAAAGGCATGCACCACCACCGCCCAGCAACAGAGTTGTTCTTATTTTACCAAAACCCTATACAAGAGATTGTAATTTGTATCCTATCTGCCCTTAAACCATGAATCTATGTCAGACATTTAACTAAACATCCCAACTAACTCAAACACCTTTTAATACACGCTCTCTCTGTACTCTCGTTATTTATTACATTTTGACCAATACATATCCCAGTATAAAGCCTCGGCTTTTTCATCTCTGTGCAGTGTTTCTAGCAATTTTAAGGTAAGTCCTATTGAGCCAATGGTTGTAAAGTGGTAATCAATGGATTCTAACATAGACTATCAGATATGCTGTGCCTTCTGACAGAGAGCTGATGTCTCAATCTGATGCTCTCCGTACAACAGCAGTGCTTTAACCAAGAATTCTCAAGGCCTGGCACATGCGTATTAAAACATAATCCCCACACTGTACTCAGTGCTTAGCAAACCAAAGCTGCACAAGAAAATGGAACCAATGCTGTACTTTACAGCAAATCCAATCAAAGGCAGCAACATGTCATCAAAAGCCTCACAAATCAGCTAACGATGTAAATCGACATAAGAAATGTGATTAAACACATAACTATCAAAGGCTGGGCATGGTGGTACACCCTTTAGTCCCAACACTCAAGAGGCAGAGGCAGGTGCATCTGAGTTCCAGATCCTGAAGGTCACTTCATGAACTCCAGAGTACCAATGCTCTGGCAGAGAAAACTGATTTACGAGAAACACAAAGCAAAGTGGGAAGCAACCCAGGATGACACCCGCAACCTCCACCAGATCACAGCTGAGTGGCCCAGGTCCCAGCACGGAGACCTGGCAGTGGATAGTGGGAACTTGAGTGTCTTTCAATTCTACACAAGCTCTTTTTTTATTTCCAACTTTAACTAAATAATACTACTCTACTTGCATGACAACTGCCAATTTTAATGTTACCACGTAGGTTGTTTTTAAAAGAATTATGCTTTAGAATTACAAACTGAAACAGTTACAAAAGAACCTGACACTGGCAGAATTTGCTTTAGATACAACCTGAAATGGTCAGGAAGATTTTTTAAAATAAATTTAATCAACTCAATTACACAAGTTTTAAACAGAAACATAACATTGCCAGTTTGTAACAGGCAAATTCTCATCCAATTCATCTACTGAGCAGTCAGTCGCCCAGAAAGCCCCATCTCCTTATGTGTTGTTATTCTGTAATCTATAAAAAAATCACCAGAACGGGAGATGGCTCAGGGGTCAAGAACGCTCACTGACTCACTACTGTTACAGAAGATGTGGGTTCAATTCTCAGCATGCATAGGGCTGCTACTATCTTCCATGGGCACTGCACACACAATGGTGCACAGACATGGATACAAGCAAAACACCCATAAAATAAAATTTTAAAACATACCCAAGTTTTTAAAATTAAAACACCATCAATCACATTATCTTACTACTTCTCAATTCCAAAAGTTAAGTTTTAGTGTCACTAGGCTACAGGTTACCTGCAAAGATGTAATTGACCCCGTGTGTCCTTGCAGCACAGCAACTGGGGCGCAAGTCCTCAAGCACCACACCCTAATGATCTTATCACAGCTTCCTGCAGCAATCAGTGTGTTCTCGTAGTTCACTGCCATGTCTGAAATCTCTGCAGAATGGCCTCTTAACGTAGACAACAAGCGGCCATTATGTGTTGACCAAATCTTTACCAAACAATCATCTGAACCCTAAGAAAAAGCAATACCCCAATACAAATGTTAACACAGCATCCATTAAACTCAAATAGGGACCCCACTATTAACCTCTCCCATTCCAGCCAAATACTGAACTACAACTATCATCAGAACACACTAGAGATACACAGTATTTTTCAAGTAAAAGGTCTACATAAAAACAGTGTCTGTGGATCAGATTCCTCCATAGTCTATTTTCACAAAGTTCTCTTCCAAGAATGCAGTGGGTCCCACCCTGAACTCCTGTTCCCAATACTAGCTGCAGAAACCAGTTAGATTACTAAGCTACAAAATCAACAGATTGACAGATCCAGACTGCTGGGACCAGACTACACACAGTAGTGGGGAAAGCACCCTCATTTCAAATAAGCCAACAAGAGTCTCAAACTTGGAATCCCCAAACCAGATGGTACTCATCATTTAACAGAGCTAAGTATGTTTTTGGTCCACTTTAAAAAATTTTTTCTCCCTAGAAACACTGGAAATATCACTCTACAGTTTTCAAATAAGCACTCGACCACAGAAAGGTTGTTTTATAATGAATCTGTTCTTCTCCCAAATCAGTGATTAATCTACATAACCCTAAGTCATCACTAATGAGCTAGGGGCTGAGGAGAAATTTTTTTATTGATATATTTAAGATTAATCTTGATGTAACTTAACTCCTTAATTCTCAAATAGGCTAGAAGAGAAATTTTTATTTGTAATTTCTATTATTTGAAAACAGAGTCTATATCCAACAGAGCTGGAGCGACAGTTCCAGTTACTTTGAAGCTGGGTAGATCCAGCAGCCCTCAAAACTCACTGTCACCTCCTCATCAGCTATACAAGATTCTTCAATGTTCTGGAACCACCATTCTCAAAACAGCCCAGATCAGTTCCTTGGTCACTTGAAATACATATTAAAACTATCCAACATTAGGCCCTGCAGCAGATCTAACAGACTCCCCCGTGTTCTTTCAGATGCACCAGAGGTCCCTGAGGAAGAAGGCTATATAGCACTCCAAGTGGAAACAAATTGAGGTTACGAAGTTAACTCACTGTAAAGATTCTATGTCCTGTCCTATCAAATGCTACACAGTACACAGCAGACAGATGTCCAAGGATCCTCCTGTGCATCTTTATGTGCTGGTACATAGTTCCTGGGAACGCTGTGCTGAAAGTGGAACATCCTGTGAGCTGCTTCCCTCGATGTATCTCCACTAGGAAATAAAAACAACAACATAGTTAAGGGGCCGACACATAAAAACTACAAAGATCCCCCAAACAGTTTCTGGAGGGTAGGGTAAGTATATCTACTTGAGAAGCCAAAGGACTCTCCGTTCTAATTCTACTGTAGAACATAACCACTATTATCTTTTTCAGTTACTTTTAATTCTCTTATGTCAACAAGGAATTGACATTTGATATGTATTACTACTGAAGTAACATTCTACCAGGACTTCCACAGCATGTATAAAGTCTTCAAGATAATGCAACAAACAGTTTTGGGTACCTCATAGGCCAACCTCACTCACCAAGACTCGGTGGGGGGCCATAATTCACGGGCATTTCAGGAGGTCTTCCTCTGTGAAGAGCAGCAAAGGCAGAGCCCTTCCACACTGTGTGCCTGCAGTCTTTAAAATGAATTTTAGATACACATAAAATCTTGAAAGTTAACCCAAAGAAAGATTTTTTAGAATACTTACGTATATTTAATAAACTCTTTATTCAAGTTTTACCAACTAATATACTAATATACAACAGAAAAGCCTGGGAGGTTTATTATACTATTTCTGAGGGAAAAACTTGAAACATCTCAGATACAGCAGTAACACATCACAGCACTTTACAATCCACCAAGTGCTTTCCACATACATCAGCTCATGGAGTCCTCACAACAACCCTGTGAGGTAGGTGTTTCTGCTAATTACAAATGAGGTAACTGAGGCTCACAGGTTCCAGGACCTTTCAAGAGATCCATGTAAATTACTTGTAGGGACTGTAATACCGAGTTAACTTTATTTTTCAATACAAAATACCATACAATGTTAAAAATGAGCAGTCTTATCACAACTGACCCCAGTGTTCAAAAGTGAAGAATTTTAAGAAGATATTTTGATGTATCTAAAAATCTTTGACTTAACTCTTTTGTTTGGAAATCTGTTGGCTTGCCTTGAACTCATTAGGAAGAATTGACCAGTTCAAGTTAAATAGCTTCCCACTTTTAAGGTGAAGGCAGCTCTTCAGAGAAGAGCACATACACAGGGTTTGTGTGAGCCTTCTAAAGCTGCATCCCCACCGAGCTAACTGAACCGCACTAAGGGAAGTACCTGCCCCCACTTGAGGTCACAGAAGAACAGAGGCCAACACACAGACCTTGTGCTCCACTCCTGCTTCACAACTTTGAAACAAGGGAGAGGCATCGCGCTAAACCTCCACTGAGCGGAGCTCAGGTGCCCCTAACTGACAGGCATGCTGTGTTTCACATGAATAGAAGGAAGGTGTCCTCTGGCACTAGCACAAAACACAGCAGAAACAGGGCCTCGTTGAATTCTCTTCTGAGAGTTCTCACACAGGCAGGCCTCATCACAGAACAACTCTGAGCTTTAGCTTGACACAGGAGAAAGGAAATGCACTACCCAAGCAACTGCAGTGAAACAACTGACTACAGAAGGATTACAAAGTGAACAGGGACAGGTTCCTGATTAGAGCCAACGTGGCAGGGCTATCAGGCACTAAGAAACAACTAAGGCTGGCAGGAAACCAAGCAGGGGTGCTCTTTCTCAGTCAGGCTTTGTACTACTGGAGCATCTAAGAGGTAGCATCACATCAGCAACAGCTCATAACAGAAATAATCATGATGAAATTTATGCTAACAGCAGAACCAACACATGTGCCCATTAGCAGTTTAGACACATGTATACATACATACAGCTTATCACACATAGGTACTTAGTCTAAGTCAGTTATATGAAGCTAACAGAAAAGGTATAGCAGTTCCAAACATTTTGCTAACACATAACTTAGCAAAAAGAAAAAAAAAGGTTAAAAAAAAAAAAAAAAAGAAATCATGCAAGTTTACATTTTTGGTGCATGTTTTTCAAGCTGCTACTGTATTTTTTTTTAAAAAATGACTTCTCCTTATAACAAAGGACTTTCAGAATCTAAATATCAAAAGAAATAATCTAGAATTTAAAGTTTATTAGACATATACAATTACATCCATTGAAGTTATGAGTGAGCTACAAAATGGAAAAACTAAGAACTCACATTGATAAAACCTCAAGCACATCTTAAATTCAAGCTTTTTAGCTTAACATCTCCATCTTTGTAAGTCTTTGAAATGGAGAAGGACCCACTAAGCACATGATAAACTTCAAAGCTCTATCCTAAAGGCAGAGAATGTATAGTCCATGGCATTGCATGACCTTCCACAGTGCTTCCACAGCTTCACAATCATAACGTAAGCTACTAATACAAAGCAGAACACGTCTTCAAATTAAGGTACCTTTTGCTGTTCGTAGCAAAGACTGCCTTCCCGCACCAAGCAAAGAAGTGACTCGTGAAATACTGGGCGGAACCTCTTTATCCAGCATCGGGCCAATGCGCTGGCAGATCTGTAACAGGTGGTCAGGAGCCACATGCTTATTGGATAAGACCTGGTTGGAGAGGTAAGTTTTAATAACATTTCATACAACAGTACTCAAACATTTTTTTTTTATGATAGCCAGTTAAAATGTGAAAATCACACTGAAAACTGTAAAACATAGTAAGAAAAATTTAAAAAATAACTTACACAGTAAACTGTTTAAAGTCTAACCAAAATTTTCCTTACAGAAATTGACAATTTTTGGTCTTGGTCTCTCTCTCCCCCACCACCGTGTGTGTGTGTGTGTGTGTGTGTGTGTGTGTGTGTGTGTGTGTGTGTTTGTGGTGGTGTTGTCATTATTTTGGTTTTTTGAGATAGGGTTTCAATGTATGACTCTGGTTGTCCACAAACTCACTCAGTGTACCAACCTGGCTTCAAACTCAAAGATCTTCCAGCCTCTGTCTCCCAAGTACTAGGATTAAACATGTACACCTAAGGCATGATTTATTCTAAAACTTAAATGCAAATGACAGAGAAAAGCCACACCAACTTTGAAAACGAGCTTGAAATACCCAAGATTCAACTCACAGACCACATGAAGCTCATGAAGAAGGAAGACCAAGTGGAGGTGCTTCGGTCCTTCTTAGAAGGAGTAACAAAATACTCAAGGGAGCAAATATGGAGACAAAGTGTGGGACAGAAACTGGAGGGGCTATCTGGAGACCATTCCACCTGAGTATCCATCCCATGTGCAGTCACCAAAGGTAGATGTTGATGTGGATGTCAGGAAGTGCATGCTGACAGGAGCCTGATATAGCTGTATCCTTAGAGGTCTGCCAAAGTTTGACATATTCCAAGGCAGATGCTCACAGCTAACCATTGAACTGATCAAGGGGTTCCCAACGGAGGAGTTAAAGTGAAGACTGAAGGAGCTGAAAGGGTTTGCCGCCCCATGAGGAGAGCAACAATACCAACCAACCAGAGTTCCCAGGGTCTAAACCACCAGCCTGGGAGCACATAGGGAAGGACCCATGGCTCCAGCTGTATATGTAAGGGAGGATGGCCCTGCTGAGCATATGTGGGAGAGGAGATCCTTGGTCCCATGAAGGCTGGACGCCATGTGTGGGGGAATTCAAGGGTGGGGAAGTAGGAGTGGGGGGGTAGGTGGGAGCACATCCTCATAGAAAGCAGGAGGAGGGGGGATGGGATAGGGGGTTCCTTGGTGGGGGTGGAGGAATGAGGTAAGGGGATAACATCTGAAATGTAAATAAAATATCCAATTAAAAAAGGGGGGAGGGCCGGGCGGTGGTGGCGCACGCCTTTAATCCCAGCACTTGGGAGGCAGAGGCAGGCGGATTTCTGAGTTCGAGAGTTCGAGGCTAGCCTGGTCTACAGAGTGAGTTCCAGGACAGCCAGGGCTACTCAGAGAAACCCTGTCTCGAAAAACCAAAAAAAAAAAAAAACAAAACGGGGGGGGGAGGACCAATATTCCATTTCAAGACTTGCTGCAGAGGTGCAGTACCATAGCCAGACAGTGTTAGAAACAGATAAATCCATCGGAGGAACTGTACATGCACAGAAAAAGACTGGCTTGTTTCTAAAGCACTCATTTCTGACAAAGTGCAAACTCCAGTCAGTGCAGAAGTGTCTCCCAATAAATGGCACTGGAATAGAAACGTTTAACATTTACTTTTTGCTGTGGTTGCATATGTGGGAATACACATGGGCCAGCTGAGCAGCAAGCAACACTATGCACAAATGAAAACTTTAGATCTAGCATAACAATGTACATGACAGATATAATCATCGTATACATTTCTGAACTCATCACTGATAAGTTACTACTATTCTGGACTTTAAACAACTTTTACACTGGTAAGAGAATCGAAATAGACCAAGAGAAATACTGCAAAGCACCCATCTGATTAAGAACTTGTATCTAGAGGAGATGAAAAGAATTTGTAGCAGTACTCAAACAACACAAAATCCAAATACCACTCAGCACTCACCTGTAAGAATCACCAGAAGAAGGTGATCCAGGTGGCAAATGGGTGTGAAGACACAGGAAGAGCCAAGCACTGAGTCAAGTGCAAGCCATAAGGAGCCACGCTATTATCAAGTAGACTGGCCTGGCTAGCAGTAAAGACTGGCCAGAAGGAAAAACTACTCTGACACTTGTAAATCCTAGCACTTGGGAAGAAGAGGCGGAAGTTCAATCCCATACTCAGCTATACAGTAAAATCAAGACCACCTTGAGCTATCAGACTTCATCGCAATGAGCAGAGGCAAAACAAAAACTAAGAAAAAGAACATATGAAGAAAGTTCAGATGAGTACAAAAGGTACGAGAGCTTTTGAAAACAGTATGGCCACTCCACTCCTAGGTATGTAAAACACACACTCATGAAAGGAGGACAATTAATGTTCTCAACGTTTTAAGATATCTGTGTATAGCTGTTTGCCTGCACCTGTCAGTTATGTGCATACCTTCAGACTAAAGAGGGAGATCTCCCTAGAACTTGAGTTAAGGATGATTTGAGTTACCAAATAGGTGCTGGGAACCAAACCCCCAGGCCTCCACAACAGCATCAAGCGCTGTTAACCACTGAGTCATCTCTCCAGGCTGTACATGAATACAAAAGCTTCTTTTCAGCCGGGCGGTGGTGGCGCACACCTTTAATCTCAGCACTTGGGAGGCAGAGGCAGGCAGATTTCTGAGTTCAAGGCCAGCCTGGTCTACAGAGTGAGTTCCAGGACAGCCAGGACTACACAGCAAAAACCTGTCTCAAAAAACCAAAAAAAAAAAAAAAAAGGTTCTTTTCAATTAAGGTAAAAACCAATTTCTAGAAACAAATGAATAAGTAAATATACAATACCAATATAATATTTAGCAATAAAAACAAACTCTTAAGCCAAGCACAGCAGCTGATATCTATAATCATACTTGCAAGGCAGAACTCATGTTCAAGATCCAGAATAGCCAGGGTTACAGAAAAGTTGATTCCACAACTCTGCATGTGAGAAGCACTAGTTAAACAACAGTGCTCTTCCCGCTGCTGTGATCCCCAACCATTAACTCATTTCGTTGCCACTTCATAGCTATCATTTTGCTCCTGTTATTAATCATGATGTAAATACCTGATTATGCAACTCCCAAAGGGGTCAAGACTCGAAAGTTGAAAACTCATGAATTAAGATTCAGTAGATCACTAAGAAGGAAAGAGGTGATCACGGCAGTCAGAGAGAAGTGAGAAAGGGGCCTAGGGAAGTTGGGATACTACATATATTCATTAACATATCAAAGAACAAAGAAACTTAAATAATACACAGATAAGATACAACAGACCAGCTACTGAAGTCAGAGACTATCAGAATGCATGAAGGTACCAGTAGAACTCTTCACTGTTCTCACGGTGTAACAACATTCTGCTTTTATCAAAGTCCACACTTAAATCAAATCATTAGGCAGAATGTTAACTATACTTCAATAAAGATAAGCCACAAGAACAAAACACAAAGAGAACTGTAACTTTAACATATGGGGACACCCACCATTAAATGACATGAATGCATCTCAAGTAAAACTGAATGATATATATACATGTATGTATGTGCACAGGTATAATAGATACACATACATATATAGCAGGCCTTGAATTCAGAGATTCAATTGCCTCTCGAATTAAAGGTATGTGAAAACACACACACACACACACACACACCTTTTAAAGACAGTCTCACTCTGAGCCTGGCTGCTCCCATCCCCTTTTTAAAGACAGCCTCGGGCTAGAGAGATGGCTCAGTGGTTAAAAGCACTGACTGCACTTCCAGAGGTCCTGAGTTCAAATCCCAGCAACCACATGGTGGCTCACAACCATCTGTAATGGGATCTGATGCCTTCTTCTGGTGTGTCTGAAGACAGCTACAGTGTACTCATATATAATAAATAAATAAATCTTAAAAAAAAAAAAAAAAAGACAAAGACAGCCTCATTCTGGGCCTGGCTGGCCTGGAGACTGTTGGCATGTCAGGCTGGCCTTGAATCTGAAGGTCTCCTATCCAGGGATTATAGCTGTAGGTTGTAGTAGTGGATTTGTGACTCTGGATTGGAGGCTTTGGGCTGGTTTGCCTGTTTGGGGAGGTGTTTACAGCTCTGAAGATTTAACCCAGAGCTTCACAAAATCTACAACCAAGCTCCTTCATTAGCACCATGTCTATACAATGACACAAATTTTGTTTTTAACACAGGGTTATGCTATGTATGGAAGGCCAGGCTAATCTCCTCTGTTTGAGACCCTTATCCTCAGCTATCTAAGATGGGATTGCAGGCACCTCCTTCTATGCACAGATACCTGATCTGACACATCCTTAATTAAGAAGCTGAAGAAATGAAAACATAGCTACTTCTCACAGGCACTCAATACCAAAAAACACCAAACACTCTCTAAAAGCCAAAAACATACACTAGTTTTTCATGCTAGGTTATACAACAGTAATGGTGTCTTTTCAATGTGGAAATATCATGTTATACTGGAATACATTCCTAATAAATGTGTTATATAGGATTTTAGTGAGTAGTTCGGTTATCTTCTCTGCTAGTGATTTATTGCTTGCTATTCTATGTTTGCTCTATAATATGGAAATGGGGTTAGACAATAGCCAGTCACACAATCATCTTGAGTTCAGAATGGGACATAAAGCAGAGACGACCACCCACAGTGTCAACTGCACACTTGGACCAGAAATGCTATGGCAGAGTACAGGTGCAGTAAGTAGGTAGCAGAGGTGTACAAGTTCTGCAGGGCCAGAGAGATGGGTCAGCATCAGAGAGCACTGGCTGCTCTTGCTGAGGACTGGGATTTGGTTCCCAGCACTCAGAATACTCTCCACAGTCTACTCCAGTTCTAAGGGATCAGACAAAACACACTCTTCTGACCTTTAAAGACACCAGAGGTTTGTTCATGTACATACATCCAGGCAAACCACTCATACACACACACAAAAAATTAATTTCAAAAAAACGTTGTACTGTTTTGCAAAGGAAGCAAGAACCTTGAGCCTTGAAGATGAGAAGCAGAGGCTGGACATTAAGTGGACAACAACCAACTGAGAACACTGGACAGCTATCATGTTTAAACTACAACAGCAGTTGGCAGAACTCTATAGGGACCTTCAAAGGCCACTGAACATTTGAAACAAGTTGAAAAGGTGAAAACGTTCCAAAAAACAAAACAGAAACCTTTGGACCGCTGCCATCCTGAGAACAAATGAACCATTTCTGCAGTAACTTATGACAGAAAGTGGATTGGCAACAAGAGCTCCAAACCAAACCTGCACCAGTCTGGTCTGACCCACAACCACCTTTCTCAACAGTGAAACTCACCATCTGAGGAGCCCAGAAAATACATGAGACACAACAATAATTCTCCACGCTAACAAACCCCATATCTATAGCAGCATTTGTAAGTTGAACACACTAAGCTATGAATTTGGCCTTGTCAACCATAATCAGCCAACTTCCTCCCAACCAACTACCGCTTTCCCAAGTATCTTAACAACTAAGCAGTAAGAGCACTGGCTGCTCTTCCAGAGGCCCCGGGTTCAACGCACAGCACCACAGCAGCTCCCAACCATTTTTTAACTACAGTCCCAGGCACCTCACATCCACTTCTCAACTCTGTGGGCACCAGGTATACGTGTAGTGCAGACGTATACGGAGAAAAACACCCAAACACATAAAATACAATGGTTAATCTAGCCAGGTATGGTGGCACATACCTTTTAACACCAGCACTCAGAGGCTGAGGCAGGAAGATATTCGAGTTCCAGCCTGGTCTACATAGCAAAAACTTATCTCAAAGTAAATCTAAATATAAAATTAATTTTTAAATGTTTTGAGCATAATAGTTCCTTCTTTAATAAGGTATGTCTGCTAGAATCTATTTATGATCTATAATTCATGGTCAATTCATTCTCAGTTCCTTCTGCACCAAACTGATAAATCAAAGGCTCTATAGGTCACAGCTTTTTTTTCCCCATAGTACTCGATAATAAAAATAAATAAAAATGACCCACATGCTACTTAAAAACATCTGACCCATTATATCATCAGGACGCTGGGTTTGACCCCAGCATCATACAGTGTACACCTGCCATCAGCAATTGAGAGGCACAGCAGATAAGATCACAAGTGGGAACTCTTCCTCAGCTACACAACCAGTCTGAGGTCAGCTCAGTTTACCTGAGACCATGTCTCAAAATGAAAATGAAGATAAAAATAAAACATTAACTAAGACTGAAAAAGACAATCTTCATTTAAAAAAAAAAAAAATCAATGTGTTCCAATTTATTGTAATCAAGAAAAACCATGAAGGATGTAGTGATGCAGGCGATCAGCAAGCGAAGGCAAATGATGTGTGAGTTCAAGGGCAGCCTGGTCAGAGCTCTACAGTGAGAAACTGTTGTCCTGCCTGAGAACAGGGGATCGATCCCCTGGTCCCACACGAAGAGATGTGTGCCCTGGGATGCACAGACATGTGAGTGTAGATACAATCAGCAAATGAATAAAGTTAAGTTTTAAACAGAAGGCAAGAGAGGTGGCTCACCAAGATCATTTGGGGGTCATGCAGAGAACCCAGGTTTGGTTCCAAGCACCCACATGCTGGCTCACAATTATCCGTGACTACTCCATATGTGTGTGTATATGTATGTATGTGTGTGTATATGTATGTATGTGTGTGTATATGTATGTATGTTTACATTTATGTTTGTGTGTGTGTATATACTAATACATATACATATATATATATTCGGGCGCCCCCCCCCGAGGCAGGGTTTCTCTGTGTAGCCCTGGCTGTCCTGGAACTCACTCTGTAGACCAGGCTGGCCTCAAACTCAGAAATCCACCTGCCTCTGTGCGCCACCACCGCCCGGCCTATAATTTTTTTTTGAAAAGAATATAAACCAGGCCAGCAAAATGCTTCAGCAGGTTAAAAGTACTCATCCCAACCCTCACACCTGAAGTTTAATCCCTGGATCCCATGTGGTCAGAAAAGTATACTAACACTAACTTGCACATGCACACTGACACCGAGTACACACACATACACAAATAAAAGTGTATACACATAAAAAATAAAATAGTGTTGGCTGGAAACTTGCGGCACACCTTTATTTCCAGCACTCAGGAAGCAGAGGCCAGCCTGGTCTACAGAGCAAGTTCCAGGACAACCAGGACTACCCAGTGAAAAATAAATAAAATAGTATTTACAGACATGCATACAGGCCAGATGTGGCATCACATGCATTTAATCCTAGCACTTGGGAGGCAGAGGAAGGCAGATCTCCGAGTTCAAGGCCAGCCAGGTCTACATAATAAGTTCCAGGACAGGTAAAACTACAGTGAGACAGACCCTGTCTCCAAATAAATAAATAAATAAATATGTACACACATACACTCATGTATGTAGAACCTTTTAGAATTACATTAGAAAGGTTACAAATGCCCAAATCCTAAAGTCTTGCTCTTACCCTCAAAGCATGCAAAGTCAGCAATGAACAAAACGTTCTACAAACTACAAAGGCCCAGCCACAGCACTTAAAGCCTGTGAGGAAACAGTGTATTTTTACTAGGGTGAATGTATCACTAGACCATCTGTCTATCCCTTTTATACAACAAAGTTCAGTGCAAACTTAAGTACTCAAACATAGCCACATTATGTTCAACACAGTACGAGGCTGTCGACTGCTTAGAACCTGCTGGGAGAGCTGGAGTGGTCCAGGTCCAGAACATAACCACCTTGGGCTGTCTCTGGGCCCCTAACTAGCTATTTACTACTGCCCACCTGTACTTCACCTAGTCTTCTCGGTGTTGGATAAAATCCTTTCTGGAATGCTTGAGCAGACTCCACCTTTCTGTGTTTCTTGCTGCTTTTAGGATTTTGGTTTGGTTTTTCGAAACATGGTTTCTGTGTAGCCCTGACTGTCCTAGACCAGGCTGGCTCCAACTCAGAGATTTGCCTGCCTGTTTCCCAAGTGCTGTGATTAAAGGTGTACACTACTTCCAGCCAGACTCCAACACTCTAAAGGCTAACACCCGGAGGTATGGCAAAGACTATTTCACTGTAATCACCTACCCATTTCCACCCATGTATTAGAGAATTCCCTTTATGACTTTATTGCTATAAAAATTTCATGCAACTGTCACATTTGGAAAGGATAACCTAAATCTTAGTTCCCAGGCTGCAAAATGGGGGGTGGGGGGGACCTGTTTCTGCCATCTACACCAACACCTCAAGAACTAGTAAAACAACCCTATCCATATGGCCCATGATTAAGATCCAGAACGGTGAGCTGGGGCTGACAGAAACAAACTCAGATACTCAACTGCTACAAAGCATCATCCTTTGGGACTGAAGAGAACTCAAATGTTAAGGGTGTTTCTTGCTGCTCTTGCAGAGGACTTGGGTTCAGTTTGTGGAAACTACATCGTAGCTCACAACCATCTGTTACCTCAGTTCCAGAGAATTTCACGTCCTTTTCTGACATCCATGGGCCTCATTTTAATTAATTTACATTTGTAGGGTCTTAAGACGTCTGAGTCATCTCTGCAGCCCCTACATGCCCATTTTAGCAGCAGCCACAAGCTTGTTTCTTATCCCAATCAGGAGGTACCCTTCCTTGATTCAGATAATGCATGGGACACACAGACACACATACATATGCAGGCAAAGCACTCATACACACGAAAATAGATCTTTTTAATGGCTTTTTTTGTAAGTGTCATCTAAATGAGAGTCATTTTCTAATTTTAAAATATTAGGTCTATTCAATAGTAAGACTTAAATCCTAATGTATCTTTTGCTTAAGAACTAAAGAAATTAGAAAGAAAACACACAAATCCACAATCCTACTTATATAGAAAGCAACAGGACAAAAAAAAAAAAAAAAAAAAAAAAAAACATATACAAAGAATGGTTTTTTTTTGGACCTTTATCCTGGAGACACAGACCTCAGTGACCAGATGAGCCAAGGCCAAGTGACTCAGGATGGCCACACCCATCTCAGCAACAGCCACAAGCTTGCTTTTTATCTTTATCCTGTTTTAGTGACCCAACCAGTACCCTTCCTTGATTCAGAAAATGCATTCGTAACAATGTTATCTTAAGAGGACCCCATAAATGTAAGTTAATTCAAATGAGGTCATTTCTAGCTGCAACCTTACAAATATTAATGACTTTAATCTCAACATTCAGGAGACAAAAGAAGACAGATCCCCATGTTCCAGGCCAGCCAGAGCTACAAAGTAAGCTGTACTGACTGCACACGCCCATCTTTTTAAAAGAGATTTATCCATATTTTATGTGCATTGGTGTTTTGCCTGCATGTATGTCTGTGTGAGAGTATCAAATCCCCTGGAACTGGAATTACAGACAGTTGTGAGGGGCCACATGGGTGCAGAGGATTTAACCCAGACCCTCTGGAAGGGTAGCGAGTATTCCCATATGCCAAGTCATCTCCCCAACCCCTACAAGCACATCTTAAAGCCTCTTCTTTAGAGTAAGTTATTAGACCTGTTACACAGAACAAAGCTGGTAGGGGCCTGGCAAAGTAGCACACACCTAAAATGCCAACACGCAAGGAGGATGAATCAAAGTTTCAAGGCTAGCCTAGTCTACATCTAAAGCTCCAGACAGGCCAGGACTACAGAACACAACCCTGTGTTGGAGGAAGGGAAGAAGGTGAGACAGGAAAACACAAGGAAAGGATGGCAAATAAAGGAAAGAAAGGAAACGCAGAAGGGGAGCAGAGATGAACTAATTTGTCAAAGAATAAAAAAGCTAGTAAGAGGGATGGAAAGATGGTTCATTGGTTAAGAGCACATGATATTCTTGCAAAAGACCAGAGTTCCATTCCCAGCACCCACACTGTACAGGATCATAACTGCCAGTAACTCCAGCTCCAAAAAACCCAGTATCTCTGGCCTCAGAGGGGACCAGAACTCGTGGGCACATACACACATGTACACATAATTAAAACAGAACAATATTTAAAATGTGTTTATGTGTGTGTTCTACCTGCATATATTCTATGCACCACATGCATCAGGTGCCCTTGAAGGCCAGAAGACAGCATGGGATCCCCAAGACTAGAGAGAGACAAAGACGGTAGTGAATTATTTTGTGGGTGATGGGAATGGAACCCAGGTCCTACTGAAACAGCAGGCAATTCTCTTAACCACTAAACCATCACCCAAATTCTTAAAAAGTAATTACTAGACAGATAAAAGATTTCTTTTTTTTTTTTTCTACAGCACACGGCATCCTTTCTTTTTTTTTTTTTTTTTTTTTTTAAAG
Organism: Grammomys surdaster; assembly: GCF_004785775.1. Classification (NCBI taxonomy): domain Eukaryota; kingdom Metazoa; phylum Chordata; class Mammalia; order Rodentia; family Muridae; genus Grammomys; species Grammomys surdaster. The sequence goes on along the minus strand of NW_021620749.1, from coordinate 1,942,904 downwards.
AATTATTTATTTATTTTATGTATGAGTACACTGTTGCTGTCTTTAGATAGACCAGAAGAGGGCATCAGATCCCATTACAGATGGTTGTGAGCCACCATGTGGTTGCTGGGAATTGAACTCAGGACCTGTGGAAGAGCAGTCAGTGCTCTTAACCGCTGAGCCATCTCTCCAGCCCAGATAAAAGATTTCTAATTTAAGGTCTAAGAAAAATTGCAATGTGCCTATCATGGCAATACACTTTTAATCTCAGTACTGGCAAGCCAGCCAGAACTGCCTTGTGGGATCAGTCATGTGAGAAAGTTCTATGTCAACATTCAAAATTGTAATGATAATCAATCTCCTAATAATGATAGTACACTGTTAAGAATGAACAGCTTCGAGCCTGGCGGTGGTGGCACACGCCTTTAATCTCAGTACTTGGGAGGCGGAGGCAGAGACAGGCGATTTCTGAGTTCGAGGCCAGCCTGGTCTACAGAGTGAGTTGAATTCCAGGACAGCCAGGACTACACAGAGAAACCCTGTCTCGAAGAGAGGGGAAGAAAGAAAAGAAAAAAAAAAGAATAAACAGCTTCCTCTCACTGGTTAAGGAAGATACTACCTTATATAAAAATGCGTTCAAGGCCCATGAGATGATTCAACAAGGAAGGAGCTTGAAACACACATGAAAGAAAACTGACTCCAACAAGTTGTCCTCTGACACTTTGTATTTGCACTGTGGCATATACACACCCATACACACACATAAAAAAAGTATGTCAACACTCAATCTAAGCTGCAGCAGAGGGAGACAGACGCCCTCCTGAGGCCCCCACATTCACTGATTTCAAGACAGTCTCTCTACATAGCTCAGATTGGGCAATCAATCACCTTTGCCTACAGGCGAGGTTGCCTTCTCTCAATGAGCGCCTCACTCTTACAAACCTAGCCATTCTGAAGTCTCATGTTCAGCTCAGAGTTCTACTCCCTCTCCCTTACTACTTACAGATCATGAAGATTCCAATTAAATTCTATGAATTCCCAGGCCTGTTAAAGAGTTAACCACTGACGGAAACCTGTTCTCAGCTCCTAGTAGGAAAGAGCACTCCTGCTCCTAAGTACAAGTCAGATAAGCAGCACAGGCACAGATGTACACTACAGGGCACCACAGTAAAGCTGTACTAGAGCCAACTGAAAAGCTAGTGCCCACATGCACCATAACAGATCCCAATGTGGCTGACTTGGTAGCCACTGTGGACATCCAGAATGTATAAACCCCACCAAATGACTCTTATCAAAGGATGAGAACCACTGAAAAGGAACTTGAGAAATACTGTGAGCAAACAATCAGACAAAGGCAGATGACTAATCTCTCACTCTCTTCAGTGTTTAGTACAGAAAATAACTATTAAAGATTTTAAAATTGGAGGGGGGGCTACAGTTATTCATTTAAAAAAAGATTTTAAGATTATATTCAAACCAAGCATTGTGCTGCATAATAGTAAACCCAACACTTGGAGGGAACAAGATGATGACAGAGGTCATCCCTCAGCTACATATTTCAAGGCCAGATAGCCTGGGCTACATAAGATCTTGCCTTAAGCCACCCAACCTGCAAAAATGTTATGAAGGCATTTGGAGAACCAGAAGAAAACATCCACACAGAATCTGCGATACAAGCACTCAGGAAGTTCCATTTTGGCTGTGCTAAAAACTGAACCTGGGCTGTCCCCCTTGAAAAGAAATGGTCCTTTTTATCGAGGCATGGTGGCATACCCCTGTAACCCCATCACATCAGGGCAAAAGTAGGAGTTCAAGGCTAGCCTGAGCTAGGTGAACCGTCTCAACATAAACAACATTAAGAACTTAAGATACACATAAATGTGTAGAATCTGCTTCAAAATATTCCAGGTGGGGCTGGCAAGAGGGCTCAGTGAGTAAAGATGACTACTGTGAAGCCTGTAACACCCGAGTTCAATCCCTGAGACCCAATGGTGGAACAACACCCCCCAAATTGCCCTCACCCACTCAAATACCTTCCCCCACACCAAATGAATGTAACTTACACAATATAAATTACAGGAGGGGAAGAGATGGCTCAACAAGTAAAAGCACCAGGACCCACCCTGGAAGAAGAGCCAGCTCTAAGTCGTCCTCTGACCAACACACACCTGCTAGGGCACTCCAGTACCACCACACACACCACTCCAGCAATTACAAGAAATACTATATGGAATGTGCTTAAAAAGGAACGCAATGGGGTCAGAGGACACTGGCCAACAGGAGGCTCAATGGGTGAGCACAGACTCAGCTTTCTGACTAATCACTGGGTAACAGGGAGCTGGTGCCTGGATCAGAGTTCCATTCACCTGTGGGAAGATTTCACTGATGGGAATTAGAATGGAATACCTCAAATGGAAACATAAACACAGCAAATGGTAAATTGCAATCTATGAACATAGACAATGGGGGACAAGTCCCATTTTCTGTATGCTTCAAATAGCACTTATCTAAATACTAAACAAAGTGAGAATATTTGAAGTCTAGAAACTACGGATACAGCTGGGCGGTGGTGGCACACGCCTTTAATCCCAGCACTTGGGAGGCAGAGGCAGGTGGATTTCTGAGTTGAGACCAGCCTGGTCTACAGAGTGAGTTCCAGGACAGCCAGAACTACACAGAGAAACCCTATCTCGAAAAACCAAAAAACAAAACAAAAAAAAAAAGAAAGAAAGAAACTATGCATACATCCTCAACAAAAGAGTTACAATACTCCAGGCCAGTGAGATGGCTCAGTGAGTAAAAGCACTGGCCTGAGTTCCACCTCCAACCCTGACTCCTGCACCCTGTCCTCAACCATCAGGGGAAAGAAAGGGGGTGAGGAAATGATACCCTAGCAGTGACCATCCAGGTGACAAGCAGCATGAGCTGTTCAGTCATGATACAAGACAGCTCTCTCAGACCTTGACGGCACACAAGCCCTCTCTATGTGAGCTTAACTTCTCCCCAGTAGGACAACAGTGTCCTCAACAGCTCTGGTTTTCTACAGAAGTAAAACTGTGAGACAAACTACTTACTCATTCCGTAGACTTTGCAAAGGAACACCAGGAAGTAGATAGGAAGGGGGCGTGGCTACAAAGTATGTCCCTGCTAGACTGGGCTCCAACTCAGTAACAGTAGCTGAGCTTTCCTGGGCTGTAAATCAGAATCAGGGTCCCTATCCAGTAGAAAAGGCATGTGGTTAAATCCTGCCTGTGGGTACAGCACTACGAGACACCTTGGAGTCACATTCCGGCATGCACCCATCCTACGAGCCTTTTACAATTTCAAACCTAAGAAAATAAATTTGACCAGGCATAGTGGCACACACCTTAAATCTGAGCACTCGGGAGGCAGAGGTAGATGGATCTATGTGAGCCTGAGGCCAGCCTGGTCTACAAAGCAAGTTCCAAACCAGGCAGGGCTACAAAGAGAAACACTGAAAAAAGGGGAGGCTCTCAGGGGAAGGGAAAAAACCAAACTACACCGAGGAAACCCTGTCAAAAAAAAAAAAAAAAGGGCATTGCATTCCTGTAAGTGTGTGCCTTGGCTTGTGGGTGTGGACAGCAGAGGCCCACTTGTGGAAGTAGATTCTCTGCCTCCTCTACTCAGGGTCCCCAGGAGTAAACTCACATTGTTAGGGGTAAAAGGAAGTAGTTTTATAGCCGATAAGTCATCTTAGAAGTGTGACTATTCTTTTTCTTAAAAATAACTCTCAAAAGACAAATTAAACAGCAAGCCAGCTACCCTGTTTTCTTCAGCACCTGCACCTGTCATGGCCGACTCCTGCTGAGGGAAGGACGGCGGTAGAGGCTCTAGACTAGTGGTCCACAGCCGTCCTAATGCTGCCCTCTAAGACAGTTCACGTTATGGTGACCCCCAACCATAAAGTTATTTTCATTGCTATTTAACTGTAATCTTACTACTGTTATGAATCACAATGTAAATACCTGATAGCCAACACCCCCCCAAAGTGCCCTGCACTACTGCGCACTCAAGTTAAATCTCCGGCCCTGAAAGTTCAAGGTGTCTAGACTTGACTGCTCAGATCCAAGACAGACACCCTGACTGACTTCTTGGACATATGGTGAAGCCAGTGCGCTGGAGCTCTCCTGTAATCCCATCCCAGCACCGAGGTTGAAGGAAGCAGGGCTGCTGCAAGTCAAATCAAACAGGCCTATGTAGTCAAAACTCATTAGCACACTATTCTCAACCTTCTGTAATGAACATGGTCAGCGTGGGTTAACAAGTCTTTATCTTAAAACTGTCAAAGATATTCTCCTGGAACATCTACGCTCCGTTAACCATAAACAAATCCCCAAAGCCTCTGTTAACCGGATAAAACTGAATTATACACAAGAACCTCTAAGCAAGCGTAGAAAGAATAAGGCAAAGGAAAATAAACATAACCCGCACGTTGCCACTCCCCAAGAATATTAAGACAGGCACACACACTTTTAGTCCGAGCTCTCGGAAGCAGATCTGAGGCCAGCCTGGTCTACCTAAGTTCAAGGCAAGCCAAAGGTACGTAATGACACCCTGTCTCAAAAAATACACTGACTGATGGATGTCAACTTAATGCTTGAACCGCTACATATAGCAAGATCAGGTGTGAGTCAACTTTCTAAGGCAGTCAATATACAGTGCACGGGGTCGGGGAAGCGAGGTACGGCATGGCATAACCGCCAAGCAGAACTTTGTGCGATCCTACAGAGGAAAGGGGACAGAGTACAGGGCCATTTCTCCACTTCGGAGACTAAGGACTCTATTCCTAGGGAACAAGTGGTCTGAAGGTCTGGGCGGGGCAGAAAAGCAGAGACCAATGGCAGCTCGAGTTACAAGTCAGAACGGAAAGCGATGAGAGCGCCCCTCTGAGTGGCTGGCGGCCGCACCTGGAGCCCCAGCCGGGCCGCGAGCCAGGGGCGCCCCCGCCTGCGCCCGGCGCCGCCCCCAGGACCGTTTTCTGCCAAATCCGCCCCCACCCCGCCACCATGAGCCCTCGGGGGTCAGGCCCGACGCCCCGGGCCGCCCGGCCACCGTGGACAACCCCCCGGGCGCGGCCCCGCGGCGCTCGCACGGGAGCAGAGCCCCGGCTGGGGGCGCGGGCGCGCGGAAGCTGCTCACCAATTCCTCGTAGCTCCTGTTGTGCTCGTTGCCCTCCCAGTCCAACCTCTTCGGCAACAGCTGGAAAGAGACACGAAAGGCGTCCGGGTGACCACCACGGCCGGGAGGCCGGGCGGGACGGGGACGCGGGGACGGGGACGCGGGGGCGGCGGACCGACCTGGTACTGCTCCAGCTCCTGCACCAGCACCTGCGGCAGAGAAGACGCGCGGTCAGACCCCGCCGGCTGCCCCGCTCGCCCCCGGTTTCGCTCGCCCGCTCGCCCGGCCGGCCCGCACTCACCTGCGCCGCTCGGCGACACGGGCCAGCTGAGAGGTAGCGGGCGATGAGGAAGTACAGCTCTGCGGGGAGAAGACAGGGACGGTCAGCGGCGGCCGCACAGCACCGGGCAGGGGACGCGCGGCCGCCTCTTACCCGACTCGATGAGAGGCACCGGACGTCGGGCCGGCGAAGGCTCCGCCATGGCGGGGCGCCAGGCGGGAGCGAGCGAGCGAAGCGGACCGTGTAGGCCGCGCCGAGGCCTGACCGGGCCGGCGTACCCCCAGCTCCTCAGGCGCGCGCCGCCGCCGCCATGCCGTGCGCGCCGCGCACCGACGCGTCCGCCTCAGGAAGTAGCGCGGGACGGAGGGGCGGGGAGCGAAGTAGTCCCCCCGCGGGGAGCGGGCGGCGTGGCACGACGCGGATATGGCGCCTTTGCTGGGAGGCGGGCCTCGTCTCGGCGTCCTGCGCGTCGGGGGCGTGAAGCGCAAGGGGCGGCGAACCAGTCAGGGCTGCGTCCGCGGAGCGGGGCGGGGGGCTGGGACGCGCGCGGCCGGATTCCTGCGCGCGGTGAGGCGGCCGCCGGCCTTTGTGCGGCGACGCGGCGAGCCAAGCCGGTGCGGGAGGCGGTGGGGGCGGGGCGGAGCGGGCGGGGCGGAGCCTGCGAGGTCGGTCACCTGGGCTCGGCCTGAAGACCCCGAGGCTGGGGAGGAGCTCTGCGGGAGGACGCTGCGGGAGGACGACGGCACCCGGAGCGGAGCCGCAGAGGCTGCGTCACCACCTGCCCCGCTGCCCGCCCCGCGCCTCGCGGAAAGTTAAAGATGCCCTGGGCGGGTGACGGAATCTGCGGGGACTCAGAGGGGCTGTGGGAAGCGGGCTGCGGCCGCAAGTGTCAATCGTTAATGCTGGAGAGGTGGAAGAGTTCCAAAAAAATTCCCCTCATTACCGCGCTAGGCTACCCAACCGGATCTGTTTCACCATGTCCAGTGTGCGCTGACAAGCTCTGACGTAGGGTGGCGAGCAGAACTAAACATGGCCATTGTTAGATTTATTAGGCTGCATAGAGGCAGAGAAAGAGGCCTGACCTCAAACGACCGACTGTTTATTCCGAAACACCAAAGGACAGTCAGTCTTCCAAGGGGAAAGCGAGCGCCTGTCGGGGGGTCTAGGTTGTTGTTTGTATCTGTAAAGAGTCTGGGGTGGTTCCGCTCTCTGTTTCCGTAGGCTCAGGAGGCAGTACTTGGGTGGCTCCGCATTCTTTTGTTCCCGTTGGGCTGACCCAGCAAGGTCATTTGTAGGAGTCCTCCTGTCTTGTGACCAAGGCGTTCTTTCTATCAGCCAGTCATTCTGGTGCCTGCGTGCGAGCATAACCTCTGCAGCCCGTGGGAGCAGAACGAGTTGTCCCAGTAGCGCCCGGGCAGTGGACCTTAGATTGGTTCCAACTATCAGTTGTATGATCCTAGACAAATCACTTAACCTCTGTGTCCCAACTGGCCTTATCTGTAAATTGTAGCCAACAGTGCTGCTACTTCCATAATGCAAGGATTTTATGAGCTAATAAGCATTTCCAGCATCTGTGTTGACTTTCGTTAATTACATGAAAAGTACGAATATTTAGATGACCCACACCTGTTCATAGTAATGCTAACTCAGCAAACACCAAGTGGTAAGATAAAATGGAACAGTAAACTCCACCATTCCATCAAACAGTTTGGTGTCCTTTAGGGTAAATGTGCACTATAATGATAAGATTTAGGGGACTGGTTTAAAAACCAATTTGCCTGAGGGAAAGGTACAGAACTTTACTCCTCTGAAGACTTAATACATCTGAAGGAGAAAGCCAAAGAACTTAGCTTCCGGCTGAAGATGTCGCTTAGTCGGTAGCTTGCCTCAGTTTGATCCAGGGCATCACAGAACTGGAGCACCTACTAATCCCAAAACAGGCAGAGGTCAGAGGTTCAGAAGTTCAAGGACATGATTATCTGCATGGCAGATTTGAAGAGAGTCCATGATACATGAGATCCTTTAAAACAGGTTTAGTCCAAGTATTTGGGGTGATTGATGGACAGAACCAGAAAGTCTCCAACTGAAATTGGGAAAACTGAAAAGTTCCAATCAAGGAGAGGCTGCAAGTTGAGACCAAGATGCAGAAAAAATATTACTTAGTAAACCTGAGACAGTAAATCAAAGAGGACACCCTGGGACTGTAGCCATAAAGATTAAGAGATGGGGCTTGGTGCAGCACTGAGGAAACCTACTGTCAATAGGCATACAAGCCATAGTTAAAGTGTTAAAGATAGGGCCTGGAGAGAGAACTCAGTGGCTAAGAGCACTGGATGCTCTTCTAGAGGTCCTGAGTTCAATTCCCAGCAACCACATGGTGGCTCACAACCACTCCACTTTCAAGGGACCCAATACCCTCTTCTGACCTTTCCAGGTGATGCACATACATACAAGCTGGCAAAACAAAGTTGTTAAAGATTCGTAACTAGAACACCTTATTTGACACTCTGATTCATATATCCCCTTGTGACTTAACGAGTCACTGGAAGATTGACCACTAAGCCATCCTTCTAGTGTCTGTAAATGTTTAGACAGATCAATGAGTTAATGTGTTTCATTTTCTAACACTTTCATGAAGTAAAATGTAGTTCCCAAATAGATACAAGAATCTTTATCCCAAATGCTGGCTGTTGTCTGGAGTTAAAGTTCTAATCATGGGCAGGTAGCCTGGTAACCCTTACATGAGACCAGAGATGAGGACATAAGACATGATAGCTTGGTGTGACTCAGTGGCACAGCACTTACCTATGCACGAGGCTCTGGGTTGGTGCCAGCACTGGCTGAAGAAAAAAGGAAGGAAGGAAGGAAGGAAGGAAGGAAGGACAAATTAGCCCCAGCAGGAATACAACTTACATAGCAGCATAAAGACAGTTTTCAGGAGTTGGTTCTCCCTTACTCCTGGTCCTAGAAATTGAACTTGGACCATCAGGCTAAGTAGCAGCAAGCAACTTCATCTTCTGAGCCCTCACTCACAACACACAAAATTTTCTAACAAGGTGGACTGTCATTCTCTTTCAACTCAGTCCAGAGACCCTGATGATGCATAATATACCTACCAGGAAGAAGAAAAGGGAATGCACTACCATCCATGCCTGCCAGACAGAACTCTCCAAACAAGACTAGAATTGCATGTGTTCCTAACACAAGTGAACAGAAGCCATACTGGAATTACTCCCAAAGAGACTGCACAAAGAACTCAATTATCAAAAAAAAAAAAAAATTAGCAAGATTAGAAAAATCTCAACAGCAAGTGGTGTGGAGAGACTACTATCACCATCTTCCAGCCCGCTCTGTGTCTTGGAGCCCGTTCCTTTCCTAGGTGAACACACAAGGCCCAAACAGCTGTATCACGTGCACTTATGCTCCAACCTCACAGACAGAACGCACAAAGAAGCCAGAGAACTGGAGAACCACCCCAGCCAGGGCAGTCAGCCCAGTTAGTGGCAAGCAGAAAGAGGCCCAGGTGAGCCAGCACCACCCTAGCTGGAGTCAAGCACCTCCCTTTACCACATAGGGAAAGAGGTCTGAAGAATAGGATACATATGATTGCTCATTCAGCGCGTAAGATTGAAAAATGTGAAAGGCCAAGTGGTAAATGCAAACATGAATTAGCCCATATTTTAAGAATGAGGAGGCTGAGGCCTAAGGAGTTTAAGAATTTTCCTAAGGGGTCAGTGAGACAGTTAAGTGGGTAACAGTGACTGCTACCAAGCCTGATAACCTGAGTTCAATTCTCAGGACCCATGTGAAGGTGGAAAGAAAAAACCAGCTCCTGAAAGTTGTCCTCTGACCTTCATGCTATACACACGCACAGAATTATTTCCCTGGGACAAGAAAGATCATAGTTAATACTTGCTGTGCAACCATAAGGCCTCTCTGGATCCCAGGACCTAGACATCATAGCTCCAAAGGATCCGGGGGGTATAACTGGGGATTTCAGGCTTCCAGCCTAGGCAAAAAAAATCTCCCCCAGGTAGAGACCTCACCTTAAGCCCGGCAGTGGTGGCACACGCCTTTAATCCCAGCACTTGGGAGGCAGAGGCAGGAGGATTTCTGAGTTCAAGGTCAGCATGGTCTACAGAGTGAGTTCCAGGACAGCCAGGGCTACACAGAGAAACCTTGTTTCAAAAAACCAAACAATAAAAAAAAAGAGAGACCCCACCTTAAAGGTTAGAGAGGGCAAGAAAGGAAGACATCAGACACCTCTGCCTTCCATGTGCATAGACAGAGCCACGTACACAATTTTCCTAAGCATGCCAAAGTAGACTGAGAAAGCCCACGAAACCTCAACTCTATACAAAGAACTACAGGCAACTCAGGATTGCAGAGTGTGGGAGAAACAGTCTCCTCCAGGGAAGAGGATACCAGGCAAGTGTCCAATATCAAATGCTCTCCATAAACGTATGCATCAAGTAACAGTACACAGACTGAGCAGACTATATTTACAAACATATATGTATATGCATGTAATGACAATGAAAAAAGAGGCCATGAATTTGAAAAAGAGTGAGGAGGTGTATATGAGGGTTTGGAGGGAGGGAAGGAAAGGGAGAATAATGCAACTATGTAATCTCAAAAATAAAAATATCAGTGGGAAGTCAGGAGCTCCATCACTCAGTTGGAGTGTCTAACATGCAGAGCCCCTGGGTTGGGTCACCTGCATCTCACAAAACCATGTATGGTGGTAGTGCATGCCTATAAAACCAGCAGCCAGAAGGTGGACACACAAGATCAGAAATTCAAGGACCTCCTTGGCTTCGTAGTGTGGGATAAGTAAGGCCTCATCTCAATTTCAAAAACAAAACAAAAAAACCACCTCAGTGGAGGCAAATCAGTCTGACCACAGCAACCACACAAGAGAGAGTGTTCAGGAAATGAAGGTTCAATGGTAGAGCCCTTGCCCAGCACGTGTGAATTCAACCCTTAAATTCCACCCCCAGAGACAAACAGTAGGTCAAGGGCTGGATATCCTGCTACACATTGTAATCAAAAGTTCCAAACCAGGGAACTTGGTTCAATTAATACCATGCCCATTTCATACACTAAGCCTGGAATTCAGTCCCCAGGACTGGCATAAGCCAGCTATGGTCACACACACCCAGAGGAAGGAGGATCAGAAGTCCAAAGTCATTCTAGCAGGTAAAAGTGATTAGCATGCAAGTCCCACAACCTGAGTTCAAGCCCCCCAAATCCAGACTCCTCAATAGAAGAGAATCAACTCCTAAAAGTTGCCCTCTGACATCTGTGTATTCACAATGTAATAAGCACACCCACATGTGTGCACAGTCAGTGGTGATTTAAGTCTTTTTACATTTTTATTTATGTATGAGTGCACACCAGAAGAGAGCATCAGATCCCATTATAGATGGTTGTGAGCCACCATGTAGTTGCTGGGAATTGAACTCAGGATCTCTGGAAAAGCAGTCAGTGATCTTAACCACTGAGCCATCTCTCTAGCCCCGGTAATTTAGTTTTTAAGCAAGAGTTCCAGGCTAGCCTGGGCTCCCTCATAGGACTGTCTCAAACCAGAAAGGAGAAGTCAATTTTTGAAATACTGAAAAACAAGATAGGGAAGTCTGCAGTAATCAACGTCTAATAATAGGTGAGTGGAAAACAATTGGTTTGGTTTGGTTTGGTTTGGTTTGGTTTGGTTTGGTTTGGTTTGGTTTGGTTTGGTTTGGTTTGGTTTGCAACAGAGTCTCCTTATGTAGCCCTTGCTGTCCTGGAACTTGCTATATAGAACAGGCTGTACTCAAACTCACAGAGCCTGCCTCTGCCTCCTGAATGCAGGGATTAAAAAGCAGAAATTGATGTTAACTGAATTTATTTTTTGATTTTTGATACAGGGTGTCACTCTTTAGCTCTGGCTGGCCTCAGCTCTCTATAGACCAGACTTGGCCTTGAATTCACAAAAATCCCACCTCTTCCTTAAGGAGTGCAGAGATTAAAGGCATGCAGCACCACGACTAGATATATCAACTGAATGTAGATTCATATGGCAAGTACTGGTAATGAGCCCACAAGGTCAGTGGAGTTCTGAGAGCCACAAAGTGGGAAGTCCTTTATACAGAACCTAATCAGCCCCTGGAAGAGAAATCAAGTACCCAGAACCCTGGATCATTATTCATTCTACAAGTACTCCCTCCAAGGCCTTCTCAAAGGCAGGCACTCCGTGGTCAATGCAGGTTCCAGATTTTCCTATTGTGTAAATAAATCCTCCTAGAAATGAGAGTTAATGTCTTAACAGATACACAGAAGAATTTGAAACAATGGTACTATCTTGAGACAGAGTCTCACTTATATAGCCCTGGATCTCTCAATGTAGTTCAGGCTGACCTTAAACTCACAAAGCTCTGTCTTCTTAGAGCAAAGGAATGCACATCACAACCTTCCTGGTCCTATTAGGTCCTCAGCTGCTCACAAGCCTTGCAGCTACTCCAGAGGCCCCTCATCCACCCACCAATGGTGGTGTCATCTTTCCCTTCAAGGCCAACCCAGCCAGCTGTCCCTTGAGGCTACTCATCCCTGCCTCCCTCAGCAAATTGTTTCCACATTTAATCTCCCTCTCTGACTCCTGCCTCTCCCTAGTCACTGACTTCTGTCCCCACGTGTCCCCACTTGTAGGCATTGGCCCACGTCTATCCCCAAGTCCTGGAAATCTTCCCAGCATCAGAACACAGTGTTGTGTGGACCTTGAAATGGAGGAGCTGGTCCTAGAATGAGTCTCTGTTTGGATGTCAGAGCAGAATAACTTCTCTGTGGGCTTGGCTGCCTTTTGGCGGTGCTGCAGATCAAACCCCAAGCCTCAAAGACCCACTCTCCCGCCCTCCAAGCTGCCACCTCATCCACCCAGGAGCAGCTTCCAACCAGTTGTTCAGTGTTGTTGACATTCATCTAGGGAACCCTTGCATGTGATTTTCAGCCCATTCCCTCCTTCCAGCATATGGATCCCAGGGACCAAACTCAAGTCATGAGGCTTGGCAGCAAGCGTCTTGACCAGTTGAACAATCTCACCATCCCCGTCTAATGATCTTCAAATGAGGGTAGCAACCAAAAAATGATTTAATGATTTTTATATCCTGGGCACTGCCGAGCCATCCATACATGGTATAATTTAGTGCTCATGACACGGCTAGCTAGGCTGTGTACACAGAGAGAATGCCAATGTGGACATGCGACGGCCAGCTCATTCAGGAGGCTAAAGCAGGATTGAGAGCTTGAGGCCCTCTAAGGCGTATAGCAAGACTGTGTCTCAAAGCAAACAAGCATGGAAGGATAAGCAGTGAAAGTACTTGCTACCAATCCTGAGGACCTGTATGGAGTCCATGGACCCACATGGGGGAGGTTGAGAACTGACCCCTGAAAGTTGTCCTCTGACCTCCTTGATACACACACCACGGCAAGCATACACACACACACAATGTTTCCAAAAAATTAACCTACTTTCCACACAATACTCCTAGATATAAATAATTCTCAGCCTCGGAACTTAGCACAGTCCCTAGAGTGCTTGTCTAACATGCACAGGCCCTGGGTCCCTCTCCAGCACCCCAGAAAATTAGGCATAGTAGAAAATGTAATCCCAGCAGTTGATAGGCAAGAGAATCAGAAGTTCAGGATCGTCTTTGGCTACATGAAGAGTTAGAGGCCGGCCTGGGCTTCATATAACCCTGTCCTGGGAATATAGAAGAAACAAAACCCAAACCCATTCTCTCAATCCCCATTTCACTTTTAGTCCCCCAGACCTCAGACTCCCACCCGACTCCCCATCCAGGCACTGTCCATTTCCTGAAGTATAGCTGAACATGTTTCCTGTCTGTACGGGTCTTTCTTATTTCCCTCAACTTCAAAAACCCCAACTCACTGGCTTTATCTTGAGCTCAGTCGGTTCTCCCATAGGACACACTTTGGAAAGCTGCCTGTATGTTGTGGCTCAGACTCTCTTAGCCTCTGGTTTCCTCCCAGGTGATCCTGGGATTTCCTGCACTTACTTAGTTAGCTGCAACTAGTCACTGCTCCTCTCCCGGATGGTTGCACTTCACGTGGTATAAGTGGCAATCTCCTCTGGCCCTGAGGGACTTTGGCCTCTTCACCTTTGAGGGAATCTGGGTACAGCCTGCTAGCCATTGCTGAGGGAAGGCTGCCCACACCCTTGTCAGTAGCCTTCATCAGCTCTCCAGGTATGCTCAGCTAGGCCTTCTTGCTCCTTTGGAGCTGTCACTCAGACAGTATGTTTCTGTCACTGATGCCTGCACCCATCCACTGCAGCCACCAGAATACACTCTGCCTACCTCCTTGCACTCGCCCCATGTTCTGCAAATCCTCAGCTTCAAAGGAGCCACCCAGACCCCAAACTCTCTTCATAAAGCCTTCCCTGAGTCATCTATGCCTCCACCCCCAGTTAAGCTCCGAAACCCTAAGCTCACCCCCCCCACACACATACCACCAATGAGTACACACCATGAGTACTCTCCACATGCAATCCTCCTCCTACCTCCAACCGCTTCCTCCATCTGGGGAGACCTAAGCTCAGTGTACCCCTCTCAGAACCCTTCAGCGGCCACAGTTTGACCCAGAGGGGAGGCCCAGTCTATAAGGCTCCCAGCCTGGCCTCTCCAGCTTCTCTGGCCCCTCTGTTTCTGCCCTTCTCACCCTCTGCTTTGGTAGCAATGAGGTTGCCTTCAGGCCTTGCTGTTCCTCCAGAAAAGCCATTCGTAAAATGTCATTATTTACAGTGAGATCCTCCCCAGCACCCTAAGACAGGGAGCTCAACCTCACCCTACACCCCATTCCTTTTTTATTTTTATTTTGTTTCTTCTTCCTCTTCCTCCTTTTTCTCTTCTTCTTCCTCTTCCTCCTCCTCTTATCTGTTTTTGTTTTTTGTTATTTTGTTGAGGCTTATTTTTGGGGTGGGGGATCCCAACTATTGAGCTTACATGTGTGTGCCACCCACCGAGCCCGGATCCTGCTTGCTTTTCCTCCACAGCTCTGTGTCCTCACAGCTCTCCTCTCTCACACCTCTCTCTGACCCCTCCTCTCCTTCCTTTCTCTGAAGTGCCCTTGTTGTCCACCAGGCCACTCTAAAGCTCTTCCAAAGTCAGACACACAGTAGGCACAGAGTAAATATGGGTAAACTGATGATATGACCACTCTGTGGTATGGGAAAGAGTTTTGGTTTTGGTTTTTGGGGGGTTTGTTTGTTTTGTTTTGTTGGTTGGTTGGTTTCAGTTTGCCAGACAGTGTAGCCCTGGCTGTCCTGGCACTTCCTCTGTAGAGCAGGCTGGCCTTGAACTCACAGAGATCTGCCTGTCTCTGCCTCCAGAGGGCTGGGAATTATAGGTGTGTGTCACCAGCATCCAGCAGGAAGGTTTTATTGTAGGTATGAGAGGGAGGAGCCAGAGCCATCTCTGAAGGAGACTAGCAGGGGCTAGAGACTGGGGAAACACAGAAAGAACAGAAGGAACGGGAGCTGCGGAAAGAGAGAAGCCAGGCTAGAAGGTGAACGGCTAGGGGCAGTGTCTTAGGGTTTTGCTGCTGTGAACAGACACCATGACCAAGGCAAGTCTTATAAGAACAGCATTTAATTGTGGCTGGCTTACAGGTTCAGAGGTTCAGTCCAGTATCATCAAGGCAGGAGCATGGCAGCATCCAGGCAGGCATGGTGCAGGAGGAGCTGAGAGTTCTACATCTTCATCTGAAGGCTGCTAGTGGAAGATTGACTTTTAGGCAGCTAGGATGAGGGTCTTAAAGCTCACACCCACTGTGACACACCTACTCCAACAAGGCCACACCTTCTAATAGTGCCACTCCCTGGGCTGAGCATATACAAACCAAAACAGGGAGGGAAGGGCCAGGAGACTGGGACATGGGGATCTTTGAAATCCCTAACATTTACTTACCTGTAGATTGAGAGCCTGGAGGTTAGCCTGGACCTTGATATGCTGATAGGTGCCATATAAGTGTATGTCAGCTGGAGAGCCACATGTCCCTTCTCCTAGAGGTAAGGGAAATGTCTCCTTTTAGCAGAGGGAAACAGGCTCCCAAGTTCCTGAGGAATGCTGGCTTTTATGTAACTTCCAGAAATCCTCCTATAGTCCAGACAGAGCTCATTCCTGGGTATTTGGACAGCCTTTTGGAGTTTCCCCTGGCCTGATGAAGCGCATGCCAGATAGTGAAAGCCTGAGTCACGCTCTCAACCTCTACTCAAGTCTTCGGGCCAATTAGAAGCTAGATCCAAAGACACAGCCAGTCAGAACCTGTTGGCCACTGACATACCTGTGAACCTTCCCCTGCCAGCCTGGGGTCATGAAGCTGACCCTGTCCTACAAGGAGTCACAGCTGCTCTCTGGAAAGCCTTTGGAGCCGCAATAGAAACCCTGGAGGGATAGGATTTCAGAGTTGGGGCGGCTCTGTGTCCCCAACAGTGGCCAGCAGCTTCATCTGCAGGCTTCCACTCTCCCGAACCCCCACAGAAGAGAATGCACACTGCTGGCCTCCCTTCAGCCACTGCTCCCAAGGCGGCACAGCGCTGTCTACTCTTATGTTGCCTAAAAGCAGACCTACCCTGACCTCAGCTGGTCACAGGCAAGCTTTAGCCTTAGGCATCCCAGCAGAGCCAAAGTAACTTTTTTGTTTGTTTGATTCCAGTTGTTTGTTTGGGTTCACATTCGTGAAATCTAGAGGACAAACCTCATTGTCCTTCCACTGTGTGAGCTCTGGAAGTAACTCAGAACATCAGCCTTGGCAGGAAGCGCCTTCACCCAGGGAACATCTTGCCAACTCAAAAAGAAAGGGCAAAAGAAAGAAGGAAGATGCTCAAGGGGGAGAGGATGGGAATTTCCCAGGGTCGACCTCTAGGGGGCTTCCTGTGTGAGGATGGATTTTTGCAATGGTTGCCTCAAGGGGCATGCCCCCCAGGCAAGACCTGGTCATAGCTGGTGAGAGTGAATTAATTCTTCGGGACCTTTGATTGCTACAGGACCACACACACCTATGTAACCAGCAGAAAGCTTCCTGCCCCCTCTTTTGGCACAATTCTGGGGGCATCCAAGCACAAAGCTGATGTAATATCAACTCCATGGAGGGCTTACAATATGAATACTGAACCCTGGTGGTAACAAACACCTTTAATCTCAGCAGTGTGAGACAGAGGCTAGTTCAAGGCCAGCCTGGTCAATATGGAGAATTCCAGGGCTACATAGACTCTGTCTCAAAAAAAGAGAAAAAGTATTGATGATGATATAAAGTTATATATTTTTTTGACTCAAGAATACAGAATCAAAATAAATAAAGAAAGAAAGAATACAGAATCTTGGGCTGTGCCCATAGTTTAGTCACCAAAGTCGTGGCCATGCAAGACCTTGAGTTTGATCACCAGAAGCCAGGGGGGAAACAAACGGTGTGGTGGGACAACCCAGTGCTGGGGAGGATCCCTGGGCTGCTTCTCCAGTCTAGCCACTTGCCACAGGCCTGTCTGAGGGGGAAAGTAAAAGAAAAGTAAACCGCTGCCTGAGAACTGACACCAAAGTTGACCTTTTGCCTCCAAATGCACGCATGCACACGTGCGCTCATGCAAGGATTCTGTCTTGTCCTCATCAGTTACTGCCTTCCTAAAGGCTTTGGGTGAGAAACAGGAGCCAGGGAGATATGAGTACAGGATGCACTTGATAAACCCTAAACTTATTACCCGGTGACCAAAGCTGGAGAGCAACTCAGGGATGGCAAAGCTGAGTCAGAGGCCTACACTCGAACAGCAGATGCACGCACACACGCAAGGCTTGGAGAGCCTGACACTGCTCAGGCTGGGAAAGAAGGGTGGGTTTTTCACAGGCATTTAAGAGAGCAGAGACCAGCTCATTGATAAGCCAGGCAATATCAGAGTAAGCTCATGAAACCACAGTTAATTGTCATGAGAGAGTATATTCCAGGCTAGTGAGGTAGTTCGGTAGGCGAAAGTGCTTGCTGTAGAAACCTAGGATCTAGGACCCAAGATGGAAGGAAGCAGCTTCACAAGGCTGTGCCCTGACTTCCACGCACATCTGTGGAACGTTCACTTTATCCAGCTGGGATACGGATTTCCCCAAAGCCCACTAGATGAAGCCTCCCTGTGGCAAAAATTTCACTGTCCAATCTATTTGCATCAGAAGGCCTGTGATTGGACAGGCCTTTTCCTTATGGAAAAGGAAAGCAGAGCTAAGGATGGCAGAGACAGGGACACAGGGAGAGACATGGGGGTTGTGAGGGGAGCGAGGTAGGCAAAATGGCAGCCGATGTGGACCCAAGTGGCTTCAAGTAAATAGGTAGATATGAAATCTAAAGGTTAGGAAAATTTGGATAACTTTTTTTTTTTTTTTTTTTTGGTTTGGTTTTTCAAGACAGGGTTTCTCTGTGTAACCCTGGCTGTCCTGGAACTCACTCTGTAGACCAGGCTAGCCTCGAACTCAGGAATCTGCCTGCCTCTGCCTCCCAAGTGCTGGGATTAAAGGCGTGCGCCACCACTGCCTGGCTTGGATAACTTTCTAAATTGTGTGGGCATCTTGTGTATTGAGATTTTATTGATATGTATAAATCCATTGGTTAACTTTAAGCATCTAGAGTTTTGATTTAACAGGTGATAGATGTTGTGGCTGATCGATCGTGGTGTGGGGCTAGTGTGGCCACGAAGGAAACTTGGGAGCTCCCACCCCGAGGGAGAGCCTGCTGAGATGAGGACACCCAGATGTATCCTGGCCTCAGCTGGTCATCCAAGGGACATCGGGCTTAAAATAAACCAGATCCCCTCAGTTTGTGTTTGTTTGTGTTGTTTGGTTGTGTTTGTGCTGAAGTCAGAGGGCAACTCGGTGGACTCACTCCTCACTGTCCTCTTTTTAGTTTCTGGGATCAGATTTGGCATTAAGAACCTTCACCCACTGAGGCATCGTACTGCCCCGCCCCCGCTTTTAAGTCGTGGCTTATATTGATAATTAGTTCAACCACAGTAAGTAGATTGCTAGGCATGAAACAGAGACTTGAGCTTATGAGACCACAGGCTGGTTAAAGTCTTTACAGCCATTTATCTTCCTTTTGACAAATGCCTGGAATGGGAAGTAGTTAGGAAGGGTGGGAGGACCACCCAGAGGCCACAGACATCCACGGGTGCCAGAGACATTCTTCCACCTCAGGTTTTGAGGATGTCAGTATCTAACCCTGTCAAAGTTACCAAAGCCTGAGGAGAAAGCCTTTGGTATCAATTTCAGAGCAGTTTCCAGCCAGCTGGGAGCCTGATCTAGGAGTGACTCAGAGACAAACTGCCATGAGCTTGTATACCACCAGGGCCAGAATCCCTGTCCTGGGCTGTGGGATGTGAAGGGTCAAAATATCACACCGCTCTTGTCTTTCCCGGCTGGTGTGAGTTATGAGTAATCACCTCTGTTACTAACCCATAAACGCAAGAGAGTTCTAGGAATGATGCCGGACTCTGCCCTGACTAGCTATGGCTCCTCCTTTCATTCCACCTCAAAAATAAAAATGATGGTTACTCATAAATATTCATGAGAGTCTCATCAATATTCATGAGAGTTGTATGAACTATGTTGTGGCTACTGAGTCTAGGACTTACCAAATGCTGGCTGTACAGGCATGCACCACCATGCCCTACTGAGTTAGCTGATCCCTTAACTAAATTAGAGGCTCAAAGAATCTGCTTTTTGGATTAAACTCGTAAAAATTATCTTTTTGAAATGTTGATAACTAGTATATGTAAGGCAGGCTCCGTAGCATGTGTCTGTAGCAATGCTAGCATTTGAGAGGTTGAGGCAGGAAGATGAGGGGTTCAACACCAGCCTGAACTAAATGTCAAGACCACTGTCTGAAAAAAAAAAAAACACCATGAGAATTTAAAATGAGTAATAAAATTATAACCTTTTATCTAATTCTGTAGAACAAAAGAAGAAGAAGAGTATGGCATAATGTTTGTATATGCTCAGCCCAGAGAGTGGCACTACTAGAAGGTGTGGCCCTGTAGGAGTGGGTGTGGCCTTGTTGGAGTGGGTGCGCCACTGTTGGAGTAGGTGTGTCACTGTGGGTATGGGCTTTAAAACCCTAGTCCTAGCTACCTGTAAGCCAATATTCTGCTAGTAGCCTTCAAATGAAGATGTAGAACTCTCAGCTCCGCCTGCACTATGCCTGCCTGGATGTTCCCGCCTTGATAATAACGTATTGAACCTCTGAACCTGTAAGCCAGCCTCAATTAAATGTCCTTTATAAGACTTGGCTTGGTCATGGTGTCTGTTCACAGCAGTAAAACCCTAACTAAGACATATGGTTACAATCAGCTGTTATCTGCTTTGTAGGTGCTGGAAACCAAATCTGGGTCCACTACAAGAGCAGCAGGAGCTACCAACTACTGAGCCAGCTCTCCAGCTTAGTTTTGGGTTTTTGAGAGAAAGTCTCATGTAGTGTATGGTAGCTTCTGAATGAAAAGAAAGAGAAGGAGGATATGACCACTCCTAAGGGGTTGAAGTTTTTATTATAGATACAAGGGGAGACCACAGGCAGAGACAGAGATAGCTGGGAGAGTCCAGAGTGGACATGACCATGACTGACCAACTAAGTCTGGCCATGTGAGGGGAGGGTGAAAGAGAGAGCAGGAACCAAGAATGATGACCCAGAGGGAAGGAGGCCAAAAGGAGCCAAAGGGGCCACATAACCGAAGTGGCTAAGGTATATATAAATCAGAGAAGATGGAGAAAGGGAAATCTCCAGCCTGGGCTGGAGAAGTTTAGGTTAGGAGTTGGATTATACCAGCCAGGAGGACCCTGTAACAAGTAGGAAGCAAGGGACTCTGGAGCCAGAGTGTCCCCTTTGATATTTAATACACACCTCAGCCTTTTGTCCTGGGTATGAGACAGCTTCCAACTCATCCTGTAACAGGTTGGACTTGAACTTCTGATCCTTCTGCCCCATATTGGTGACCCCAGCACCCCTCTACCAGGTCATGTTCTCAAATTTCAGCCCCTCTTCTCTTGACTCTCTTTTAAAACAGACTTCAGTGTGGGCTCCATTTTTTTGTTTGTTTGTTTTTGTTTTTCGAGACAGGGCCCTGGCTGCCCTGGAACTCACTCTGTAGATCAGGCTGGCCTCGAACTCAGAAATTCACCTGCCTCTGTCTCCCAAGTGCTGGATTAAAGGCATGCGCCACCATCACGCGGCTCTATTTTTGTTAAAAGAAGCATGTTATACCTAGTGGGTCTATGCTCTGAGTTTCCCTCGGGTTTCATCCACGCCAGCTGGAAAGCTGGCTCAGTAGTTAAGCATCTAACTGTGGACAATTTGATAGGCACAGAGAGTCTTTACGAAGAGAAAGGAACAACCATTCTCATCCCCTGGGTCAGCAGCAGTATCGACAGAGAGAATGTAGCCACATGTAATCAAACTGTAGTCATGTGGAAGGCAGGTGTGGTGGCTTAAACTTGCAGCCCCATCATTGGGGAAGTTTTCAAAGGAGAACAACGAGTTCAAGGTTAGCCTAGCTATAGGGTAAGACATTGTCTCAGAAAATCAAAAATTGAATGAACCTGCCACGAGTTTAAATTCACCATAAACATAGATTTTAGAGACCAGTGAGATGCCTCCGTGGGTAAAGTTTAATACTGAGCCTGACATCCCAAGGCCATGAAGTGGAAGTTTTGGGGTTTTTTGGAGACTCGGTTATGTCATGTGATGTTTTTCTGGAAACTGTCTTATGGGAGGATGTTTTTGCTGAAGCAGACAGGTGGGAGGATGTTTTACTGGGAACAAACATGTGGTGTTTCCCAGGAAGCAGCCTGGAAATAGAGCATTGTGGGACAGCGTTAGAGTATCTTGGTTCATGGCTGGGCATGGGACGGGAACCCTGAGACTCCAAGGGAGAAACGGTAGGCGTTCGGCCACGTCCCCAGAACCCAGAGTCCTGACGTGCAGTCTTGTCTCCATAGACCTACACTGTTCAGTCATGTAGATCCATTACAGTCCCTCCCAAAGTGCACAGGTAGAGGGCGTGACCGCAGGCCTCCGGCCCTAGGGATTTACATACTAATGAAGGCCAGAGGGCGGAGCAAATTAAGCATTTTCCCCAGACCCTCCCCCTTTCTCCCTCCCTAGTTAACTTAGGTCTGACCTGAGTTTGGGGGAAGGGGGGGTACATCCAGATGCATCTACCATCCACCATGAAAATAAACCCATTTGGAACCAAGGACTTTCTCCTATCACTGGGGCCTGCCACAAGTCTCCGGACACCACTGCCAAGGCGTTTTCTTACCCATAGAGCATTTGATGTTTTGCTAGGGTAGGCAAGTGAGAAACACTTGAGAATACACAAGATGTTTGGAAAGAGTAGAAATATAGCACAGCAGACAGTGACACATGTCGTTGTGTTATTGGTTTGCCTTGCCACTCTTTGCTGATCATCATTTGTTGTGACTTAGTAGAGAGAAAGGCACCAAAGTACTTTTGGTAGTGTTTCTGCGGCTTCTTGCTGCTTCTGCTGACTCTGGTTAGGTGACAGACCCTCTCAGTTTCTTCTGGATCAAATTACTATTGCTGATTTGTAAATGGTGTTTGCAAATCAAGCTACCGCTGCTAATTCATGTAAACTAAACTGCTGATATCCTAACAACACAGATCAAATTCGACTGAAAAAAACTATTTCTAAACAGGCTCACATCCGCCGGGCAGTGGTGGCGCACGCCTTTAATCCCAGCATTTGGGAGGCAGAGGCAGGCGGATTTCTGAGTTCGAGGCCAGCCTGGTCTACAGAGTGAGTTCCAGGACAGCCAGGGCTATACAGAGAAACCCTGTCTCGAAAAAATCAAAAAAAAAACAACAAAAAAAAACTGGTGGGTGGTGGGCTAGAAGGTGGGTTAAAGCATTTAAACATACTTATTGTTAGACTTTGGCTCACAGTTTAGAACAGACCAAACAGTTCCAAAGGGGAGGGGGTTTATTCAGGGCAGAGGGCAAAGGTGGGGAGAGAAACAGGAGAAGATGGTAGAGAAAGAAGAGAGAGAAAGGAGAGAAGTGGAGGCCGGCCATGACCACATGGAGAGAGGGGGAAGGGAAGGGGGGAAGGGCGAGGGGACAGAGAGAAGAAGCTAGAGGCAAGAGAGTAAGAGAGAGAGGAGGGGTCAAGCAGCCCCTTTTATAGTGGGCAGGCCTACCTGGCTGTTGCCAGGTAACTGTGGGGAAGGAGCATACCTGGGTGTTGCCAGATAACTGTGGAGGTGGAGTTTAGACAGAGTACTAACACTTATTAAAGTAGGTTTTTAAAAAATATAAACCTCATTCCTAAGCTATGTGTGTCTACCCTCTCAAACCGCCATCCCACAGACCTGGACCAGGTCATGCAGTTTGTTGAGCCAAGTCAGCAGTTTGTAAAAGACTCAATTGAGCAGGTTAACAGATGCGCCAAACCCTACAGAAAAGAATTCCAGAAGCTCACCATGGCCACAGTGATAGGATTTGCTATCAGCATATATATATATGCCTATGGTACCCACATAGTGGGAGGAATGAAGTAACTTCTAAGAGTTGTCCTCTGACCTACACTTGTGCTGTGTCACATGCACCCCACAACACACACAGATAAATGTAAGAAGAAAATGAAATAAACATTGGTTCCTTGCCATTGTTATGAATAATGTCAGGGGACGGCTTGGCAGCCTGTGTAGACAATTCACACAGGAATGGGATTGGGTATAAAAGTGAGGGGCTTTCTACACTCTCTCTTGTTCCCCAGGAACGACACAGAGATCTTCCTGTTTATTAAAAGCTCCTTGCACTATAGATTGTAGCGCTGAGTTTGTGCTATACTGCTTTGTGCTCCCTGTGGATTGAACTCACACACCTGCCCAGGAGCTATCTTTGGATTTGCAAATGAAAGGCACACACACATTAGCTTATTTTAAAAATACCTTGGCCGTGGGCAGTGGTGACGCTCACCTTTAAACCCAGCACTGGGGAGGCAGAGGCAGGCGGATTTCTGAGTTCGAGGGCAGCCTGGTCTACAGAGTGAGTTCCAGGACAGCCAGGGCTACACAGAGAAACCCTGTCTCGAAAAACCAAAAAAAAAAAAAAAAAAAAAAAAAAATGCCTTGGCTACCTCAAAGGCTGGGCACTCCTAAACCTACCCCAGGCCCAATCAGAGAAATGGGCCCTATAAATTCGAGTGATATGTAATTTGTTCTTGGGTTTCTGATGGGGTTAAAGACTAATTATAGTCTCATAAACAAACTTAAGTTGTTTAACATTAAAAGATATGGTATAGAGTTAAAATCATGGATTTCAGATGGTATTACAGGCTAAAATCAAAACATAATTCAGTATAGAAGCGTAAACTCTTTAAGTTAGGAATGATGGTAGAGTACGATATCTAATAGACAAATATGATGGACTGGATGTAATTCTATATCATGCTCCACGATTTACATAATTGTTGAGTTGTACTCAATTTATGTCAGAGAGAAGGGTTTTTGGTGTTGTTGTTGTCGTTTTTAATTTGGACAGAAAAGGTGAGGTGTTGGAGATTGGTTCTAATGCTTAGATTCAATTGGGAATCTTCATGTCCAAATGCTAAAGGTCCTTGTCCTCAGTTGATTTTTGATCCATCAATAAAGATGCCAGCGGCCAATGGCTAGGTAAGGGGAGATGGGGCTGGACCCTTAGAGTTGTGCGGGCTAGGGTGCAGGGGGAAGGAGACAGAGAATTACCATGACCTGGGGATGAAGGATGGGGCTCGGGGGCAGGAGATAAAGCCAATCAGCCATATGAGATTTCTGGTAAGTGGTCACTGGCCACTTCCCGACTGGGCCTGGAGTAGAAGGGGAAGGAAGGTTTACGAGTGCCCAGCCTTTGAGGTAGCCAAGGCATTTTAAAACTACGCTAATGTGTGTGTGTGTGTCTTTCATTCAAGGACCCAAGGACAGCTCCTGGGCGGGCGTTAAGTGTGTGATTCATAGGAAGCATAAGCTATACTAACCTGACTGTGCTGGAATGGTCTACTTCCCATTACTTGATATCTTGGTCTCTCCCTGATCTCCTTCTTCATCCATGTCCAGATGTTGACTCCCCAGTGCCGAGAACCTTTATTTCTGTCCAGGCACGGAAGTCCCGCCTTTTGCCCTTCTTCCCGGCTATAGGCTATTCAGCTCTTCATTGAACCAATCAGGAGGTGATGGGGGAATGATTTACAAAAGACTGCAACTAGATCTTTAGGTACAGAAATCAGCCTACCGGGGCTGGAGTGATGGCTCAGTGGTTGAGAGCTCTGACTACTCTTCCAGAGGTCCTGAGTTCACTTGCCAGCAACCACATGGTGACTCACAGCCATCTGTAATGGGATCCGATGCCCTCTTCTGGTGTATCTGAAGACAGCTACAGTGTACTACTCATATACATGAAATAAATAAATCTAAAAAAAAAAAAAAAGATAGAAAGAAAGAGAGAAAGAAAGAAAGAAGGAAAGAAAGAAAAGAAATCAGCATATGATACACAGCGCACAAAAACACCCCCCAGTTTCAGGTGATATATTTGAGACAGTCAGCTCCTGTGGAGGACGGTTCCATGGGCTTTTTGGTTCATCTTCCGATCATCAGCTCTGTTCCAGAGGACCTGAGAGGGTACAGTTCCTGTTAAAGCAGCAAGGAGGAAAGACAGACAGTGGGAACTTGGGTTCCATTGTGCCCTCAAACACAGGATGACCTGACATCCTTCCAAGGCTCTTCTTCCTAAAACAGTGAATGCTAGTGACCAAGCCTTAACATGTGACTTCTGGGGACATTTTCCCAAACCCCAACTTCTAATAGATCAATTAATTCATTCTTTCTTTCCCTTCCTTCCTTCCTTCCTTCCTTCCTTTCTTCCTTTCCTTCTTTCTCTCTTTCTTTCTCTCTCTTTTTTACACAGGATCATTCACTGTAGTCTCAAACCTCTCTGCAGTCCTGCCTTTAATTTCAAGGGCTCCAAGGTTATAAGCATGACCCACCATGTTCAGCAACTTACATTTTTAAAAAGAAGTCTTCCCCCCGTGAAACAGTTTATGTTTTTAAAAGCTCTTGAGGAAGGGGAGAACTTTTTTTCAGTGTTGTGGTTATTGGTTAGGTTACCCATGTTCCTGTAATCAAACCCTTATAGGGGCGCACACACACACACACAGAGAGAGAGAGAGAGAGAGAGAGAGAGAGAGAGACAGAGACAGAGACAGAGAGACAGAGAGAGACAGAGAGACAGAGACAGAGAGACAGAAGCACTCTGGAGGCAGAGGCAGGTGAATCTGTGAGTTCAAGGCCAAGTCCAGCAACATGGCAAGTTTCAGGCCAGCCAAGTCTTCACAGGTGAGATCCTGTCTCAAAAAATAAAAAACTCAGTGGTGATGCATGCCTTTAATCCCTTCACTCGGGAGGCAGAGGCAGACAGATCTTGTAAGTTTGAGGTCAGCCTTGTCTACAAAGTGAGTTCCAGGACAGCCAGGGCTACACGGACAAACCATGTTTTCAAAACCAAAACTAATAATAATAATTAGGTTTTTATATATTATTTATTCTATGTATATGAGTACACTGGGGCTATCTTTGGACACACTAGATTAGGGCATAAGATCCCATTACAGATGGTTGTGAGCCACCATGTGGTTGCAGGGAATTGAACTCAGGACCTCTGGAAGAGCAGTCTATGCTCTTCAGCCATCTCTCCAGCCCCATAATAATTAGCTTTAAAGTCCCTTCCCCAGCTGCAGCACTAGGAATAAGTGAAGCTGAGGTTATAGGAGGCAAGTGTTCTATCACTTATCACCCTAACCCTACAGGTCTCTTCTTTCCGTCCACTCAAGTACCCTGAATGGACCTATCGCTCCTCCACATACAAGCAGCTATCGAAAAAAGGTTTTCATCCCACGTTTTTGGCTTCATCTCGATCCCTCATTCCAGAAGGGTGACAGTTCTGCTCTGCCTCCTAAGTAAAGGCAAATCCATCTTCTGAACAGTTGTTCTGTGAGATTCCACTATGATTAGCAGAGGGGGGAACACACTTTCTTCTGGCTAGTAGGTAAGGATGGCCCTGACAGAAGAAACCTTGCTCTGTGGATATCTGAGTCACGGAACAAACATTTCTCCATGGTCACACTGTCATCTAAATTTAAATGTGTCAGCCAGAGCAGCCACGTGTCTTTGCAGTGTTCATTTCAGGATTCCGAATGGATGCAAATCGAGTGTCACAGGGCTCTGTGAACCGAGTGTGCTGTATTTTCAACAGGCTTTGTCTTTTCTACCCCAGGCTTTAAGTATTTTCCAGCTGGGAGATTAGCTGGGAGGATGGTAGGAAGGAATCCACATACCTCGAGCAGGTGTTAGCTTTTAGATACATTTGTGTATAATATATATGATATATATGATATATATGTATGTATTATATCACATACATATGCATAATGAGATCAATATTTTATTGACTCACTTGATTTTTGTTTTTTGGTGTTCTTTTGTTTGTTTGTTTGTTTGTTTGTTTTGTTTTTCGAGACAGGGTTTCTCTGTATAGTTCTGGCTGTCCTGGAACTCACTCTGTAGACCAGGCTGGCCTCGAACTCAGAAATCCGCCTGTCTCTGCCTCCCAAGTGCTGGGATTAAAGGCGTGCGCCACCACCGCCCGGCTCTATTGACTCACTTGAAATAGAGCTGTTTTAATTATTTTTACATTTGCGTGTGTGTGCATGTGTGTGTGTGCACATGTGTACGTGCCACAGTGTACATGTGGCGGTCAGAGGATAACTCTTGGAAGTTGGTTCTTTCCTCCAAATATGTGGGTCCCAGAGTTAGAACTGGGTCATTGGACTTGGTAGCAAACATCTTTTTTTTTTTAAAAAAAAAAAAGGTTTATCTATTTATTTTATATATATGCATACACTGTTGCTGTCTTCAGACACACCAGAAGAGGGCTGACCCCATTACAGATGGAGTCTTACTGTGAACCACCTTGTGGTTGCTGAAAGTTGAACTCAGGACCTCTGGAAGAGCAGTCAGTTAGTTCTCTTAACCTCTCTCCAGCCCCGGTAACAAGCCTCTTCATCCCTGTGCCATCTCCCCAGCCCTACGTTTCTTATCTAATATGTTGTATTTCCCTTTTCTTTCCTTTCTTTCTTTAGTTAACTGGTTTTGAAATGGAGTCTTATTGTGCTGCCCAGGCTGACAGCAAACTCCTCAGGCCAAAGCGATTCTCTTGCCTCAGCCTCCCAAGCAGCTAGGGGTGTAGGCATGTTCCTCTCCGATTGGACAGCCCCAGCCTCTCAAGTGCTAGGATCACAGCCTTGTGCCACTATACACACTCAGTGCCATCCTGTGCTGGAGGATCAAGCCCAGAGCTTCCTGAATGCTGTGCAGATGCTCAGCCCACTGAGCTACATCCCCAGCCCCAAATCCCTGTACTCCACAATTTAGGAAAGGCTTCCCGAACCTAAAGTTGGAAACATAAACCACAAAGCAAAAGGATAATTATTCTGCTAGGAATTTAGGACTGTATAACTAAACTACTCCTAAATGTAGAAGTTCAAAATAATTCACCTGAGCCGGGCATGGTGGCCTATGTCTTTAATTCCAGCACTTGGGAGTCAGAGGCAGGCAGATCTCTGAGTTTGAAGCTAGCCTGGTCTACAGAGGTAGTTCCAGGACAGCCAGATCCGTACAGATAATCCCTGTCTCAAAATAAAACAAACAAATAAACAAACAAGGGGCTGGAGAGATGGCTCAGTGGTTAAGAGCACCATATGCTCTTCCAGAGGTCCTGAGTTCAATCCCAGTAACCACAAGGTGGCTCACAACCATTTGTAATGAGATCTTATGCCCTCTTCTGGTGTGTCTGAAGACAGTGACAGTTTACTGATATACATTAAATAAATAATAATTAAAACAAACAAACACCAAAAAAAACCACAAAGCAAAATAATAATAAATTAATAAAACAATGTACATGTGTTCTCCTTCAGTATGTGTGGATCAGAAGTCCAGGCTTAGGTGGGTTCCCTGTCTCAAAGTTTCAGGAAGGGCTCTTTGATCAAAAACCATCACCAGGTATGGGCTAGCATGGTGGCACATGCCCTATCCCAGCAATTGGGAGATGAAGGCAGGTGTAGCCAGGGCTTCTTAGTCAGAACTACATAGTGAGACTTTAAAAAAAGAGTAAGAACCAGGTACACCTGTTAACCCCAGCACTCAGGAGGCTGATGAAAGGATCTTTGAGCCCAGCTTGAGTTACACAGGGGTGCTGTTAATTTAAGTTTTTCAAAGCCTACTTTTAATGATAGTTCTTAAAAGTTTTAACCTCCCTTCTAGCACACCACCCTCCAGAGGTAGTGGAAAGGAAGACATGGAGGACATGGACCTGTTTAGAAATGGGTTTTTTTTTTTGGAGCAACTCCTATCTGTGTTGTCTGGAAATTGGTAGTTCAGTTCACAGGAATCAGAAGTGGCAGCTCGATCCACTCACAAACACTTTACAGAAATACCACCAGTCCCGTTTGGTAGAGACAGGATAGCAAACACAAATCAGCAGTAGTGGGACTACCTAGAAGAGACAGCCAGGCCTCAGTCTCAGCACGAGTCAGCAGGAGGGACCAGCAGGAACAACAGAATTCTCCATTGCGCCTCTCTCAGCAAAGTGTAGATCCTCGCAGATGCAAGACCGACAAGCCTGTAGCTACGCGAGCAAGCCTAGCTCAGCCTCTTCCACTGACTGTCCTTCAAGTCCTATTTATACCCTCCAAACATGACGTGTCCTCGGCAGATCTTGCCTCAGGACCTGAGTCTGTCTTGGATGACATCACTCTGCCAATCAGCCCAAGTCCTTAGAAGAGGCAAGAAACTGCCCCACACCACCAGGTTTTTGGTGCATTTCTTTCTATGGCGTCCTGACAAATGGAACTCAATTATGCAATGTAAGGCAGACCAATACATGCTTGTCGTTAGAGAAGAATCCTTCATCGCATGTCTTTTTGTGTCTTTGTGCTTGCTTTAGCAGAACATCCTCTCTCCTGTGTCTGCTTCAGTGAAATGTTCCTTCGTGAGTCTACCTTAGTCTTTCACCTATGTCTGCTTCAGGAAAACACTCCTTCATGTGTTTGCCTAAACAAAACACCATCCAACACAACTGAATTTCCAAAGAACCCTTAAGTTTCCACTTCAGTGTGGCCTATTTCAAATAATAATTAAACAAAACCTTAGACTGGGCATGGTAGCACACTAGCACACCGGCTTGGGAGTTGAAGGCAGAATGATTAACCCCTCAAGGCCAGCTTGGACTACATAGGGAATCTGAGGCCATCCTGAGCTACAGGGGACCCTGTTTTCTCAAAAGAAAACAAACAATAACAAAAAATGAATTTTTTGAACTTAGATTTTTTTTTTTTTTTTTGGTTTTTCGAGACAGGGTTTCTCTATATAGCCCTGGCTGTCCTGGAACTCACTCAGAAATCCGCCTGCCTCTGCCTCCCAAGTGCTGGAATTAAAGGCGTGCGCCACCACCACCCAGCAGATTTTTTTTTTTCAAAACCTACTTTATTTTAGGGTTCTTAAACACTTCAACCTCCCTTCTAGCCCACCAACCAGAGGTAGGGGAGAAAGACGGTTAATAGGAAAAGGGAGTTGTGGACCTGCTTAGAAGTAGTTCCTCAAGTGTTATAGCTCTTTTAGAATTTGTCTAGCAGGTTTTCTGACTCCGGTCGGAACCTCCCCACTCACCTCCCCCCCAGAAAAGAAGTAGTTCCTCAGGATGATTCTCCTCTTCATTGTCAGGATACCAGCAGTCCAGTTTAATAGAAAACACCAAACAGGAACCAGTAGCAGCAGCACGATCCAGCAGGAACAGCAAGGTTCTGTCAAATCAGCACCAGTCGGTGGAAGCGGCCAGAATCAGCTGGAATACCATGAAAAGTTCTTTGGTGCATTTCTCTCTCTGAAGTCAAGACCAGTCAAGACCAGAGGTGGGCTAGCCTCAGCTACATAGAGATTGAGGCTAACCTGAGCTATGGGAAGCCAAGTTTCAAAAAAACAAAAGACCAGGGATGGTGACGTGGCTCAGTAAAGGAGCTTGTGGCCAAGCCTGATGACCTGAGTCCATCCCTGGGGCCCACATGAAGGAAGAGCCGAACTGACTCCCAAAAGCTGTTCTTCTGACTTCCACATGCTCACTGGTGCTCACACACACACACACACACACACACACACACACACACACACACACACCAAATTCATAAAAAGTAAAAAACCACCGGGCAGTGGTGGCGCACGCCTTTAACCCCAGCACTTGGGAGGCAGAGGCAGGTGGATTTCTGAGTTCGAGGCCAGCCTGGTCTACAGAGTGAGTTCCAGGACAGCCTGGGGTATACAGAGAAACCCTGTCTCGAAAAAAAAAAAAAAAAAAAAGTAAAAAAACCAAAAGTCAAAAACAATTAAACATGAATTTAAGTGCATGTGTGGAGGTCTCTCAGATCCTGTGTATTTCTCTCTCCCCTCCTCCCTTCCCCTCCTCTTCCCTCTCCTTTCCTTTCTTCTGTTCTCCTCTCCTCTCCTCTCTCTCCGTTCCCATGGCTACTTCCCTGGCCTCCTTCTTTGGGGCCAGTGAACTTGCCCGTCCTAGAGCAGCTTCCCAATAAACTGCATTCAATCTAATCTGTCTTGAATTGGCTCATTTCACCAGCAGAGAAATAACCTATCCCCAAGCTGGCCCTTTGGTCCAGGACATACATCTGAGACCTTGGAGTCTCCTGCCTGGTAACATGCATGTAAGCTTCCAGGGAGCTAAAGTCAGTCAGAGGAGAGATGCATGCACACACTCCATAAAACTGAGACAGCAAAGCTGTGGTGAGATTTCCTGGGTGAGAACATGGTAGGGTCGGTCGAGAGGTGTCTAGAAGTCACAGGACAAGATCATGGAGAAACCTGTGCCCAGATTCCCCAAGACTCCTCCTGAGTGGAAGCCTTTGTCTTTGCTGACTTTTGTCTGCCTAGTCAGTTGATGGGATGTTAAGTCACCCAGGAAGCTCACACCCAGAGTGTCTATGAGAATTTGACAGGAAGCTCTGAATGTGGTGGCATCCCATGGGTTGGGGTCCCAGACTGAGTAAGGACATCTGAGTCTCTCTGCAGCCCCTGCCTTTTTAACAGTGGCTGTGTTGGGACCAGCTGCCCTCTCCTTGTTGCCATGCCTACCTACACAGAACAGAGCTGCCCTAAGCCCAAACACACTTGTAGTCTGTAAGTTGCTTGTTGTCAGGCATTCAGTTCACAATGGGAAAAGTGGTTAATACACACTGTAACAAACCATAATCTCAACATTAATACTTATCCTGAATCCGATGAGTCTTTCTGCTAAATCGTCAAGCCTAGACATTGCCTTGGGACACACCCCAAACCAATGGATATTATTAATTATTATTATTTCATTTTTGAGTTAGGGTTTCTCTGTGTAACAGCCTTGGCTGTCCTGGAGCTCACTCTGTAGACCAGGCTGGCCTCGAAATCACAGAGATCCACCTGCTTCTACTTCCCAAGTGCTGGAATTAAAGGTGTGCTCCCCCTTCTCCTGGCAGGTCAGTAGATTTTTATCTCTTGTCATCTCTGGGATCTGGGGATCAAACCCAAGGCCTTACTCCTGTAGTCATACTGGTATTTTTCTCCATGAAAGAGGCCCCATATTATTTGACTCCCATGTGAGAAAATATGGAGGTATATCTTGTAACAAACACTTACATGTATGTCTAAAGGATCTTGGTCATAAAATCATCAGCAAATGGAAAGAATAAAATGGTCTCTGTGGTAGTTTGTATATGCTTGGCGCAGGGAGTGGCACTATTAGGAGGTGTGGCCCTGGAGTAGGTGTGTCACTGTGAGTGTGAGCTTTAAGACCCTCCTCCTAGATCCCTGGAAGCCAGTCTTCTCCTGTTTGTCTTTGGCACAAGATGTAGAACTCTCAGCTCCTCCTGCACCATGCCTGCCTAGATGCTGCCATCTTCCTGCCTTGATGATAACGGACTGAACCTCTGACCCTGTAAGTCAGCCCCAATTAAATGTTGTCCTTTATAAGAGTTGCCTTGGTCATGGTATCTGTTCACAGCAGTAAAACCCTAAGACAGTCTTCAAGTTATGAAAAGACAAAACCAATCACTGGGGCTAGGGCATGACTCAGTGGTACAGTTCCTGGCTTATCATTGGAAGTGGGAAGTGGATCTCTGTGACTTCAAGGCCAGTCTGGTCTACAGAGTGAACTCCAGGACAGTCAGACAGTGTTGTTACACAGAGAAACCCTACCTCAAACAACAACAACATAAGCTACTGATTTATGGTGGCTAAATGAAACCCTAGAGAAGGGATGGGCAAAGTGTGTGCGTTATGACCCAAGGGAGGTGACAAGTGAACAGGTGTGCTGGCAAACAGGAAGCCTCGGATTGGAATGTTTCACTAGATGCAAATTTTGCCTCCCAGAAGAAAAAAACATAAACAAATATTGAACTTCAGTTAATAATATGTGAGCCAAAGTTGTGGGGAAAGTGTATTAATGCTTTGAAACAAGAGAACAAGGCAAGGCTGGTGATGGAGGACAAGCAAGAACCATCAAAAGCACACATCATAGTGCCAGCTGTGGTGGCCTCCTTTAATCCCTGAGCTGGAGAGGCAGGCAGGCAGGCAGACCTCCATGAGTTCAAGGCCAGCCTAGGCTACAGAGTGAGTCCCAGGACATCCAGGGCAACATGCTGAGACACTGTCTCAAAACAAATTAAATACAGCTGGGCAGTGGTGGTGCACACCTTTAATCCCAGCACTTGGGAGGCAGAGGCAGGCAGATTTCTGGGTTCAAGGCCAGCCTGGTCTACGGAGTGAGTTCCAGGACAGCCTGGGGTATACAGAGAAACCCTGTCTCGAAAAACCAAAAAAAAGAAAAAAAAAGAAAAAAAAAGAAAAAAGAAACCCTGTCTCGAAAAAAATAAAATAAAAAATAAAACAAACCACAAATTGTAGACTCTAGCAGGTGGGTTCATGGATGTTTTCTACAGGTTCAGAGGTTCATCAGGGTAGGAGCATGGCAGCATCAGGCAGGCATGGTGCAGGCAGAGCTGAGAGTTCTACATCTTCATCTGAAGGCTGCTAGCAGAATACTGGCTTCCAGACAGCTAGGATGAGGGTCTTAAAGCCCATGCCCACAGTGACACACCTACTCCAACAGGACCACACCTACTCTAACAAGGCCACACCTCCTAATAGTGCTACTCTCTGGGCTGAGCAGATACAAACCATCACAAGGCCATACTGCTTTGTGAGTCGGACTGTTTTTCTGAATTATTCAGAAAAGCGTACTTTCCTTCTAACATGCTTTCCTAATGCAATCGGCTTCACTGTTTCTCTGAAGTCCCGACCCCAGCCACGCTCCTGCTCTACCCTGCCACGTGGCTAGCCTCCATGGCATGGCCACCCCCACCACCCCACCCCAATCTTGTTCTTCTTGTGGGTAGCTGCCAGAATTTAGTTGCCTGCTCCAGGTTTTTTCTTTTAAACACCAGCAAAATTGTTCTTGAGCCTCAGGGAGAAGAATGAAACTTAAAAATGTAGGCAGATTAAATTCGGTTCACATTCTAGGTATGTAGCTTTGTAATTGTCACTAATCTGTGCCAGGAGCTGCTTCTCATGTAGGATGTGACCATGGTACTCTTCTTGCCCAAGAGGCAAATTAAGGAACACACCAAGGACCCTGCATCATACAGGGGCACCCTCTGTAGCCCAAGCTGGCCTCAAATTCATGGTAGTCCTCCTGCCTGAAACCCCTGAATGGTGGATGTTATGGTTTGTATCTGCTCGGCCCAGGGAGTGGCGCTATTAGAAGGTGTGGCCCTGTTGGAGTAGGTGTGTCACTGTGGGCATGGACTTTAAGATCCCCATTTCATACTCAAATTTGTCTCCAAGTGTCCTCTGTGGCCTGTTTGTCCAGGAGTGGGCAGAACACAGTAAAACAGGCCTAGAGATTTTAAAATAGCATTGTGTCCTTAAGAACAGCTAAGGAGCCTTTCCAACAGATGCTGTTATTGTTAACTGGTGGCATAAAGAGCCTACTGTGAGAGACTAGCCTGAGCTCTTCCCCAGGATCTAGATGCTGTAAAGCCACACCTGGTATTATCTTCTGGCTCTCAGTGGCTGCTGCAGCAGTCCTGTATGCTGGTGGTGTAGATGCTGGGTGAAATTTTGCTGCCTGTCTGTTGCTATTTGTTGTTTTCCTTATGCTTATTACATGCTACCAAATAAACACTCAAGTCACAGACCTGGCTGGGCAGTGGTAGCATCTGCCTTTAATCCCAGCAGAGGATTAAAGGGAAGCAAAGACAGTGGGATTTCTGAGTTTGTGACCAGCATGGTCTACAGATTGAGCTCTAGGACAGCCAGGGCTACAAAGAGAAACCCTGTCTCAACCAAAAAACAAAAACCAAAAAACAAAACAAAACAAAAAAACCAACAATGACAAAAACCAATAAAACAAAACCACAGACCACAGAGAACAGGACTCACTGGGTTACATTGAAGAATTAGCAGATCTGGACTTCCTTATGTTTATAGTTCTCTGGAGTTGCTTGCATTCCTTGGCTTGTGGACTCCTTCCAAGTCTTCACTGCCAGACCTGTCTCGCCTCCTTGTCTCACTTTAAAAAACCCAGGTCCATATAGACCATGCAAGAACATCTCACCATTCCAAAGCACTGAGTTTAATCATGTCTGCACTGTTGCCATGTGCAGCGACATGTTCACAGGATGAAGGGAGAGGACACAGGGCATATCATATCACTGAAGAGAAACCAGCAGGAAGCCACAACAGACCAATGCGGTGCTGTGGCACTGAAGGGCTCGCCTCTGTGCAGGGCTGATGCATTCACCCGCAGGGCTTTGTTCCCTCTCAGGACTTAGTTCCTCTCAGCTTCTTAGACCCTCACCTGCAGAGCAGGATGGTGTGAAGGTTTGTGTGGAAGTCCTCAAATCACAGAGTCCAATTTTGCCCGATTCAGCTCGCAGCACAGCTCTGGGCAGAGCTGATCAT
Source organism: Grammomys surdaster (assembly GCF_004785775.1). Lineage (NCBI taxonomy): Eukaryota > Metazoa > Chordata > Mammalia > Rodentia > Muridae > Grammomys > Grammomys surdaster. The sequence continues at coordinate 1,907,378 of NW_021620749.1, read as the reverse complement.
AAATGCTTTAGCAGGAAGAGAGCTACGAGAGCTGTCCCTGGTGGCACAAGCCAGTCACCCCAGCTACCTGGGAGGCTGAGGCAGCCGCTTACAAGCTCAGTTCTGCCTGGGGCTACAAAGAGAGTTCAAGACCATCCTAGGCAATTTATCTGGAACTTGTCTTCAAATAAAGATTAAAATATGAGGTGGAGCTGTATGGTGTTTGCCTAGCATGTGTGAGGCCCCAGATTCAATCTTCATTGTCATAGAATGGCTTCTCGAGTACACACACACACACACACACACACACACACACACAGAGTTGTAAAGCAGAAGTCCTCAAACAACAGAGTCATATGTTGTCTCCTCCAGCAGATGGCTCACTGGGGTAAAGGTGCTTGTCACCAAAGCTGATGGCCTGAGTTTGATCCCTGAGATCTATATGGTAAGAAAAGAACCAACTTTCAAAAGTTATCCTCTGGCATCCACATGTACACACACACACACACACGCATGCATATGCATATATATATATATGCCCAGTTTTTCAGTAAGCTTAATCAGCAAGCACATGATGATTTATAATATACAGTATAGTAAGAGAGCTATTTTGGATGATGGACCTCCTGAACTGGAAGATAACTCCTGTGTGTGTGTGTGTGTGTGTGTGTGTGTGTGTGTGAGAGAGAGAGAGAGAGAGAGAGAGAGAGAGAGAGAGAGAGAGAGAGATAACCACTTTAACAACTGCACTGCATCTGCAGCACCTGCCTTATCTGCAATCTTAAATGTGCTCAGGATCCTCTCCTCATTAAATCTAAGTTTCTTGTGTCTTTCTGATGTTTGCTGCTCTCTTGTAGCCCCAGGTAAGAGCCCCAAGCAGTGGGCATGGGTAGCCTGAATACCATGCTGTCTTGACATCTGCTCCATTTGAGCATGCTGGTCTATCAATCACTTTGGAATTCAGCTCCACTCAGGCTCTCAGGAAATGGGCAGAAGGCAGCTGAGTCTTCTCCAGAATGAAACACCAGTGGCTGTAGTTGGATTTCCAAGCCTATCCGAACCTTGGGAAACTGTGGTTCCAGATCTCTCTCAGCACTCTGGACTTCCGAACTCCTACCAGAATGTCTCCCTGAGCCCTAGTTACAGCATCCCATAGCTTCTCTGACCTGCAGCTTCAAACTTTTCCATGATCCAGTTCCAAAAGTCTATGAACCACATGAGTCGGTTTTATCATAGCAACAGCCCCACTTCTGGTACCATTTTTTTGTATTAGTTACTTAGATTGATGGTGTCACAAAATACCTGATAAAAACAACCTCGGAGAGGAAGGGTGGTAGTTTATTTTGGTTCATCTTTTTTTGTTTTGTTTTGTTGTTTTTTTGTTTTTCGAGACAGGGTTTCTCTGTGTAGCTCTGGCTGTCATGGAACTCACTCTGTAGACCAGGCTGGCCTAGAACTCAGAAATCCCCCTTTCCTGTCTCTGCCTCCCAAGTGCTGGGATTAAAGGAGTGCGCCATCACCGCCTGGCTTGGTTCATCTTTTGTTGTTGTTGTTGTTTGTTTTATTGATTTATGTATGAGTGCTCTTCTTCATGTACAGCTGCTCACCAGAAGAGGGCATCGGATCCCATTACAGATGGTTGTGAGCCACCATGTGGGTGCTGGGAATTGAACTCAGGTCCTCTAGAAGAATAGCCAGTACTCTTAACCACTGAGATATCCCCTCTAGCCCTTGGTTTATGGTTTTAAGGTACAGTTCATGATGAGTGGAAGGCACAAGCTGCAGGTATCTGACACTCTGTGCTGATCTCTACAGGCAACCAGGCATGCAAGTACATATATGAAGGCCAAATACTTACATATGTACAATAAAATAAATACATCTAAACCAAAACAAATAAAACAAGTCTCTAGAAACACCGGTGGCTTGGTGTTGGTGGTGTACGACTGACTTTAATACCAGAAGGCAAAGGCAGGAGGATCTCTTTGAGTTCGAGGCCAGCCTGGTCAACATAGTGAGTTCCAGCACAGTCAGGACTAGATAAAGACCCTAGCTCAAAACAAAACAAAGCAACATCAGCAGACAGTCTGTTTCCCAGGTGATTCTGAATCCTGTGGAGCAGGCAGTTGAGATTAATCAGAGCTGAGATTAATCAATCTGAGTTGTGCACAGAGCTGAGCACAGTTGTGATGATTTGTTTCAGCAGCTACAGTCAGCCATTAATGTAAATCAGAGCACATGGGTTCTCACCTCCAGGAAGTGTGCTCTAGCCACACTTACTGGTATACACATCTAGAATCCCAGATTTGAGGAGTTTGAGACAGGAGGATCAGGAGTTCAAAGCCAGCCTTGGCTCTATTGGTAGTTAAGAAAGATGTCAGGATATGTAATTCAGTGGGTAGGATGCAAAGCAGATGCCCTGGTGTTTCTGGCACCATAAAAATCAACCATGGTGACACACACCAGCTGCCAGTAATCACAGCACTCCAGATGTGGAAGTGGTAGTAGTTCAAGGTTAGCCTCAGCTACTTAGGGAGTTGGAGACAAACCTGGATGGTGGCACTCTGACTCAAAGGAGAAAAGGCCTAGACTCACATGTACAGACACTAAGTTGCAAAAAGTTGTAGACACATGACCTCTTGCCTGCAAAGGCCCATGTTACTGGAGTCAAGCTGTTTCCAAAGCCAGTTACTGTGGTGGCCAGAGTGCACAGCTCCATGTCACTTGCCACACTGAGCAACGTAGCTGGGGGGTGGGGTGGGGAGGGGGAGGGCTAACACAGAGCTTCATATATTCTAGTAGCTCAGGCTGCTCTTGAGGGTTTCTGTTTTGTTTTGAGACAGTCCCTATAAAACTCTAGCTGCTCTCTAGCTGCTCTGGTCTGTCACATAGTCTAGACTGACCTTTAGTTACCAGAGATCTTGTCTTTGCCTCCTGCGTTCTGGAATTACAGCTTTGATTTAAAAAACACACACACACAACCATTTATTTTATGTATATGTGTTGTTTGTTTTTGTTTTGGTCTGAGTGTTATGTCTGCATGCCAGAAAAAGAGCATCAAATCCCATGAAACTACAGTTACAGGCTGTTGTGAGCCAGTACACGGATGCTGGGGACTGAATCTGGGACTTCTGGAAGGACAGCCAGGGCTCTTAATCACTGAGCCATCTCTCAAGCGCCATGACTTTGAGTTTTTGATTCTCCTGCCTCAGCTGCCAAAGCACAGAGCATGTCGATTACAGGCATACAACACTAAGCTAGGCCTTTTGTGCAGAAAGTTTTAGAGAACACCTTACTATGTTATTATTTATTTGGGGTGCATGTGTGTCCACGTAAAACAGTACCTGTGGAGGATGGAGGAAAACTTGTCAGGGTTGGTTTTCTCATCCTACAACATGGGTTTTGGGAACCAAATGGCAGGCCATTAGGTTTGGGGTGAGTTCCTTCACCCAGTAACCCATTTCACTGTTCCTCCATGAGTCTCTAAAGTGTCACCCTAATTATAAATGCAGCTTGTTTGAACCAAGTCTGTATCATTAATCCTTATTCTCTAACTGTGACAAAGAAGATTTCACATCCCCCTTTTACTTTAAAGGACCTTTTGGAATGTGGCAGGATGCTGGCTCAGAGGTTGCTGTTCAACCTCAAGGATGGGAATTTGGATCCCAGTACCCACATAAAACAATTCAGGTGATCTGCACACACCTGTTAACACCAGCTTTGATGTGGGCAGAGACTGGAAAGGATCACTGGGGCTTGCTGGTTTCCATGCCAGCCAAGAAAATACAGTCTTCTCACAAAAAAATAGCTGGAAATGAGAGAGGACACGTGACATCTTTTTGCTTCTCTATGTGCCAACACACAGATAACTCTTTAATAATTTGTCTGTGTGGAGGCATGTGCACATAAGTACACCACCAGAGGCACCAGATCCCCTGGAGCTGGAGTTATAGGCAGTTGAGAGTCATCTGGTGCCCTGAATCAAACTCAGGGTATTCAGAGGATCTGGGTTGGATTCCCAACACTCACACGGAGGCTCACAACCCTAATTCTAGTTCTAGAGAGCTGGTACCCTCTTCTGACCTCCAAGGACACCAAGTATGCTTGTGGTACAGACATACACGCAGGCAAAACCACTTGTACACATACAAATAAGATCTTTATTAGTGTTATACTTTGAGTCTGAAATGTTCCCATAGGCCTATGTATTTGAGCAGCAGGTCCTCAGCTGGTAAGGCCATTTGGGGAGGTTTGAGGCATTAGCTAGAGATGGAGGATACTGGGGAAGATTTTTGAGGGTTATAGCCTGGCCCTATTTTCAACACAAACTGTCTCGTTTCTGATCATGCAGCCAGTGAGCTTTGCTTCCAGGTCCTGCCACTCCAGCTACCATGCCCTCCTCCTCAAGATGGATTGACTGCGAGCCAGAGTAAGTCTGCACCTGTAAGTCCCTGTGCCTGTAAGTCCCTGTCCTGTCTTTTTGTCACAGGGCTAAGAGGTGACACCTGCTTTTTATTTCAGAAAACACTACAACCAATTTTCCAATGTTCCTGGGACTTCTAGAATTTACATTTTTCTTTTAGTTTACATTTTTCATGTATCATTGTACTGCCTGCATGTGTGTAGTGCTCTATGTGCAACAAGCTTGAGAGCCTTGGAACTGAGGTCACAGATGATTTCTTCTGTGGGTGTTGGGAACTGAACCCAGGCTATTTGCAGGAGCACTAATGTTCTAAATGTTTTTAGATAGAAAGATGCACTTTTTTTTTTGTTTGTTTGTTTGTTTTTCAAGACAGGGTTCCTCTGTGTAACCCTGGCTGTCCTGGAACTCACTCTGTAGACCAGGCTGGCCTCGAACTCAGAAATCTGCCTGCCTCTGCCTCCCAAGTGCTGGGACTAAAGGCGTGCTCCACCACCGCCCGGCGAAAGATGCACTTCTTAAGGCTTTTGCTTACACCTTGTATATCAAAGACTCTAGCCATGGTGTATTTTCTTTATAAGCTGGTTATTTTTGACAATGACTAAGATACTAAGACCTAGCCATGGGATGGCTGGACTCCTTCACAAAAGTAGGGCTTACCTCAGGAGCTACTGAGAGCACTTCATTATACGGATCCATTCAATTCAGTTTACTGAACTTACTTTGTAGTTCACATTGCTGTCAAATAAGGAAATGTAAAGAAGAAAGTGAAAAGCCATGCACAGCAAAGTACATTCTTTTAGAGAAAACTCAACTGAGGCCAACGGTGGCAACAAGCGCACATTTAGAAACCGTTTTAGTATTTTGCCTGCATGTGTGTATATGTGTGCTATATGTGTGCCCAGTACCTAGAGTCCAAAAGAAGTTTCTGATCCCCTGGAGCTGAAGTTACACATGGTTGTAGTCACTACATGGGTGCTGGGAGCTTAACCCCGGTCTTTTGCAAGAGTAGCTAACTGGGAACAAATGCCTGGGCTTTTGAAACATCAAAGTTTGCCGCCAGTGTCTTGCCTCCTCCAAGGCCACCTCTCAATCCATCTCAATTCTTTCAACTAGGGGAGCATTCAAACATATGAGCTGTTGGGGGCCAATCTCATTCAAAGTAGCACAAGGACCTAACAGAAGTCACCTTCCAACAGGATAGTCAGCTTCATGAACAAGAGCTGTCCACTCCAGTGCTTCACTTACATTGCTAAGTTCTTTCAAAGACTCTCAATAAGACATACTGTTTCCAAGGAAAAGCCCACCAGACCTAGAGTCCCCAGCTTGTCACTTATCAGGGGACACAAGCTACAGCACTGCCCCTTTAAGCATCATCACCCCACAACCCACCATTCCTGTGAAGTCCTGACTCCATCATGTCCCTTCCACAGTGGGCCACACTCAGCTACAGTTGCGTGTGGGGGATGGAGAAGGGATACATCCCACCTGTCAGTGCTTTTGCCTGCCGTTCCTCACACCCACACCTCCAAATTTTGCCTGTATGTATGTGCACCACGTGCATTCCTAGTGCCTGTGCAGCTCAGACGGCATCACCAACATTTACTTTTTCTCAATGGAGACTCCTGTGGAACCACAACCTGGAAGAAGGTGTGTGATGCTAAGCATAGTGTCTTCTACACTAAAGTCTTTGCGGTTGCTGTTCCTTTTTCTTCAATAGGATGTCATATACCCCAGGCTGGCCTTGAACTTATCCAAGTGCTGGGACCACAAGTTTATGCCACCACACCTGGTTTAAAGTAATTAAAAAAACATCAATAATGATAGAGGCTTGCTAAATTGACTGTATTTACGTCTGACACAATATTCACTTCAAAGGTAAATGTTTTTTAACAATATAAAAAATTGTTCCTCTGATTTTTGTCTCTACAGATATTTAACCACATGCACATACATGTGTGCACAACTCACTGTGTTGTTGTTACTCAGGCTAGCCTCACTTCCAATCCTCCTGGGTGCTGGGATAAAGGTACACATCATTACACTTGTCAGGTCTGGTGGTTCTCATGGCTGCTGGAACTGATTGGAACACACAGGACTTCCTTATGTTGTACTGCATTGAGGCATAGGTATACTTTAATAAAAAGCAATTTAAAATTTTGCCTATATGTATGTGCACCATGCATATTCCTAGTGCCTATGCAGCTCAGAGGGCAGAAGTCACTCCCTAAACGGAACAGGATGCTCTCCAAGAGTAGCAAGTGCTTTTGTTTGTGTCATCTCTACCACCCTAAAGGGCAACTTTTTTTTTAAAGATTTATTTATTTATTTTATTTATGAGTACACTGTTGCTGTCTTCGGACACACCAGAAGAGGGCATCCAATCTCATTACGGATGGTTGTGAGCCACCATGTGGTTGCTGGGATTTGAACTCAGGACCTCTGGAAGAGCAGTCAGTGCTCTTAACCGCTGAGCCATTTCTCCAGCCCCCATAGGGCAACTTTTTAAAAAAGCTTCAGGACTAGGCTGTGGTGGCACATACCTTTAATCCAGGAGGCAGAGGCGGGCATATCTCTGTGAAGACAGCCTCGTCTACAGTTAATTCCAGGATTACCAGAGCTACAAACTACCTGTCTCAGAAACAACAGAAAAAGCTTCAAGGGCATGGTGTATAAATCTTTATTCCCAGCACTTGAGAGGCACAGGCTGGTGGATTTGAGGCCACCATGGGTTACAGAATTCCAGGACAGCTAAAATAGTGAGGCGAGGAACTAAATTCAGATCCCCAGAATTCCATCATCAGCCAGTCTAGCACATCTACAAACTAAAGATATCCTGTCCCAACCCTCACGGTAGCCAGGATCACAAGTCTGTGCTATTGGAATCCATTAGCGAACTTTCCCCCATTCATTTGGTGGTGTTGGGGGATAGACCAAAGACTACAGATGCTCGGCAAGCACCAAGTTCTTCCCCAGGACATATATCTAACTTATCTGGTAGAGAACTTTCCCTAGCATGTACAAGGACCCAAAACATTAACCAGGCCTGGTGGTGCATGCCTATGACCTCAACATATAAGGCAAGAAAATCAATTCAAGATCACTCACAGCCTGGTCTACAGAGTGAGTTCCATGATAGCCAGGGCTACACAGAGAAACCCTGTCTCAAAAAGAAAAACAAAAACAGGATTACTCACGACTACAAAGCAAGCCTGTTTCATGAAACTGTCTCAGCAACCTGTCAAGTAGGGGCCTGCACTGTTCCAAAGACCCAGGTTCTTAGATAACCTTAGCAAGTCCCAGGTTCTTGCACTACAGGTCATCAGCAACACACATGAAAGTAGAAGCCAGATGCAGTGCACAACTGTGAACTCCAAGAGTCATTATCACAAACTATGTCAATCTCTCAAGAATCTGAGAAACCATTCATGACACTATCTACGTGTACACCTGCATGTCAGAAGAATGGCAAATGGCACCATATATGGTTCTCAGTCACCATGTGGTAGCTGCGAAGTGCTCTTAACCTGAGCTGTCCTTCTGTCCCAACAGCATATGCTTTTAATTCCAGCACGCAACAGACAGAGTCAGCAGGATCCCTGAGCTAAGGCCAGACTGGTCTACAGAGCAACAGCCAGGGCTAGACAGAAAGAAAAAAAAAAACTCAAAAAACCCAGAGAAGTTTATCAGAAAATTAATCAGGCATTTTCAAATACTCTTTCACAACAGATTTTATTGGAGCAGAGTACACACATTCCAATTCTTATCACACGTACCCCCAAAAAGCCATATATTGTGTTCACGTACCCAAACTCTGAAGAGTCACATTGTGTTTATGTATGCAAATGAAGAGCTACACACTGTTTTTCTTTGAACTTATTCCAGTGATGTTCTAGCCTCAAACTTGGCAAGTTTCCCCAAGACCTCTCATAACAACCAAATGCTCAGAATCCTCAGTTCCACCAATTCACAATTTTATGCCACACACAGAACACACTCAAAATTTTCATCTTTCACAGCGTATTATCACAACTGTTAGGAAAATGGACTGCCGTGACCACAGACATCACAGTTCTGACAGGGCAAGGACCAAAGACTGGCTTTCTTACAAAACGGTTCTACTAGAAACACGGGACCAGATATAACTGAAAATATTCCAGACACAAATGCACGACTGAGACTCCAAATTGCCATTTAGTATGCTTTGTATTGAAGAATATAAAACTAGCCCCCTCTACGGAATGTTATGGTGACCCCCCGAGACAGTCACAGCCTCTCCTGATTCAGTATCCTGCTATTTTCTGGTTGTACCAAAAAATAAACAACCAGCAAATGATTTAACCTCTTAAAAAAACCATTTACACTTAAAAAATGGGATGAGGTGGGATCCCCTCACCTTTTAAAAATGTTTCTAGAGCTACTAAAAAACTCGCATTTACAAAATAGTTGATAAAAATATTCCTCTGGATTGTACAAGAAGGGAGGCAGGGACCACTGACAGACACGATGGATGCTTAGTCGGACTTGGCTTCTTTCTCTTCTTCAGAGGCTTGGCTCTGCAAACCACAGAAAAAGCAAACATCAAATTCACCATATGTTACAGAATGGTGCTCATATATTCCCAGCCCTCCTCCTTCCTTCTGAGACAGGGTCTCTTGACAAAGCTCTGGCTCTCTTGAAGTCACTATGTAGACCGAGTTGGCCTCAAATTCACCAAGATGTACCTTCTTCTGCCCCAAGAGTGCAGGAATTAAAGCCACCATGCCTAGTCATCCTATTTCTTAATATGGTTGCTTTATTCACAGATTCTGTACTTGCCAACACACCCAGTCTTTTAAGACCTGCAATCAAGGGATACTGCACACAGAGCAACGTGAAGCCTTGGCTGCTCAGGCTGCCTCATTTCAAGTCTAGGACACTCCAGCCTTATTGACACTAATTTCAAAATGTCTGCTTCTTTTGGTGGTCTGGCTGTTTACATTGGCCTTCCAACTTTATGTGAGTGACACTGTAGGGATGCTATCTGCACCTGGCTATAATGTACCCAACAGAACAGAGCAGCATGTTTGAGTTCATGTTAATGATCTGCAAACTTTAAATGCCTTTACACACTCTAGGTGCTGCTACAGAGAACACACAGTACTGTGTTGATCAGTTGAAACATGTTTTCTTAATCTGCCAAGTGGAATGGTTTAGGATTTTGGCAATCTTGTAGGAGAATCAACTCTAATTTGGTTACTATGGTGAGAAGGCATGCCTTCAGCTGCTGATTCTGAGACTTACCACCTGCTGACTCTATAGATGTGCTCCACAGTGCCCAGCTCGATCTTTTATTATAATTGGGATTAGATCAGTAGTCTGAGTCCCAATCACTTAATACTAGACGTGCAGTTAGAACTAGAAAAATGTTTTAACATGTGTAGTTGTTGGCTATAAATTTAGTCTTCATCTACTATGCAGAAATTCCTGAGTTTGATCTCTGGTACCATAAAAAAAGAAAAGAAACAAAACAAAACACCCAAAACTTTTTGACTGAGAAGCAAATATCTGACAACACAAGTTGTCTGAGAATTCAAGGCCAGCCTGGGCTACAGAGCTAGTTCCAGGCCAACAGTAAGATCACACCAAAAACCACTATAATACTATTCAGGCTGGAGGACTGGCTCAGTGGGTAAAGTGAACTGCCACTTAGACAGGATAACTAGAGTTCCTCAGCAACCACACAAATGACAGGTGAGTGCGGGAGCCCAACCTGCAATCCCACTATGCAAGAAAGCTTGGTTTAGCAAAAGACCCTACCACAATCCTACATAAAATGAAATTTCCCTTTCCAAGTTTAACATATATAATAAAGGATTTAAAAAAATAAGAATGCTAGGTTTAACAAAAGCTGGCTGTTACAAAGCATGGAGGCTCATACCCGAAGTCCTCACAGTTGGGAGGTGAGGCTGAGGCAGGCGGATTAGTTCAAGACCCTGTTTCCACCTTGTACTGCATTTTGAGTCTTTTTTTTTTTTTTTTAATTTTATGTGCATTCGTGTTTTGCTTTCATGTCTGTCTGAGCGTATCTATTTCCTGGAACTGGGAGTTACACACAGTTTTGAGTGAGCTGCCATGTGGGTGCTAGGAATTGAACCACAGTCCTTTGAAAGAGCAGCCAGACAGAAACCAGTGGTAGCACATAGGCAGAGTTTGAGGCCAGCCTGAGCTACAGAGCACGTTCCAAGTCATCCAGGGCTTCATAGAGAAACCCTGTCTTGGAAACAAAAAACAAAACACAGAAATCAATGTCATTTTTCTGAACCAAGTTATCACTCAGCTAGAAACTACTCTTCAGAAGAAACAAAACTGTTATTTTTCATTGGAGTGAGTCTAATAATTTATGTATCCAGAATATACAAACTAGGATTCTAGCACAAAAGCAGCCTCAGAGACCACAGCAAGCTGAACACTGCAATGTAAGGCAGAGAATCAGCTCACCTGCTCCCACAGTCTTACAAAGTCACGTGGGAAAAATCTCTGCGCTTTGTATCATACTGCAGGTGAAATTGACATACGCAAATCTCTTATTTACTCTCACTGATTTGTACAAGTTCAAATAAAACCTAGTTCATTAATGTGCTACCTATTCACGGGAGAGAACTGTATAGAAAGTTCCCATAAAAATTTAATCTGCAGCCACCCCCCCCCAAAAAAGCCGGGTGGTGGTAGCACACACCTTTAGTCCCAGCACTTGGGAGGCAGAGGCAGGTGGATTTCTGAGTTCGAGGCCAGCCTGGTCTACAGAGTGAGTTCCAGGACAGCCAGGGCTACACAGAGAAGAAACCCTGTCTCGAAAACCAAAAACAAAAACAACAACAACAAAAAAAAATTTTAATCTGCTACACTAAAGATCCAATTTAACATCTGTTGCTTAGAATCACGGTGCCCGCTTGCGCACTCTTCTGACCTGGTTTTCCGTCTCTCCATTTTCTGCAGGCAGATCTGTAGCTTGCTGGTCAGCCACTTCAGCCTGTTTGCCCTTCGCTCCCCTCTTCCCTTTTATCTGCACTTTTTTGTCTGCTGCTTTATCCTAAAACAAGAGACATTTTACCGGACGTTGCATTCAACTTTGACTTGATGCACAATGCATCCACAATGGATATCTTGACACCTCAGTCTTGACATTAAACAACTCGAGATCCACCCCAACAAGGACACATGTGGCCGAGGAGTCCTGAATCTTGTCATTAGCTGGGATTAGACCTTAAGCCTGTGCTGCCCTTCTCCACAGACGAATTACCACACACGAAAGATTAAATGCAAAGGCCGTATAACCCCACCAGTCCCCCAAATTCTTCTAAGCATGAATAATCTAATTGCCACACAGCAGCCATTGTCCTGACAAGACTTGTACCCACATGTGTAAGACCATTCGCCTTCATGCACCTTCCAGTAAGTCATGCTGACTATCCTGCCACAGTTCCTTGCTTGCTACCATACGAGTAACTACAAAGATCACTTTTTGAGTTATCTTCACCTGGGTGCTGGAAGAATCTGAAAAGCATGGGTATTATTATTGTGAGGATATAACTTGAAACATTAAGTTTAAAACTAACCCATAAGCAGTAAGAAACAATATTTCTGGATCCCATCTGTCGTACAGGAAAGAGCTCTCATCTTCACAGGCGGTGTGGCACAACCATACTCCAGTAAACAAATGTAAGAAAAGCCAAACTCCTTATAGGTACCCAGGATTTCCACGACTTAAAGGGCCCCAGGATAAACAAATCAGTGTTCGAAGTCTGTGTGTGTGTGTCACCTTATAGTAGAGTGGCTATTTACCCACTAATGCCAGGTGACTATTAGGGTTTGATCCCTGCACCAACAAAAAGTATAAAATGTCTTGGCCCTGTGTGATGGTGCACTCTTAATCCCAGCACTAATTCGAAAGAGGCAGGCAGAATTCTGTGAGTTCGAGGCTAGTTAGGGCCACACATGAAAGCTTCTCCCCCAAAATATGTATACATAAAACACCTGTAAGCTAAATGAAATAAATCAAGTCCTCCTTTGTTAAACCTTTGAAATGTTTACTTCTAAAGAGTAACACAGCATATACTACTAGTTGAGTAATTAAGATAAAAGCTTGTGAAAGAAACTCGGCATAAAAATTTAGTGGAAATATAAAAATGAAGCCCTTCTTTCAAGTTTTTCCTTAAGAAAGCCAACTGGCAAGTCCGTTCTTTAAGCATGGTGGCCAGGTATAGGGGTGCATGCATGTCACCCCATGCCCTTAAGTAACAGGGGCTGGAAGAATGGCAAAAGGAAAGACCTACTCACCCCTCAAAAGAAGAAAATGATTACATTGCCTCAGCAAACCTACTTAAGTCAAGCCTAAAACTGCTCTTATCTCAAACTATAAGCAGCTCAAAATATAAACAAACTTAAGAGGAAAACAGGTACTAATGCCCAAGTTTATTCATAGAGAAGAGGTGGGGACAGAGGTGCCGACTCTCTTCAGACCCTCAGGCATAGTGTTCAGGTCAGGATGACTTTCTCTGGCCTGAGAAAGTCTAGTCCACATTACCACCATTCCTTGAGGCTGTATTTGAAAAAACCAAAACTAGGACTTGAGAGAGAGACAGTTCACTGGCTAAGAGTACTCAGCTGCTCTCCCAGAGGATCTATGTTCAATTCCCAGCACTCCCCGGGCAGCTATAAACTGATAACTCTAATTCCAGAGGTCCTCTTTTGGCCTCCAAAATGTACCTACATGCATGCAGGCAAAATACCCACAAATATTTAAAGTAAAACACCAACTAACTATTGGGAAAACAGTTCAATTGTTTACTCCGCTCAATGTCCTCAATGCGGGGAGGGAGGGGACTTTACTTTTAAACAACATTCGTACATATAGGTCTGTGCATGCTTGGGCTGTGCCTGCAGAAGCCAGAAGGGGTTATCAGATCCTCTTATCCCTTGGAGCTGTCACTCAAGACTCAGGTCCCTCTGTAAGAGCATTGTGCGTTCTTAACCAGTGAGTCATCTTCAGCTCATAAAATGCTTCTGAGTTTTTTTTTTAAAGGCTTGTATTATTATATGAGTGTTTTGCACGTACATATGTGCACCGTGTGCCTGCAGCTGGAGATTAGAAAAGAGCATGAATCCTTTCGGAACTGGAATCAACAGATGTTTTTGAGGTGCCCCGTGGGTCCTGGGAACTGAACTCAGGTCATCTGCAAAGCCCTGTTGCTGCGGGAGAACGAACGTTCCACACTTTACCCAATCTACCCCCACCCACGTTCCAGAAACCTCCTAAACACAACTTCAACTAAGCGGCCTTCCCTGAACACCAGTTCGAAACCTACCTTTCCCGCGGCCTTTTTTGGCTTCGCGTCCACCTTGGCAGGGGCAGGCTTCTGGCAAAAGATAAATTAATAAAGGGAGGGGGTGTGAGGCGCTGAGCGGGCGAGCTGTGCCTGGGCCCGTTCGCTCCCGCCCCGCCCCGAGCGCGGTACTTACGGCCGACAGCCTCGCGGAGCGGCGCTTGGGCTGCGGAGAGAAAGACGGGGTAAGCGACGCGGTGTGCGACACCCCCGGCCGCCCCGACCCGCCCGGCCCACCCGAGGCCCGCGCTCACCTCCGCTTTCGCAGCTCCATCTGCATTAACCTGCAGGAGAAAGCACAGCGGAGAACAATGCGGCCGCGTGACGTCACGCCCAGCCGCCCGCGTCCCCGAAGATTCCAGAACCCCTCAGACCCGAACCCTGCGGGCGCCGTGGCTCCGCTGCGCTCACCTTCCTCTTGGGCATCGTGGCGGCGCGGGGTGGGAGACGCGTGCGACGCCGGATCTGTCACGGAGCTGCACTGCCTAGCCGCCACCAGACGAACTGCTGCGACCCGTCGCGGGGGCGGTGGGAGAACCGGATGGAACCGGATTGGGGCCCGCCCTCTCTCCCCCGCACCTCCCCGCCGGCCGGGCCGCCCCCAGCCCCCATTGGCTGTTTAGGCCCACCGCGCCCGCCAGCGCCGCAGCCCGTACCCCGAATAGGTGCAGCGAGCTGTCACTCCGTCTCATCGCCCCGCCCCCTGGGCCCCCCACCCCGCGGGCGCGACCCCGGCCGAGGGGCGGGCCGGAGCCGCTCGACCCCGCTAGGTAGTTTGTTTGAAGCCGACAGCAAAAGTGCGGTCTGCGCGCTGATTAGTGGGGACATGTCACGTGCCCACCGCATCGCTGTCCCACAATGCCCCGGACACCAGGCACCCGCCCGTGGTGTCCACTCGCAGACACCTTGGGTTTGGGAATGCCTTGGCCAGATTTGCCATTAGCCCCGGGAAGCGCAGGCACAGGCTGTAGTGCGCAGGCGCGCGCGGGCTAGTGGCGCAGACTCAGCCTGTCCTACGCGCCTTTACCCGCCTATTTTTAGGTAACTTTGTCTGTTTTAGGGCTTGCAGCTGTCAGGATCTCGGGCTTGAGCTTCTGCCCTCCCCTCTGCATCATCCCCGTCCTATGTTCCAGTGTGTGCAGGAATCGCATCGGCCTCTTCCAGACCCGGTGCTTTGTGCAGCGGCGTCGGTTTGAGCTCCGACTTCCAGATTGCACCTTTTGTTTGAGGAAAGCAGTTAACATTGAGTACACCTTGAGAAGGCAGACAGCAGGCTGGGTAGTAGGGTCCCAATTCAATTGTAAGAATTATTATATATGTCTTTGCCTACTGTAAAACTTGTATGTAGGACAGGATCTTGGAATCGTTTATCTCTTGCACCGTTTAAGATTTTTAGACAAATGTTTTAATTCCTGGACCCAGTAAACCCTTGTTTTCCCAAAGGCCGACTGCTGTATTCCAGGGATTAAATGGCTTGAAGCACTGACTCTTTGTCGTTGCGGGTGCAACTCCGTTCCCTTCATCTCCTGTGGCCCATGTCTTTTCATGCTTGCCCGACTGAGTTAAGACTGTGAAGTCCTATGCCAACTAGTGGGGGAAAGACATTGATAACATCTGAGTTAAAATATAAACCAAATGCACCTACTGTCCTTGTGTTTTTAATCTTCTGATTGTATCCAAATAAAGGTTGCTCTTACAGGAAGGCCACCAGAAATGACCACTCAGACACAGTTTGTAGCCAATTCCAAGTCTTTATTTCCCAGGATAGCCAGGGCTACATAGAGAAACCCTACCTCAATTGACAAAGTCTATTCCAGTGGCTGGTACTACACTCAGGTCCTCAGGGCTTAAGTGTAGCCCGGAGCATTTAGACCAAGGGGCTTTTAAAGACAAAAGCTATATCCTGTTGTCTCTGCAGCTGCAGGGGAGGTTTGCACAAGCAAGCAGTTGGACAGGAGCTAAGATGAGTTAGGTGGGGGCATCTTGGCCTCTGGTCCTGGAATAGAGCTGGGCAGTTTTCCACAGGATTCTCCATCAAGGAGATCAAATTCTAGTTAAATCTGAAATGGCCTGAGCAAGAATACAAGATGGAGAAAGCTCTGCCCTGCCTGACCTGTCACACTCACATGTAAGATGGAGGAACCCTTGCCCTGTCCTGCGCTGCCACACTCACATGTAAGATGGAGGAACCCCTGCCCTGTCACACTAACATGTAAGATGGAGGAACCCTTGCCCTGTCCTGCCCTGCCACACTCACATATAAGGTGGAGGAACCTCTGCCCTGTCTTGCCTTGTCACATGCGTTGTCTAGAGATGTCAGCTGGAGTAATCTCTTTCTTTGTGACCTCTAACAAATTGAGTGGGGTTACTATACAAAAATGTTTTAATTTTAGGATTGGCTGGAATTGTAGAGGAAGAAAAGTCATAGCAATGCTTGGAGTGATGTTGAGAGCAGGCCCGCTAGCCATCATTTGGTAGCAGATGAGGCAAGATGGGTTGATAATGAGCAACTGATAGGAAAAAAAAAATCTATCTAGATACCTCATTACCATGGAGAGCTCCAGGGTTCTATGCTCCTTGGCCGATTGCCATGGTCCTCAGTGGGGTATCTTGGTTATCTCATCCAGAGGACATAAAGGTAGGCAGGGAGAAGCCCCACTCCTACCGTTCTGAATTTTGAGATTCACACGGTTTGAGGTCACTCAACCTTACCAGTTCTTCTATCTGGACTCCACAGTCACCTACAGGGAGAACAACTGGAACAGGAATGGAGCTTAGGTTTTCTCTAGTTCTGTAGCTTTTTAAAAATTAATCCTAAAAAAGGCTCACCATTAAGAGGCACTTGAGTTTGAGGCACAAATTTGTACAGAATACCTATCTGCGTCAGGCACTGCGAAGATTGGGGTGGGGGGGGGGGGAGAGAGAGAGAGAGAGACTGGATGCCAAACTCTGAGGCTTGTTATAAAGCAGGGAAGAAAATACACAAGCTGTGTTGAAGGCATGACGTCCAATTGAACAGACTGTCGAGAGCTGATTGGATCGCACGGCAGTGACCTCTATGGATGAACTCACTGATGAGATTGTAGCTGGGTGGGCTTTTAGGAGGTGAGGAAATTTTCCTTATTGGAGGAAGGTGTCACTGGGAGCAGGCTTGAAGGTGCATCTGAGTCTGCTCCTGGTGTCTGCTAGGCAAGCTCCCTCTGGTGCATTCCTGCAGCCATGATGTTCTGCCTCATTTGGTCCCAAGATACCATAGCCAGGTGACTTTGGACTGAAGCGGAGAGAGCAGGGCCTGAGCGAGCGGGGTGGGGCAGAGCAAGAGGGAGAAGGGAAGGGGGGAAAAAGGATACAAAGTCTCAATTATACAAGGTAAGTCTTGGATCTCTATATACAACATAGTGGGTAGAGCTAACATAAAGGGATTATAGTCTTCTTTAGAAGATTAAAAAATATAGTATATAGCCTTTAATCCCAGCACTTGGCAGAGACAGGTGGATTTCTGAGTTCGAGGCCAGCCTGGTCTACAGAGTGAGTTCCAGGACAGCCAGGGCTACACAGAAAAACCCTGTCTCGAAAAACCAAACACACACACACACACACACACACACACACACATATGTATATATAGTATATGGATGTAAACCTTCGTGTACAAGGAAGTCAGAGGTATTGTGCAAAAACAGAAAAAGATTTTCTTCCTGGCCACCACTTGGTTCCCAGAAGCAATGACTCTGAGACTAATTATTTATTAATAAATGCTTTGACCATGAGTTTCAGCTTGTTCTTCGACTTGCTATTAACTTATCCTTTTTACCCTAACCTGGGTCCAGCTACTTGGCTAATTTTCTCTCCTTGTCTTATGTCCTTCTTCACAGTGTTCTTGAAGTGAATCTCCCCTTTATTCTATCCTGAGTTCAGTTACCTGATGGTTTATGTCTGTCTCCTCAGCATTCTGGGTGACTCTTCCTCGCCTCTGACTATTTCACAGAATTCTCTCTCTTCCTGCCGGATTCCGCCTCCTATTCTCTGTCTCAGCACATAGGCCACAAGCTTTTTTATTGACAGGTGATGCTTAGATTCTATTTTCAGTATCCCCTGGATCCCCTGGAGCAGGAATTCCAGGTGGATCTAAGCCACTCCTCGTGGTTGCTGGGAACAAGATTCCTGACCTCCACAAGAGCAGCAAGTCTTCTTTAACTGCCAAGACATCTCTGAAGTCCCCACAGAATAGAGCTGAATGTGTGAAGTGATCTTACGACAAAATCATCTATGAGGGGATGACGCAGAGCGGGAAGTGATGGGATGTTATGGCCGTGGTGGTGGTTGTCGTCGTCGGTGGTTCTGAAGTGGAATGTACTGGGTGAGATGAACTGTGTCTTTGGGGGAGCTGGTGTTCAAGAAGATCGGGTACCCAAGCAGTAGTAGCAAGGCACTGAAAGCAGTAGCCTTTGGTATCTAAAGACAGTAGCGGCAACAGTGAGTTGCTTGTGGTAGCGATGCCCAGTGTGTGTAGACAGCAAAGAGGCAAGGAAGGGTCTAGTGAGGTTTATGTCATGGATAGGGTTCCCGAGTTAGAACTTAGATTAGGGCCAACAATAAGAAATGGGTCATCTCCAACAGGAGATTGTTCCAAGACTATTGGGTTCAGAATTTGGAGCAAAATCACAGTCCCGGGTTCCCAAGCACTTTCCTTTTAATTATAAGTAAGCATGTGTGTCTTTAGGTAGATTTTTGCAGAGTATGGGCTCCCACGGAGACCAGAAGAGAATGTCCAGAAGATCATCTGGAGCTGGCATTACAGGTGGTTGTGAGCCTCCCAATATAGGGGGTAGGAACTGAACTCAGGTCCTATGCAAGGGCAGTACATGCTTTAAAAACTGAGCCATCTGGGTTGGAGAGATGGCTCAGCAGTTAAGCACATTGGCTGTTCTTCCAGAGGTCCTGAGTTCAATTCCCAGCAACCATCTGTAATGGGGTCCAATGCCCTCTTCTGACGTGTCTGAAGACAGCCACAATGTACTCACATACATAAAGTAAATAAAAAATACTTTTTAAAAAACTGAGCCATCCCTCCAAGTCCTTTCTTTTTTTTTCTTTTTTTTCTTTTTTTAGTTTTTGAGACAGGGTTTCTCTGTGTAGCCCTGGCTGTCCTGGAACTCACTCTGTAGACCAGGCTGGCCTTGAACTCAGAAATCCACCTGCCTCTGCCTCCCAAGTGCTGGGACTACAGGCATGCGCCACCACCGCCCGGCCGTCCAAGTCCTTTCTTAAAAACATGGTTGTTAAGTGTTGCCTACACATGTCTCAGACTCCTAGGTTCATGTAATTATTTCCCTCACTGAGCTACTTGAATGCTTGGGACAGCGTGTGTGTGCGTGCGTGTGTGTGTGTGTGTGTGTGTGCCACCATGCCCTGCATGCTCTCTTTCCTGTTTGATGACTTCACCTTCAGGCTGGAAGGGGAACTCTTTGACAGACCCAGATTACAACATGTGAACATAGAGTTGCTCTTCCCAGAACCTCAGTAGTCTATTGTCCTGATTCATCGTTCCAAATCCTGTCTGAACATTCAAGGAGAACAGGACACAAACCACATGGGTTTACCCCTGGACCTGGACCACAAGTTGAGAAAGTGAACATCTGAACCAAAGGGGGCCTCTGTCAGAAGGGCAGAAGTGGGATTGCTGGCTGGTGTCAGCAGTGTTTGCTCAGCAGGATAGAAGGAGACTCAGTAAAAAACAGAAGGATTTCAGGGGAGGCAGGTGGGTTTGTGTTTATACACTGAGTTGAAAGAGCATTCAGGGTCCAGTGGAGATGGTAACGTGCCCAGGACTAGTAATGATGGGATAGCTTCATGGGCAGTGTCTTAGGGTTTTACTGCTGTGAACAGACACCATGACCAAGCCAACTCTTATAAGGACAATATTTAATTGGAGCTTGCTTAAAGGTTCAGTCCATTTTCATCATGGTGGAAAGAATGGCAGCATCCAGGCAGACATGGTGCAGGAGGAACTGAGGGTTCTACCTCTTGTTCTGAAGGCAAACAGAAGACTGGCTTCCAGGCAGCTAGGAAGAAGGTCTTAAAGCCACCGTGACACACCCACTCCAACAAGTCCACATCCACTTCAACAAGGCCACACCCACTCCAGCAAGGCCACACCCCCAATAGTACCACTCTCTAGGCAAAGCACATTCAAACCACCACAGAGAGCAAGGATGAAGAAGAGACCTGGAAACAGTTCCAGTCCCTGCTGTGCTGTGGCATTCTTGCCACTGTGAAACCCTCTGTCCCTGTGGTGGAGGCTGCGGATAAACAATGGTAGGTGTGAGTCAAGTCAAGCCTGTGTGTAAAAGAAATGACTTGAAGGGTAGTACAGCCCAGCGCTTGACTGTTGACTTCACTCTGATAGTTCAGCTGCTGCAGAAGTTCAGGAAGCTAGGGATGCAAAGGAGAGTGAAACCCCTGGGCCAGATGGCTCCAGAGTAAAAGTGCTTGTAGTGCAAGCCATCAAGATAAGTTCAGCCCCAGGATCCATGCCAAAAGCTGGGTGTGGTGGCACACGTGTCATCCCAGCACTCCTAGGTAAGATAGGTGGCAGCAACAGGACCAGTCTATGTTTGCAGGCCTGTTAGCCTGGCGTACAAAGTGAGAGAAACAGCTAGAGACACCCTGCTCTGCCTCAACAAGATAGGAGGAGAAAACTGACTCCCAAAAGCTACCCAGCTACCCTCTCTGACCTCAACACGCTCTGTGGTGCACACATTCCTGCAGTAGGTGCTCGCGAGTGTACACACACACACACACACACACACACACACACACACACAAATTAAGGGCTGGCAAGATGGCTTATGGGATAAATACCACCGAGCCTGATAGGATGTTAGCCTTTCTTCTAGGCTCCGCCCAATAATTACCTAGAAACAGCCTGTTTGGCTCTCTCTGAACTCCCTCCCTCCCCCTCCCCTCCCTCCTTCCCTCCTTCCTTCCCTCCCTCCCTCTCTCCCTCTCGCTCTCTGTCTGTCTGTCTGTCTGTCTGTCCATGTCTGTCTCTCTCCCTCTCTCCACCCCCACGTGTACGTGTTCCTGGCCAGCCTCCTCCCTCTCTCTCTCTCCCCCCCTCTCCTTCCCTCTCTCCTTCTCCCTCTCCCTCCCGCTTACCCTCCTGCTCCCTCTTCCTCCTTCTCCCTCTTTCTTTCCCCTCCATGGCCTCTTTCTGGTCTTTTTCTCTCTATCTGTCCCTCCTTCTCCACGTGTTCCTGGCCGACCTCTCCTCTTCTCCCCTCCCCTCCCCCATCTCTCTCTTTGTGTCCTTCTCTGTCCTCCCTTCTTTCTCTGCCTTCTTACTATTTTTTCTCTTTTTTATTTATTTAGACAGGGTATGACATAAACTTATTATGTACACCAGGCTCGCCTTAATTTAGAAAGATCCACCCGATTCTGTGTCCTAAGAGCTGGAATTAAAGGCATGTGCCACACACTGGTCTCTCTTCTTTTTTAAAAAAATCTATTTCTATGGTTAACCTTTTCTTCTAAACAGTCCATCGCATTTATGGTTATTTTCTAACAGGAAGCCTGCCAGACTTCGATCAAATCATTCTGTCCTGCCTCCAAATACGGGATGGAAGGATTCCTTTCATTCTTTGTTTCTACTCAACATGGCTCAAGGGAGGATCACTTCCTCAAAGGAGCAGCGTTTAATACTCAAGAGAAATAAGAATATTCATCCTGATGGTAGAGGAGCTTGCTCTACCTGCTTCCAGAGGGTCTGTGAACAAGTGTGGCTCTTGTTGGCTCCCGTAAACTGACTGTCAAGTCAGAGGGAGGACATAGACACGCTTACCTGAGGTAGTCTAAGGGACGATGGTCCAGTCAAACCTAGAACAGGGAGCTGCCTTAAGTTTAACCCACAATTGCGATTTTCAGCCTTGACCAGAATAGCAAAAGTGGAATTTCTTTGTTGTTGTGAGACAGGGTCTTACGTTGTAGTCCACAATGGTCTCAGAGTCAGTATCTCCTACCTCCGTCTCTTGGATGCTGGGCTTCTAGGCATGCACCACTGTGTCTGGCAGTGAAATGTTCTATTGAGAAACATACTCTTACTTTTATACAAAGAAAAGGGCAAACATACGTGTGAATCCTTTCTTGGGACTGTTTGGAGACTTTGCTCTGGTATAAGGACAGCTAACAAAACAAAGGGACAAAAATAACCCTTCCTCATACTGAAGAGACACAGAATGCGGTCTCTACCTTAATGCCTTTTCCTTTTCCCTTTCAGAACAGGGATGGGAGAGATGGCTCAGCAGTCAAGAGCACTTGTTCTTGCAGAGGACACAAGTTCTGTTTCCACACCCTTATCTGGTTGCTCACAACCAATCAGATAACTCCAGAGATCCAGCGGCCTCTCTGGCCTCTGCCAGCACACATGTAGTTCACGTACCTACGCTCCCACATACACATAAAACGACAACTTAAAAACACATCTATACATCGTTTGTATGAGTGTTTTGCCTGCATATACGTTTATGCACTGAGTGCATACTTAGTGCTCACAGAGGTCAGAATTGGGCATCAGATCCGTTGGGATTAGTTACATATGGTAGTGCACCATTCTGTGAGTGCTTGTCATGAATCTGGGTCCTATGCAAGAGCAACAGGTACTTTTAACTGCTGAGCCGACTCTCTAGCCCCCATAAAACATTAGATTAAAAATAAATAGAAACCAAGGGGTCTGGAGAGAGATAGTTTAGTTAAGAGCACACACTGCTCTTCCTGATGACCTGAGTTTGAGTCCCAGCAACCACATCAGGTGGCTCACAACCCCCTGTAACTCCATCTCCAGAGAAATCACATCCCTCTGAGCTCGGTGGGAACTTGCATTCATGTGCACATACACGTGACTAAAATGACAAAAGTAAATATATATATTTTTTAAAATAATAAAGGGCTGGAGAGATGGCTCAATGGTTAAGAGCACCGACTGTGTTTCCAGAGTTTCTGAGTTCAATCCCCGGCAATCACATGGTGGCTCGTAATGGGATCTAGTGCCCTCTTCTGGTGAGTCTGAAGAGGGTGACAGTGTACTTATATACATAAAATCAATAAATAAATCTTAAAAGAAATAAAATCACTATTTAATTGGTAAAAATATATGTAACACATAGCTTTTCCTGCTAATTGAATGTAAGTGCAACCTCATTTATTTGCGGATTAATATTCATTATTATGTGTGTTTGGGAAAACCCTCCTGTTCTTTGAGATAATTTTGTGTTTCAGCAGCACCAGGCTATGTGCTCTGCTAGTCTTACTGAGCTTGTACAAACACCATACATTTAGGTTTGCACTAGAAAGGGCTTTTTTTTAAATGTAAATGCACCTGTCCTGCTAGTTGAGCCTACCAAAGTCCTCTTTCCATCAGTGACTCTAAGTAAGATGTGAGGTCTGCCCTGGTAGATTAGTCTGGCTTGCTTTCTTATGTTACACATGTTTAAATTCACACCACAGCAGAAGACTTTCTCATTTCTGATTGACCGGGTTTTAGGATGTACTGGAGGCAAAGGAAGTTCGAGGCTGTATTTGTTGTTGCTGTTTTATTTTTTTTTGTTTTGTTTCAATCTTGACTTTTAAAATGTATTTCTTTATGTATGTAAGTACACTGTTGCTGTTTTCAAACACACCAGAGGAGGTCATCATATCCCACTACAGATGGTTGGTTATGAGCCATTATGTGGTTGCTGGGAATTGAACTCTGGACCTCTGGAAGAGCAGTCAGTTCTCTTAACCACTGAGCCATCTTTCCAGCCCCTCAATCTTGATTTTTAAAAAATATATATTTATTTTATGTATACAAATACACTGTTGCTGTCTTCAGACACACAAGGAAGGGCACTGGATCCATTACAAATGGTTGCCAGTCACCATATGGTTGCTGGGAATTGAACTCAGGACCCTAGAAGAGGAGTAGTCAGTGCATTTAACTGCTGGGCCATCTCTCCGGTCCTTAATCTTGAATTTTTAACATCTTTTGATTATTTGTGCTTGTGCATGCACATGTGTGTGCAGACTTCTCAAGGCCAGAGGTTGATGTTGAATGTCTTACTCACTGGGATCTGGACTCACTGATTCAGCCAGGCTCGTTGGCCAAGGAGTCCCAGAAAGCTTGTGTCTTAGGATTTTACTACTGTGAACAGACACCATGACCAAGGCAACTCTTATAAGGACAACATTTAATTGGGACTGGCTTACGAGGTCAGAGGTTCAGTCCATTATCATCAAGGTGGGAACATGGCAGCATTCAGGCAGGCTTGATGCAGGAGGAGCTTCAAGTTCTCCATTTTCATCTGAAGGCTGCTAGCAGAATACTGACTTCCAGGCAGCTAGGATTAGAGTATTAAAGCCCATGACTACAGCGACACGCCTACTCTAACAGGGTCACACCTTCTAAGAGTGCCACTCTCTGGGTCAAGCATATACAAACCATCACACTATCCCAGCTGCATGTGTATTATAGCATATGCACCACTAATTTTGTTAGCATCTTGCCTCACCAAGGACAGAGTGGTCCTCTGGGGCAGTGGGGACCTGGTTGATACTTTCCTCTTCTTTCTAAACAGCAGAGACTTGGTATTGAAGAGCAAGTAGGTGTGAGGGAATCAAGGGTTTGTGGGTGGGAGAGACTCAGACACACTACCATAATTTCTCATGAGGCTGCTTTTCCTTAATCCACCTAAATCTTCAGCGTGTACAGTGTCTGGCAGTCTGGCTGCAGTCTGGGGTAGTCCAGTTGGAAGGAAAGCTTATGGAGTGGCAGTCTTCTGGTCAGCATGCCCTTTCTTGGAGACAATTCATTTCACTGCTGGTGGTAGAACCACAGGCAGTATTTCTATATGTATCTCATTCTCAGACTAACAAAGCAGAAAAGACAGCCAACTATCTTTCACTTTATTTACCATATGTAAATGAACCTGGGTTCGTTATACTCATTATTGTCTAAATTTAGATAATTGTATTAAAAGCTCACTGTAAACTTTTTCTTTGAGCTTGCTGAGGATGGCTGGTACCTAAGATTTCCCACATGTTAGACAAGTCTCTACCAGTCACTAAATGATATCTTTTGATTAATAAACTTATCTTATAGGATTATAATTTTCTACATTGTTCGTGTTTATTAGTGCTTAGTTTTAAAATGTAGACGAATCATTTTACATGCGACAACAGGTTAGAAAACATTTTTAGTTACCTGTTATGATAAAGTAACTTTTTGTTCATTTAGAGGCTTATCCTAAAACAAATTTATTTAAGAATAAAGGTGCACTAGTTAACTTAGTAAGAATGTAAGTAGTTTTCGGTTATTACAGTTTGCTAAACGCTGTTTAGCCTCCGCGAGTGGGATGACGACCACTCGGCTACGGAAGCCGGGAAGGCGAAAGGCGAAGATAGAGCTAAGTAATACTCCGTGCTGCCCCCTAGAGGAGGTGTAGCGTGTGAGCACTGCGGCCTCTGGTGCTGGGTCCAACCGTGCTGCTGTAACCGCGGTGCGCCGGCGCAGGCGCAGTTGACGACGCTGTCTCCCAGGCGCCGCCGTAGCGGAGCTCAGCTGGAGTACGCAGGCGTAGTTGACGACGCTGTCTCCCAGCCAAGACCATAGCGGGGCGGGGCCGCAGTGCGCAGGCGCAGTAGACGACGCTGTCTCCCAGGCGCCGCCGTAGCGTAGCAGGGTTGCAGTGCGCCGGCGTAGGCGAGCGCGGAGGCGCGGTCACCATGGCGCTACAGTAGCGGTGCAGGTGCCTGGGATCCAGAATGAGCGGGTCCGAGACGGACCGCTGGGCGTGGCTGCTGGTGCTGAGCTTCGTGTTCGGGTGCAACGTGCTGCGCATCCTCCTGCCGTCCCTGTCCTCGTTTGTAAGTAGCTGCCGGGGGTCGGGGAGAGGCCGAGCCCTGGGCCTTGAGCGGTCCTTGCTGCAAGCTCTCTTCCTCCAGGTGGCTCCGAGCTTCACAGATCGCGAGTTTGCAGCCAGCTCTACTTACTGCATTCTAGAGGTGGGAGGTCCCGAACCACGGTTCCCGACAGAGGAGCAGCCCGGGCCAGGCATCCTCACAGGTGCCTGAGTGGCTGATCCCCAGTTAAAGGGAGCTAGTTCCCTTCTGCTCTATCCGTGAGAACAAGGAACACTATAGAGCAATCTACACAGGCCATACTGTTCTTCCTCACTCAGGTTTCTGTTTATGTGTGTGGGTGTTTTTCCTGCGTGTATATCTGTGCACCTTGTGGTTTCATTGCCAGCAGAGTCCAGAAGAGAGCGCTGGATCTTCTGGAATTGGAGTTCCAGACATTAGTTACCTGCCCTGTAGGTGCTGAGAACAGAACCCAGGCCCTCTACAACCGTATTCAGTGCTCTTTCTTACCCACTGAGCCATCTCCAGCCCCAACATATTTCTACATGACTTCGTCTTTCACTCATGCCTGTATAATGAAGTCTTCACATAATTCCTCTAAGGACTGGATGCAGGAAGCTCAATAAGGATTTTTCTGTGCACTGGGAGAGGGGTTGAGGGGCTACTAACTGGGGATGGATGTTCCCACACTCAATGCCCTTCCTAACCTGCCTGCATATTTCTCTTCATCTGTCTTACTATCTGTAGCCTTTAAACCTTTTTTAAAAAACTATTTTTTTAATGTGAGAGTTTTGCCTGAAGAGGAGTCAAGGGAACGCTAACTTGTAGCTGGCCTGTGTGATTTGTGAGTGAGGCCCCCCACCTTTGGGATGTGACACTGTAGAATGGGGAACACCTTGCAGGTGAGCCCACACATTTGAGATCACAGCAGACATCTGTGTTGTGAGCAGTTGATAGGAGACACTGAACGTGATGCCATCATCATCTGTCTTTCTGGAGAGGCATCTAGTCCTTCATCCCTGTAATCCTTTTGTTTGTTTCCGTGGTTGTGTCTGGATAGCAGCCCCTTGTGATTATGTGTGTTCTCATTCTGCTTTCTTGTGTAGTTTTATTTTTCCATCCTTGTGTGTGTGTGTGTGTGTGTGTGTGTGTGAAGACTGAGGTCAGTCGGTGCCTTGGCCACTCTTCTGCCTTATTCATTGAGGCAGGGTCTCTCAGTAAAACCCAGAGGACACTGACAGGGCTAGCTTGCTGTGGGGACCCTGGCTCCATATCTACACCCACCTTTCAGGTGGTTCCTCATGCTTGTATATTGAGAGCTTTAACCACTGAGACAGATCCCTGCCTTGGGGGTTCCACCTCTGTCCTGTGTCTTGTTCCCTTTGACCTCACAATGGAGCTAAGGAAACGGAACTCAGATGTTCAGGGAGGCTGTGTAGGGCTGTCCTCCTCACTGAATTGGTCGCGAGTTTCCAGTAACTAGCAGGTTGGGAGGAGATACAGATCCTGTCACCAACTCAGGGTCCTCCAGTACATGTTTACCAGACTTGCATGTGTTCTGTATTAGTCCCTTGTCACAAAGGATGGGCACTATAGTTTCACATGCCTGAGTGTTTGTTCTCTGTGCATGGCCATCATAGTTTTGAGGCAGTGCCTGGGCCTTGACCTGGGCCTGTCCCAAGTCCCGTGCTGTTCCTGAAGGTTGTATAGGCTCTGCTTTGAACCCACTGAGGTAAAATCCTTTGGCAGTGACACCTGGGGTGGTTGCTGGGTTCAGAAAGACAACGCATTACCATAGGGGAGAGGAGCCTGCCCTTGGTGTTTAGAACAGGGAGGACAAATAAGAGATCAGTTTGCCTGGTGGCTGGGTTTCCAGTAAGGGAGCTTTTGGGTACACCCTGGTATAAGGAGGCCAGAATACCTTCCTACAATGCTTAGAGCACCCTTTCCCCAACCCCCGAGCCTCTGATTTGAAGAACCAACTATGACAAATCAATGACAAGAAGGTTGGGTTGAGGCTATAGAGTGTAGCCTTTTGTACTGTGTTCCTGAGCATCGGTGCAGTCAGGAGGAGTGCACACCCTCAGTGCAGCAGGAAGGAGGGCAAGGTGCTGGGCACCCAGGTAGACTGAGGAAGGCAGTGAGCTGTGTCAGTGTCAGTGGGGAACAAAGGCTGATGACTTTTGGGCTATTTAACTCTCTTGTTGTTCTGGAGCCAAAAGCTGATGGCTTCTGGCTATTAACTCCTGCTGATAGCAGCAGGGGATAAGAAAAGAAATTTAGTTATCTAGGTTCTTAACTCTGACTGGGCTTCTAGATGGCCAGGCCAGAGGCTCTGAGTTTATTAACTTTTCGTGAGCCAGAGAGGAAGGAAAAGAAAGAAAGTCAGGCACACACACAGATGCACGTACACTGGATGAATCGGAAAAGGGCTACACCACTGTTTGCTTATTGTTCTTAGTTTTATACCTTCTCAGGATAATTGATTACATTTTCTTCTAAGCACTTTTACATTCCATAAGTTCATAGTAAGTTTAAGGTCATATTTCATGTCGTAGATTGATAAGGCTTAAGGCGTTGCAGCAGAGTTGTTTACATGTCTTTCCATTAAGCTAGTACCTACCGGAGTGAACATTCATTACTGTTACTAGCCCCACAAGTTCACTGTTAGTTTAGAGCGATAGTTGTTATGTTGTAAGTTAGCATGATTTTGTCAAGAGACAAGTCATCTTCCTTGTGCCTTACTAGTTTGAAGTCTTGTATAGATAGATTAGTCCATCATTTATTTTCTGTCCTTGCACCTACAAATAAATTGCCCATGTCCAGTTTTATGACCTTCAGTTACCAGAAAGTGGCCTTGTTCCTAACTTTGAAGGAATGCCTTCCTGGATTGTAGGTTTGTTCCAAGCCTGCTTTCTTTCCCTAGTTCAATTAGCCCACGACACATGAAGGATTACAGAGCTCTATTTGCAGCTTTCATTCTACAGGGAAGGCTTGCGGTTACTTGTGTCAGTTTAGGGGTTCTATAAAATCATGATCAGGAATTATGAAATCATCAGTTCCTCTACACAGCATTGTTACATGAAAGTACATGTTCATGTTGATCTCCAGAAAATCTGCCCAGTAGGGTGGGGTGAATTCCTGTTACTGAAGGAATCATTAAGTTGTAGAATTGTGTCAGGAAAGGCATATCAACGGTGGGATGCAGTCCTGCGGGGAAGTCTCTGAGGATTCTGTCTCTCAGAGTGCAGCCATTGCAGCCATGGAGAAGTGGTGGACCGTCTCCTGAAAACTTACTTGCCATACATAGCCTTTCCTAGATGGCTTCTGTCTAGTGCCTGTAGTTTGCCTGGTTGGAATTTTCCTGAGTGTCCTTCCCTTTAGGTTGGTCACGACATGCATAGTTGAGACTGCCTAATTTATAAAGAAAGGGATCCAGTGTTGTCTTAGGAGAAGGGGACATTGGACACACTGTGTGCTCATTCATGGGGAGGGGTACACTGCTCAGGTGCCCCTGATTTGACGTGTACAGGTGGGTGAGACTCTTCTAAGATTTTCAGAATTCCTAGGACTGGCATGACAGTCCTGGGCTTGTAGTATGCAGGTGCCTATGCCAAGTTCCTGATAGACCCTTCTCTGCTGGCAGTCGCATGTGTACACATGCTTCTGGGGCCTGGCTGGTGTAGCCTACTTCTCTCTGCTTGTTCAGCAGTTTTGATTTACCCCTTTGCTTTTTGCTTCAAGCCTTAGGTACTCGCATTCCACAGACCAGATTCTGAGCAAAGCCCTTCTTTGGGATTTATTTATTTATTTATTTATTTATTTATTTATTATACTTATTTTTGAGACAGGGTTTCTTGGCTATCTTGAAACTCATTCTCTAGACCAGACTGGCCTTAAACTGAAGAGATTGCCTGCCTCTTATTTATGAGATTAAATGGGATTAAAGACATGCACCACCATGCTTGACTGGGACAGGATTTTGTACGACTTCCAAGTGTTAGGATGACATACCAACCTGGGCCATGACAGAGCGGTGTGTTCTGGGTGGTGGGCACAGTGCTTGGCTGACAGGGCCTCTGTAGGGTACACAAATGGGGAACAGGCATTTCTGGAGGAAGTTAGGCTTGCCCAGGAAGTCGCACTAGATGACCCTGGTACTAGTTGTGAGCCTGTGCAGGTTTCTGGACTTTCTGTGTTTAGGTTTTGGTGTCTACATGTTGGTGACCTGGGTTGGTCATTTTTGAACTTGCCTGAGGAATCCCAGGAGGGTGGAGCTGGGCTGTGCATGTCATGCTGCCAGCTTTCAGACCTGTCCCTGGCTCGCCAGTGACAACATGGCCACAAGTTAAGTCCTGGACAAACATTACCTATCGGCAGGGTGTATCCTGGCCAAACTGGACTGAAGCACTGCAGGCAGGAGCACGGTGTACTTGCCCGCAGGCAGCTAACCTCCGGCCACAGGGTGGGAAGAAGGAAGCTGAGCTCCTGTCCTTTGCTCCACCTGAGTCATCTGGGTAAAAATTTCACAAACTTAGTGCCTCAGATTGTGAGTAATTCTCCCTCCAGGGCCTTTGTGAGTTGGAATCATCTGTTTTTCTTCTGAGGTGTACCCACTGTGCCATCACTGGATTGCAGGTAGCTGGCTTTGAGCCTCTCCTCCTGTAGCTTCCCAAATGATGGGCTGACAGGAGCATCTTCAGGCCTAGTGCTTCCTGCTTCTGTGGAGCCCTGGGGAGCTGGCCTGAAGCAAGAGTGGGGTCCGGGCGTGTCCATACCCCTGAGATGAGGAGGGGTAAGACCACCCCACCCTCTGCGCCTCAGAGGAGGCTAGGGAGCCCACAACCATGATGGGCATTGTATGTATGTCTTTCTAAGGTTACATCCAGCAGTATCTGAAATTCCCCATGTGTGAGGCTTCCTCAGCACCCTGACCCCAGCCAATGATGTGCATTCTCCCTGAAGACCCCTGCACACCCCCAAAGGTTTAATAATAGCCTTTGTTCTCCAAATTAAATAAGCTGTCTCACTGAAGCCTGAGAGTCTGTTTTCCCTGACTGAGGTCCCCATCCCTGACTGTTCTTCCTTGTCCACCCCACCACCTCAGGATCTGCTGGTTGTGACCACAGGTCATGCTGCTATAGGGCGGGAAAGCAGAGCCCTAATGGGATGTTTCCTGTTTAAGTTTAAACATCCTTTATAGAGTTCCTGATTTTTTGTTAAATGTAAAGTTTTCATATTTATGTATGTATTTAATATACATTGATGTGCCGGGCAGTGGTGGCACACGCCTTTAATCCCAGCACTTGGGAGGCAGAGGCAGGTGGACTTCTGAGTTCGAAGCCAGCCTGGTCTACAGAGTGAGTCCCAGGACAGCCAGGGATATACAGAGAAACCCTGTCTCGAAAAACCAAAAAACCAAAAAACCCAACCCCCCCCCCAAAAAAAAAAAAGCATTGGTGTTTTGTCTGCATGTATGTCTGTGTGTGTCAGATCCCCTAGAACTGGAGTTGCAGACAGTTATGGGCTGCCAGGTAGGTGCTAAGAATTGAACCCACGTCTTCTGGAAGAGCAGCCAGTGCTCTTAACCACTGAGCCATCTCTCCAGCCCCCCAGATTTTTTAAACTTTATTAATTCTTTGTGAATTTCACATCATGCACCCCAACCCCATTCATTTCCCTGTCCCTTCATATCTGTTCTCTGCCCTTGCAACCCCACCCCCACAAATGAAAAAATAAAAAAAAATCTTGTCGTGTTAATTGTAGTGTGTCCCACAGTGTACCCTTTGTCCACACATCTTTGCCCAGCACACATTGTAAATGTTGGTTGCAGTGAGTCGTTGGCCTGGTTTGAGGCCTCTGGCTTTGGCTACACCAACATTGGATCCTCAATGAGACTGCTCTAGGATATCCTGTTGTTGTCCTGTATCATGGAGATGCTGCAGCTTTGCATCTGCAGGACCGACCCTTTCACATGCTCCCAAAGTTCATAGGTTGGGTAGACGCTGGGGTGGGTAAGCAAGCTCAAAGCCCTGGATCTGGGCCTTGCGGGTAGCTGAGTTGATTGGCCTATCTGTTCTCCTGTACCAACACCAGCAAGGCAGAGCCTCCAATACTGACCCAGCTAACCCTCCTGAGTGCTACAGGTGGCAAGGGTCAGGGCTGACTCCAGGGAATGAGGGGTGGGGAGATGGGGAGTTGGTTCTCTGATTTTTGAATGATAGCTCTGTGACTGTTTTTTTTTTTTTTTTTTTTTTCGAGACAGGGTTTCTCTGTGTAGCCTTGGCTGTCCTGGAACTCACTCTGTAGAACCAGGCTAGCCTCGAACTCTCGAACTCAGAAATCCGCCTGCCTCTGCCTCCCAAGTGCTGGGACTAAAGGCGTGCGCCACCACCGCCCGGCGCTCTGTGACTTTTTAAATATTATTTTGGCCTTTAAAATTATATTTTTTATGTGAATGATGTTTGGCCTGCATGTATGATATGTATCTGTGTATCACCTCCATGCCCGGTGCCCATGGATTCAGAAGAGGGTGTTGGATCCCCTAGAACTGGAGTTAGAGATGGTTGTGAACCACCATGTGGGTGCTGGGAACTGTACCCCAACCCTCTAAAGACAAGCACTCTTAGCACTGAGCGTTTCTGCCCCTGTAACCATTACAGACTTTGGTCCATTCCTTTTTTTTTTTTTTTTTTTTCTCCAGGGTGGACCAGGCTGAAGCAACTCTCCCTTTGAGTGGAGAACAGTGGAGAATGAGGCAGGTTTGCAGACCCTGTTCCTCGTCCACTGTGTAGCCATCAGGGTGACTCACAGTGCTGGTCCGGCCTAGGAGCTTCAACATAGGGGTTCCTGAAGGCGCCTCAGGTTGTGTGCCTGAACTGTTTGTCTACCATCACTGCTGGGGTCAAGGGTTTGGCCCTGGCTGTAACTGAAGTTGCCTTACTTTGTGGCAAGCAGAGGGATCCTCTGAGCTGGAGGTGGCGCCATTGCTGTGGGCCAGCTAAGCTTTACATACTCTTTTCATCTTTCAAACCAACAGAGCTATTCTCTTAAAGATTGGGCAAACATGTACATTCAGGGGTTAGGCATACAGTATATAAAAAAGCAGTTTTCCTCCCGAACCCTTGAAGGTAAATTGACAGTCCTCTGCTGTTCTGTACTTTGGTGAGTGAGCAAAGGTCTTGGCTGTAATACTGGTGACACACGTGTTCAGTTTGAAGGCTTGCTTTGGTTTCCCCTCAGAGGAGAGGGCTCTTTCCAGTAGTGCTGTGTTTGGAGGGTCCTGGACAATGCTGTTACTGCTCAGCCATTGGGGCAGTGCTTCCATTTGTCGGTGAGGCAGGTCTCTGGCGATTACTGGCCTAGACTGTACCTTTCTGCACCCTGCCTTCCCCACCTAGTCCTGGGACCTGACAAGCCCTGATAGCTGTTGGGTGCCACCTGGTGGCCACCATTGCATGTATCCAGAGCACAGTTAAATCGTCCGGGTCTCAGTGAGGAAGGACACTGATGCAGGCCTCCTCCCTGCCAGATCTCCAGGGTGCTGCAGAAGGATGCAGAGCAGGAGTCACAGATGAGAGCAGAGATCCAGGACATGAAGCAGGAGCTGGCCACCGTCAACATGATGGACGAGTTTGCCAGATACGCCAGGCTGGAAAGGAAGATCAACAAGATGACGGACAAGCTCAAAACGCACGGTGCTTGTCTTGCAGCCACTGATGGTGGGGGTGGGCGGGGGAAGGGGGCTGAGGGCAGGGGGTGGGGAGGTGGGGGGACTGTCTTCATGTGTGGATTTGAGGTACATGCGTTACTTCTCCTTATTTGCTGGTAAACCCTTTGCTTTCTAGATCCAGAAATCCTTGTAGATTTTTCTTCAGAGCCAATTCATTCTCTGTAGATTTTCACTTTCAAGGCTGGCACTTTGCTTAGGGAAGTCCAGATGAACACACAGTGGGTCCTCAGGGCACTTGGCACTCTCAGGGGCATGCACACAGTGTGTAGATGGCACGGAGCAGGTCCTGTGCGAGTGAAGGATAGTGCACCCTTGGTCCCAGTGTTCTGCGGCAGGGCTTCATAGTGAAGCCCTGTCTGTCTATCTCTCCTTTTAGGGCTACACAGTGAGTCCTCCAGAGGGCAGTGTGTCCTGAGAGCCCCTGCTGGGCTGTGTAAGCTGGAGCAGGCTGTGTAGAGCACAGGCCTGGGAGGGCTGGACTCGTGCAGGAGGCTCAGAGATGGTGTAGGTTAGAAAATGGGGATGATGGGTTTGGGACTGTCAATGAGCGGCAAGCGCCTTAGGAGAAGAGTCTCTGAGACGCTTGCAGTGACTTCAGGGTGCAGTGTTAGTAGATTTCTACTTAAATAATAGCATAGCAATCCACCTTTAAATTTTGTAAAGTGCCATCCAGCGTAAGGATATGTTGTCCTGTTTGTTATTTCTAAGTATGTTGATTATGATTATGATTAGAACATGTTTAATAAGGGAAAACATTTCTCGGTTCTCAGTTCTCATTTGTGTTCTCAGTTTTGCAGGATTAATTCATGTTTCACCTTGTTTTTTTTCTTTCAGTGAAGGCACGGACAGCTCAGTTGGCCAAGATCAAGTGGTTTATCAGTGTTGCTTTCTACATACTGCAAGTGAGTGTTGCCAGTGCTCTGCACAGCTGTGATTTGTTTCCCCTTAGTCTGCTTGTGTATGTGCACATGTGTGTAGGCATTTTCCTGTGTATGTTTGTGCACACATGTGTACAGAGGTTGTCGTTGGTTGTGGTATCTTGATTACTCTCCATCTTCTATCCCAGGGCAGGCTCTGTCACTGAAGTTTGTAATCTAGTCAGTTTGCTTAGGGCCTGCTGTGGCCTCTGAGACAGTCTTTGTGGGTGTTGGGATGGCCAGCTCTTTACCTCCTGAGCCATTTACCCAGTCCCCAGTTGTGAATTCCTAAGATTGAAAATAAAAAAGCCTCCCAGCTGGAGACCTGGCTTTAGAGCTTCTTGCCTTGCCTTCCCCTAGAGGGGAATGCTCTCCCTGGGGCTGTATGTTTTCTGGTGCTGTAAGGCAGTGCTTGTGTCCTCCAGGTGGGAAACCAAAAGATTTTCTTTTTCTTTTATTTTTTTTTTCTTTCAAGACAAGGTTTCTTTGTGTAGCCCTGGCTGTCCCGGAACTAGCTCTGTAGACCAGGCTGCTTCAATGACACAGAGATCACCCTGCTTCTACCCCCTCAGTCCTGGGATGTAAAAGTATGCACTGACTTGACACTTGTCTTTTTTTTTTTTTAAATGTATTCATTTCTGTGTATGGGTGTTTTGCTTGCATAATTGTTTGTACATCATGTATGTGCCTGGGGTTCTTAGAGTTCAGAAGAGGATATTAGATTCCCTGAGACTGGAGTTAGAGACATATGCGAGTCACCCGGTGGGTGCTGGGAATTGAACTTGGATCTTCTGGAAGAGCAGGCAGTACTCTTAAAAGCAGAGCCAGCCATCTCTCTTGGTCTCCATTCTCCCCGACTTGTCCCATTACTGGCCCCTGGCATTCTTATCTGGGTGTGTGTGTTCTCTGCCTTCTGGATGCCACTTAGGGTACTCCACAGAGACTCATCCTCAGAGACTTATCCACAGAGACTCACCCACAGAGACTCAGGCTCTCTTCATTCTGAGCATTTCAGCAGAGCGTTCAGGACTACAGAAGGTGCTTCTGGGAAAGGATAAGAAGTGAAACATTAGTTTTTCACCCTCTTGGAGCTGATTGGGGTGACAGAGGGATTATGGAGTCTGGGCTGCTTTTATACAGGCATGCAGTTCAGCTGCCCAGAGGCTGTGGGCAGACTCAGCTCACTTAAATGTGCAGCATCTATGTTAAAACAGGAAAATGCCAGTTCCCACAAGAAGGCCTACCCCCTGCCACCAGTGTGTGACGGTTTGTCTGGAGCTATGTGTGTTTGCGTGCGCATGCACGCTTGTGTGTTTACTGCAAGGACTGATGGAGCCCTGAGGCCCCCACTCACCACAGCCTCCTTCCAGGCAGCACTGATGATCTCACTCATTTGGAAGTATTACTCCATCCCTGTGGCTGTGGTGCCCAGCAAGTGGATCACCCCACTAGACCGCCTGCTCGCCTTTCCCACTCGAGTAGCAGGTAATTGTTTTCTGGAAATACAGTGGTGGCAGGAGATTAGATGACCTGACTTCATCCTCACTGTCCCCTCAGCAACCTGCGCCTCCTATCCCAGCCTTCTATGGTCTGGGGAAGCTACTTGCCAGGGGCAGGGTTACATCCCTGGCACCCAGAGGCTGCTTCTCCTCCCATGGCTCCCTCTCTAAGTAGCTTGCTGCTCTTGGCTGTTGCCTTTGAGTGTGAAAGGTCTTTTGGACGCTAAAGGTTGTTCATGTCATTGAAGAGTGAGCAGACACATAGGAATACTTTTTCTTGTTGGGTATTCTTTAGACAGGGTCTCACTGTGTGGCCCCGACTGGCTTGGAGCTAGATTTGTAGACCAGGCTAGCCTCCAGCTCACAGACATCTACCTTCTTCTGCCTTCCCAGTGCTGGGATTAAAGGCATGATCCTCCATGCCCTGGCAATTTAGGAACTATTTTTTAAAAATCATGCCAGTTGGCATACTTTCAGTCTAGCACTTGGGAGGCAAGCAGGAGAATCTCTTGAGTTTTAGGCCTTCCATCTTGGTCTACATAGGGAGTTTCAAGCCAGCCAATGCTGTATAGATTTAAAAAAAAAGACACCACTCCCCCTACAAAATCCATTCAGTTACAGATAAACCCTTAATGCTGTGGTCTGTTTTGAAGTGATCGAGGTCATCTGACGTTTTATCCCTTTTCCCTCGACGCTGTAAGCCCACTCAGTAAAATACCACAGTGGGCGGCTTATACACACAGACTGGGTATTATTAGGACCCATTCAGTGGTTCATAAATGGCACCCTCTCTAGGGTCCTTGGGTGAGAGGAGGAACATCAGACTGCACCATGTAGGCTTCTTCCTCAGGCTGCCGTGTGATCCCAGCCTCTCTCAGAGGCCCAGAATACCACTGTCCCCAGGGTATGACTTTAGTGTGTGAATTAGAATCCATACTTGTAGGTCATAGCATTCCACATTCAGTAGCTGCTTGTCATCTGAATTTTCCTGTGAGGACACTTTTTTGGGTCCTGATCTTTGCTAGTAGAAGTACTGCTGCTGGATGTGACGGCTTATGCCTAGAATCCTAGCCCTGGGAGGAGGAAGAAGGGGAGGGGCCAGGGGAGGGGGGAGGGGGAGGGGGAGGAGGGATTGATATAGCTTCAAGGCCATCATGGACTACAGTGTAAAAGCCTGTTAAAAAAAAAAAAAAAAGCAACCTGCATATTCTCGCCAGTCATGGGTTCTAATGTGTGGTCCTACAGTGTAGCTGTGTTGTGTTCTCGACCTCCCTCCCCTCTCCCCTCCCCTCCCACCTCCCCTCCGCCTGTTGGGCTCAGGCCTGAGGAGCAGCAGACCACCTTTGGCAGCACTCTGCTGAGCTGTAGGCCTCACAGCCTGGGCGGGGAGGTTGGGGATATCTTCACTCTAGGCCTCAGAAAACATGAATTTATTTATAGTGCTTTTGTGAGAAGTGAAAAAGGAATAGTGGTACAGGTGTTCTTCCAGCCTGTTGACATAGACCCAGTGAGTTCTCTGTCAGGAGGTGTACATGCAGCCCTGTCTGGCCGTGTCTAAGGAGCTCCTTCTCCTGCACCTCCTCCCTGTAGGTTGATGGTAACAAAGGCTTGGCTGCTGTGCCTCTGACGTGAGTTTCTTTCTTTTCAGGTGGAATTGGAATCACCTGTTGGATCTTAGTCTGTAACAAAGTTGTGGCTATCATTCTCCATCCTTTCAGCTGAGGGGAAGGCCAGCTACAAGTCTTTACAAAAGGATTCTGATAAACAGCAGATTGCACACAAGTCCACAGATTGTCTTTTATGTTTTGGAATATGTTTGCTTTGATGTGTCACCTGGGATTCTTGCTGAAGTCAGGATTTTCTACACTCGCCATTGAGCCAGAAAGACCAGTTACAGCACTCGCGTATCGTCTGACACAGCTCTCGGTCCATACTGACTGGGAACCACCAAGCGGCATCTGCTGGGGCTTGTTCTGAGCATGGTTTGGGTCTGTCATCAGCTGCAAAGTCAGACTTGTAGCAACTCCTATAGTGTCATTTTTAATTTTAGAAAAACCCACATTTTTCGTAGCACTACTAAACCTCCTTTTAATTTCAGTTACTGAAGGTGACATAGGCTAGTGGCTGTCTGTGCTTGTCCCCTTGAAATGTCACACATAAGTGTATGAAAAGTATTGCCGTATGGCTAAGCTTGTTAATTTTTCATAGTGGTTCCTACATGTGTTCACAAGACTATGTATATTTTTATGTAAAGCATCTCAAATGAAGTCTGTCTTTAAAGCACTGGGTGTTTATGCTGTGCAGAGTGGAACAGGATCAAGCACGGTGCAGTCTGATCCGGTTCATCTGAGACTCCTTAGGCTTGTGAAGATACTAGGCAGAATTCTGCCTTTGTTTTTGTTTTTATTTTTTTGTTCTGTTTTTTGAGACAAGGTCTCTCAGTGTAGCTTCGGCTGTCCTGCCTGAAATTATGTAGACCAGGCTTGTCTCAAATCCACAGAGATCCACTTGCCTCTATCTCCCAGATGATAGAATTAAAGGTGTGTTACGCCAAGACTGTTTTTGAAGCACTTTTCCTAGTTACAGTATTTGCCAGTGCTAGTGTGACTGTCCCAACAGCCTTACTGCGGGAGCAGTCCATCACTGCCTGGGCTGCACAGAAAAGCTCCCTGTCAGCACTGGCTGTCCTGGAATTACTACGTAGACCAGGCTGACCTGGAATTTACAAGAATCCTCTTGTCTCTGCCTCATGGCTGCCGGGATTTAAGTCATAGCAATGGGTTTTGAAGGATCATATTTATATTCTTGTGTTTCCTAATGATCTCCTAAGTAGCTCTTTGTTATTCTGACTGTACTGTGAACAGGCCAAGTGTGTGGCTCTTGGGTTGACTGTAGACCGAGTGCCACCAGAGCAGGCTTGAGAGTCCATTGATTTAA
The DNA here is from genome assembly GCF_004785775.1 of Grammomys surdaster. NCBI lineage: Eukaryota > Metazoa > Chordata > Mammalia > Rodentia > Muridae > Grammomys > Grammomys surdaster. The sequence continues at coordinate 1,868,634 of NW_021620749.1, read as the reverse complement.
ACTCAGCAGATGCTGCAGGTAGATCCACAGTTACTTGGCTCTATTTGTAATGGGCACAACGGAGTGCAGCAGTGGGCATAGGCAACATTGCCAGGAGAACCTGCCCGCTAGCTCCAGCATGCTCACCACAAAGCAAGCACTTGGTCTGTACAAGATTAGCTGAGGACCTGAGGAGGTTGGGGCAGAATCTGGGTTCCCTCCAGGGATTCAGCCCTTGGGGTGGGGGAGGGTGTATGTTTTCCTCCTTTCTGTAGTGAGCCACAGTCTGCAATGGAGCTTTTTGCCCACATCATTTAGGTAGCCAAGGTCAGCATCCCAAGGCCACTTAGAAGGGCAATCAGAAGAAAGTGTCCCGACCAGATGCCTCTCACAGGACTCATGATTTTGGCTGACCTGAAGGAACGAGTGACTGTTAGTGTCCCCTGCGTGTAGTGTATGTAACACCAAGGAGGGGATGTCACTGTGGTTCCCCCCAAATTGTAATTGTTTATTAATGGGTAATAAACGTTGAGTTAAAAAGGGACTGGGTGCCTTGGAAGCGTGCTTCTGTCTCCTCCTGCCTTGGCACTTTCCCAGGCTCCACTGTTACCTGCTTCTTAGGGTTCTCCAAGATGGTCCATGTTTATGAATGTTGGTGTGTGTGCATTTAAAGCCTTTAACATTTTTTATAAAAGGAAGTATCTAAAAAATCAGAATCTCTAATTTTTTTTTATTTAAATTTAAATTTTGAGATGGGTCTCACTGTGCAGCCCTGGCTATCCTGGAACTTACCATAAAGACCAGGCTGGCACATCCTGCCTAAGAGATAGCCTGCCTCTGCCTCCTGAGTGCTGGGATGTGGGTAGAGGCTCTACACACAGCTTATATCCAGTATACCCCATCATCTCCATCACCACCACCATCACCATCACCATCATTATCCCTCAGCAGGCATTATACCATTGGGCCACACACAGCCCTTGATCTCAGTTGTTAAAGTGTTAATACATACTAGCCCATAAACATTTAGAGACAGTGTGAGCAATTCTAGATAATGATTAAGTTGTTCTAGTAGCTAAATGAAGGCAAGTTACACAATGTAGACTGGGAATACAGACCCTTTATAGTCCAACAAAATACTGTTAGAATCAGACCTGAGCAGCCAGCTTGAACATACAGTTGTTCTACAACAAGATTAAGAGAAACGGTCATTGTGTAGCAAAAAGAAATAATAAATCTCAACAATAACAAAATAATAGACTTCTATACAGGCACGGGGTGGGGGGGGCTCACAAAGGCAGGCCACTTAGATGTCTTCAGCTCAGCTGAGCAAGAGACCACCAGCAACGTCTCACGAGGCCAAGCCTGAATCCTTGTACTGTCTTTGTGTCTGCTGGCCATCTTGCTGATCAGTAGTACCTCTTCCATGCAGTTGTGACGACCAGCAGTCTTGCTGACAGAACTTAACGCGCCTTAGGCTGGCCAACAATCACGAGCTGTGAGTCCCAGATTTCCGGGCTATGTAATAAATCCAATCTTCCTAAAAAGAGTGGGCATGCATATTCCGCCTTCATAATAAAGATGTAGATTTGTATTTAAAATGTTACCATATGACCAAGGTACAGTGGATTTTTTTTATTAGATATCATGCAAATTACCCAAATTACCCACAGTCCACCCAAATACTAAAACAGACACTATGTAAGCCCTCACATGGTAAAAAAGATTAAAGGCACATAACTAGTATATAAGCCAGAATGTATCAGGTGGCTGCTGCATTTAAACAACAGTCTTCTTGTTGGCTTCGGTGGGTGAGGCCTGGATGGACCGCACCACTGTGGCTTTGGAGTCCCCGAAGGCGTTGCTGGCCGAGGCCTGGAGCCCGGGCTGCGGGGACTTGCTGACTGCCTCGCCTTTGCTGGGGCCAGCCCTGCCCGCGAAGCCCGCTCCGAACAGCTCCTCCATGAGGCTGCTCTTCCTGTCGCGGAACGCCGTCGCTCTGGCCCTGGCCTTGGCCCCCTTGCCGAACGAGGGCTCGTAGCCGGTAGGCTCCAGCCGCAGCTCCTGCTCGCTGCGGTGCTTGCCTGTGCCGTGGCGGCAGCAGCAGTGCGGGCTGCCGGAAACCTGCCTGCAGGAGGTGGGCAGCCCGTGGTGCAGGTTCTCGGTGGCCTCGGTGAAGGAATAGTGCTTCCGCGACCGCGGGGTCTTCCTCCGGCAGCGCCCGTGCTCGTTGTCGCCGGCCTCCCCCGCACCGTGCACCTCTTCCGCCTCGTCCGCCCCGGGCAGCTCGTGCGCCCCGACCACCTCGCCGACTTCGCCCGCATCACCAGCATCGCCCGCATCGCCGGTATCGCCTGCATCGCCTGCATCGCCGGCCGCCCTGGCCATGGCCTCATCCTCGGTGTCCTTGGGGGCCTCGCTTCCCTTTGCAGTTGGCTGTGCTTCTGCTGGGATGGCTCTCTTTTCTTGGTCTTCCTTTTTCTCTTTTGGCCTCCTAGGAGTTTCCAGAGAGGTTTGTGGTTTCGGGTGTTCGACCTCCTTTGATAAATCTGCGTTAGAAAGATGGAGCATTCCATCAAACAAGTGGATTTTAGGAGGTTCCTTCACCCCCACTCCCAGCGCGGTGCAAGCTGAGAGCCTGAGTTCCTGCCCCTGTCACCCACTAGAAAGCAAATTCATGGCTGTGCGGGACTCTGCCCCCAGCACAGGCAGATCCTGAGCATTGCTGCTGGGCTAAAGGGGAGCTTCCCTCAGTGAGAGCCCTGCCTCCGGGCAATGAGGCCCAGGGTAGTGGAGAAAGATACGGTGTCTTGGTCTGGTCTCCTGGCCTGGTCTCCACCCATGTGCTCACTGCACTTACACACACCATACAAAAAAATGAATGGATTCAGGGCTGAGAGTGTGATTCTAGGTTTGACACCCCTGCTCCATAAGACCAGTCCCAACCAGAAAAACCTCAGGGGATTCCCATTTCAGGATAGCATGTTCACACACCTCCCTAGACGTCTAGACAAGACACTGAAATGGCAGAAGTGGCAAATACTCAGTGCACTAATACACAGAAGGGGGCATGGCTAACCTTCCCTAAACCATCCCAAATAAGTGGGAATTAGGAAAATAAACAGGTTATTCATGCAAAATACTAAGGGAATCTTGTCTTGGGGCTATTAAAACATGCTAAGCATCAATTCAAACAGCAATCATTTCAATAGAAGCTGAGGAAATGGCCCAATGATGGGTGTGTGTAAATCAGCAATTTATTTTTATTTAGTTTTTTGTTTTTCCAGTAGTTTGGCAGTTTCTAGTAGAATTTAAGTGAAAACATTCTTTCATCTTTAGGAACAAACTTACACAACCAGAGTTGCAAGGCTGTGTATACAGCAGGCATGCTTTAGTTCAAACACTGCAGATACTCGAGAGAAGCTGTTGGTGAGAGACAGCATGCTGCTGTGGGCTCTGGGCAGCTCTGGGCAAGTGGCCTTCCGGGAATTCTACACTAGAACAGGAGCTCAAGGTATTTGCATTTGTTCCTCCTGCTGCTGCTGCTGCTGGTGTGTGTGCATGTGTGTGTACACAAGTGCACGAGTGCATGTATACATGTGTGCGTACATGTGTGCATGTGTGCTTGCGTGTGTGTACATGTGTGTATGAATGCCTCACCACAGTGCGTGCTCAAATAGAATTTGTCAAATGAACAAGTACATTTTCCAAATGTGGTTAAAAATAAGTGGGAAAGTTAAGTGAACACTGGCCACAGGAAATGCACAATTGGTGATCCTTCCAGGAAGCTGTCCCCCCAACCCCCCAGTGATTGGCCTTACGGGGGACACTGCCAAAACTTCTATTTCAACATAGTTGACTTCACAGCAAGAGTCTGGCCCTGCTAGGTCCTCTCAGCTCCTGTCAGGCCTGAGGAAATGCATGGAGTTTTGGCTGGCTCACCTCCTGCTCAGCCTTGCCGTTCCTAACTCACCTGTGAACTATAAAAACAATGTGGCCAGTCTTCAAGATTCTCAAGGAAAGCGATAACCTACAGTTTTTTTTACCTATGTAAAAATTATTAATCACCTGTCTGGGTACAAGAGTGACATTCCAGATGGAAGGCACAGATCTGCTCAGTGGCCACCTGTCCCCAGGAAGCTCGAGGAGATGGCATGTTCTTTAAGACCGTGAGATTTGCTGTGCAAAAATGAGGACGTGGTTTAGTAAACAGAAGATTCAGTGGAGACTCAGGCAGTGAAGGGAGCCTCAGGGAATGATGGGAGAACCCAGCTGCACACCAGCAGCAGACAGATCAGGATCAACCCATGTGCCCACCCCCATCCCTTTCTCCTCCAGACTCCTCTAACCAGGACAGCTAGAGATTTGGCCCCGCCCTGCCTGTGGCCTGGGGGGTTGACTTTGTTCGGGCAGCTGTAGCTTGGGCTGGGTGAGGGTCCTCCTTACACCCACAGAATTATCTGGCTTTGACCTGCTCTCAAGAGCGGAAAGTTAGCTTGGTGATCTTAGGTTTAGATACTCTAAGCAGCCCATTTGAATATTCTCTGTCTTGGATCTACCCCCAAGAGCCCTGGCTGTAGAGCTTATGACTTCGTGTCTTCCAAGATAATTCATGACTTTGCCAGTTGACTGGGCCCTGGACTTGTGGCCCTTCCCTTGCCTCACTGTCTACAGCCTCATGCTGAGATTGCAGGTGAGCCAAGGAGACTTTTTAAAGCTGTTCAGTTACCTTCATATTTTCTCTTAGACTCTTCTTGCTTTGGTAGTTTACACATATAGTAAGAAACATCATGGTTTATTTCTGTTGATTTTTCTTTATGAACAATGTTTCCTTTTGCCTTTTTACCCTATAATTTATAAAAACAGTAAAAAGCACATTTTTGAAGTGTAGATAATTTTGAATAAATATCAATGCTTTTTGTATATGAGTGACTATTTTTAGTTACCCCCCACCCCTCCATTTCTCGAGTAATAGCCCTGGCTGTTCTGGAACTCACTTTGTAGAATATGCTGGCCTTGAACTCACAGAGATCCACCTGTCTCTACCTCCCAAGAGCTGGGACTAAAGGTATGCACCACCACATCCAGCCAGACAATCTATTTTTTGTTAAGATATTTTTTAGACAATGCAAGATTTCAGAGTTCTCATACCTTAGTTATCCAAAATGGGACATCTGACTTTTGGGTTTCCTGGTGTCTCATATTTACAAATGGCAAACTTTTCTTGTCTGCTTGTACTGATTTTGTTGAACAAACTGTTAAATAGGTAGATTATATGTGAGAAACATTTTGTATTCAGCAGCTTTACTGTTCTCAAGTGCACACTAAACGACACCCTGTACAGGAGTGTTCTAAACAGGCAACACATGGTCAGGGTTCTCTTTCCTACCTTTCCTTCATCTGTCTTAGCCTCGGTCTCAGAGGTCATGAGCCTCACAGTGTTAAGGGGAACCCGGTAGATGCTAGGACCAGGCAGCATAGTTGTTTTATTGACTTTGTGAGAGACCAAGCCACTGCCACACCATGCCAGAGCTCCAGAGGCCTGGTGAGGAGATTGTCTGTGACGTGAACAAGAGATGTGACTGCCAAAACAGTCTCATGTCCATGACAGTCACACTGTTTTGTCTGGTGGGTGTTGCTCAGGATTATAATCAGGTGTGGGGGTGTGTAGGGTGGGAGATGCTCTTTTGACCAGAGTGATAGTTACATGGCTGTAAGTGTTGGCCTAAATCCACTGACCCTGAAGGCTGACGTAGACACGTGTTATAAAATGTACCTCAGACAACTTTCCTGTTCAGAAGCTGTACACTGGCTTTCAGATCTCCTTAGAGAGCTCCAGTGGGCAGTCATTTTGTCTTCTTCACCTGAGGTGGAGCAGGAGGGACTGAGCCCAGTGAGAGCAAGAGTGTTGCTGGTTCTTTGTGACAGTATCAGCTCCATTATTCCAGTCACAAAATGCATGCCAGTGCCCAGTCAAGGGACTGTTACAAGTGCCACTGTTCTGCCTATATAAGTTAGGAAAATACTCGCAGATGATTAAAAATAGATTTTGAGCAGAAGGGACTAAAACATACCTTTCGGGTAATCTTCCTTATCATGTAAATTTTTCAGTATTCGATTAGTGTAGATGTTTTTGATTTCCAGCTCACGATCCTTCTCCTAAAAAGAGCATCTTGTCAGTTTCCCAGGAACAATTGCTTTATAAACCTAGACTTAAAAGATCAATTTCAGAGGAAGTCACTGGTCACATGCTGTAATGGAGAAGTGAAATAAAATAAAAATCCAGTCCTCAGTCTCTCTGGCCATACCTAGTGACCACAGTACTGGACAGCAGAGATCAAGCCCTTTATCTTGGCCCCCTTCACTCAGGTAGTGCATAGAGGTGGGTAAGACTGACAACGACAAGGCCTCTGCTCTGCTTTCAACCCCAACAATAATGGCTTTAAATCATGGCAAAACAAAAGCTTTGAAGGTCTTAACTTGTTGGGGGTGGGGGTAAGAAAAGGACTAAGAACCGGATGTAGTCCTGATGTTATACATGGAGACAAGCCTGCTGGCCTGCTGGGCTTCACCTCTGTCTCTGAGGTCATTTCACTGGCACCACATGTGAGCCTGGTGTCTGCAGAGGTCAGAAGAGGGCATTAGATCCCCGGAAGTGCAGATAGAGATGGTGTGAACTTCATGTGGGTGCTGGGTTGAATCTGGGTCCTCTGCAAGAGCAGCTGCTAACCTTTCAGGAATCATCCCAGTCCTTTATCTTTTTTTAAAAAAGATTTACTTGTTTTATGTAAGTACACTGTTGCTGTCTTCAGATACACCAGAAGAGGGCATTGGATCCTATTACAGATGGTTGTGAGCCACCATGTGGGTGCTGAGGGTTGAACTCAGGACCTCTGAAAGAACAGAGCTGAGCCATCCCTCTCCCTCCCTCCTCTTTTATTTTTTATGCTCTATTTAATCATAATGTTTTATTTTGAGATGTATGGACGTGGGTGAGAAATATCTTTTCTAGAATATATATTTCCAGAAACAAAGTATTATGGTCCATATTGCCCTTTCCTGCTTTGTCATAATTTAACATTTAGCTCAGAGACTAGATGTGCCAACAGTTTACAGCTGTAACAGCCTGAGTCCATGGAGGGCAGAAGGTACCAGATCTAGAGCCAGTTAAGATGGTTGTGAGTTGCCACATGGGTGCTGGGAGCCAAACCTGACTCCTCTGCAAGAGCAGCAAGTGCCCACAGCAGCTGAGCTGTCTCTCCAGCCCTAGCCTGATTGTCCCTCACACTGCTTTTGATAGTTCAGTGTTTACAAGGGCACATGTTTTGGTTGCTGGGAAGTTTAGTCTGTCTTTGGTTTGGTATGAGATTTAGCTCAGCAGCGGATGCAGTGGTCGCAGATAAGCTGATGCGGGGCTGAGTGGGGAAGGAAGGGAGCAACATGAGGGAGAAGCTCCTTTGGGCACAGAACAGAGGTTGGGCTGGGCCCAAGGGGGCTAAGTTAACAGTTTGTAACACAATCCAGGATACTGGTGTGTGTTAATCAAGAGAAAAAGAAAGATGGAACACTGTTAAAATAACTTTTATTCACCCGATATAACTGCCCTCTCTGAGATCTATCGTCTCCGTCTGCTAACCTAGGCCTAGCCCTGGAAGCTTTTTAGCTTCTATTCAATCTTATCTATACCTAGAATGTTTTCAGCTTCTACAACTTACTGCTGAATAAGCTCTCCCTTTCTAGCTTGTTCTGAATTCTAGCTGGCTGGTCAACTTACCTGTTCTGGCTCAAACTCCTTTCCAATCTTATTCAAACTGGCTATCTTCTGGCTCCTTCTCATTCACTGGTTCATTGTGTCTTTGTCTGTGTCTAGTGAGGTCTCTCGCAGTCTGTCTCTGTAGGGCTGTCCCAGTAAGACTGAGCCCCTCTCTGCATTGCTCTCTCAAGTAGATCTATTCTGTCAAATCTGATTCGTCACGCTGTCTGCCACTCAATTAGACACCACTTTCAAACACGGGTGCTTCCTTCTACAAACTAACTTTACCTTCATTGTTTGAGATTAAAGGTGTGTGCTAATGGCTGAGCCATACCATAACACAATCTTGGGGTTCACAGTGTGATCACATAACCTGCAACAGACCACAGAGGACAAGGGCTCATGGATGAATTTACAGTGAAGTTTATCATGAGCTCACACGGAATCCCATCAACTAAGGATGTGTTTTTTGGTGCTCCCTGGGGCTTGCCTGTAAGCCCAGGCCCCAGCATCTCACTTGGGAGCTGTGGAAGCTGACATCCATCTGCATAGTTAATCCCATACTTCAGTGATGGGCTTTCATTTGTAGAGATGACTCTGGAAATGAGGCTAATGTACAGAAACAGATGTCCTGGGAACTTGGGTTTATGTGGTAGATTATAGTGTCCTGAAATTGGCCTGATTTCTGGTCCCTAAGCTCTTCCACAGCAGGAGTTTACTATCTGTCTCAACTCATGGAAGGAGGCAGCTGAGAGGCTCTGTGACTTTGAGGCTAGTTCATACGGGCAGAGTGGCATGTCTTCCCTCTCCCGCACCTCCATCCTTTTTCTCTCAGTCACTGATCTGTGAGGAAGGCCTTGACATGCGAGTTCCACCAACAACCTAGGGTCTGAGCTGTTAACTGGCACTAGCTGCACACACAGGAGTGAGCCTTCTGGGCTGTTTATCTTTCAGACTGTGAACCATCCTTACTCAAGCCAGGAGGGACACAGATGTGCTGTCTGACAAGTCCTGCCTAAACTACAGATCTGTAAACAAAATTAATGTCATTTCTTAAGTCATTGATGTTTGAAAGTAATTTTAAAAAATATTTTTAGAAATGATTTTGTAATTTATTTTATGTATGAGTGCTGTATCTGCATGTATACCTTCATGACAGAAGAGGGCATCAGATCCCATTACAGATGGTTGTCAGCTACCATGTGGTTGCTGGGAATTGAACTCTGGACCTCTGGAAGAGCAGCCAGTGCTCTTAACCCCTGAGCTATCTCTCTAGTGCCTGAAAGTAATTTTATGCAACATAATAATGAGAATGGTCTAGAATATAACACCCTTAAGTTTTCTATTCTGTTGCCCTTGGTTCATTATCAAGGATGACTATAGTGGAGAAGCCTACAAGCCCAACTCATTTGCCCAGATGACTTGCTCTGGTGGGTGTAAAAAATACATCCTGCTTTTCCTCCCAGCCCATGCTCCCAGAATGACAACTCTGAGACTAATTATTTATTAAGAAATGCCTAGGCCATAACCTTCGACTTGTTCTCTGACTTGCTCTTAACTTGTTTTCCTTTTTATGCTAACCTGGGTTCAGCTTTGTGGCTGTTTTCCCCTCCTTGTCTTCTTACATCTCCTCAGGGTTCCTGGGACAAATCTCCCCTTTATCCTACCTTGAGTTCAGTTACCTGCTAGTTTACATCCATCTCCCCAGTGTTTTGTGGGAAATCCCTTGTGCCTCTATTTCCCAGATTTCTTTCTATGCCTTCTGGATGTTCCATCTCTTACTTCCTGCCTCAGTTCATTGGCCATAGCTTTTTTTATTGACAGGTGATGTTTATAAGAGATTCTATCTACAGTTGGGAGGTGATCCTAAACACAGGAAGAATTCCCAGTGATCGCCACTGGTAGTGTCTGAGGGTCATGAGTGTTTGGTTTCAGACCCCAGGACAAGGGACTGAGGTGCATATTTTATATATCAAAGCAGACCTGGCCTCCAGGTTCTCCCAGCATCCTTCAGTCCCTACCTGGCATATCCTGCCCTCAACCCTGAACTTTCTAGCCCAGGAGCTGGGCTGCCCTTCCTCCAGAGTGTTAGGAGCCGACTTCTAGCCAAAAGCGGCTATCATCTTTGTAGCCATCTCGAGCCATATACCCTGACAAGAGACTTGTTTTCAACAGCCCGCAACAGCTGAGCACACTCTGATAAACATCTTGTTTTTCTCACATATCTTGTTTTGCTGTTTAGTGCCGCCAGCAGCTAGGTGCACGTGGTCTCCTCACTGCTAGCTAGGCGCACGTGATATCCACGCTGCAAGGCACATGACGTAGTGCCTTCAGCTGTGCTTGTCCACGAGGGCAAGGCACGTGGTAAAGGGTATAAATACCCAGGATTTCCTTTCAATAACCGAGACTTGATCAGACTCCCTGTCTTGTCTCCATTCTTCGCGTCTCTTGCCCCCACTCTCTCTTGCTAGACCCTGACCCTCGGACCGGAACAGCAGAATGGGTCATTATAAAGTGACCCCCGAATGTGGGGCAGCTCGGGCGGTTACACCAGAGGCTCCTCTTTATATAATCCAGGCATTTTGTGCAGTGCTCTCTCCCTCCCTCCCTCCTCCCCTTCTTTCTCTGTGTGCATTCTTTCCTACCCCTTTTCCTACCTCTGCCCCCCATGGTGACTCCCCTGGCCTCAGTCCTTGGGGCCAGTGAACTCACCTTAGAGAACCTTCCCAATAAATCTGCCTTTCATATAATCTAATCTGGCTTGAACTGGCTCATTTCACCAGTGCAGAAATAACCTACCAACAAGCCCACACTCCATTAGAACAGAACAGGAAAGTCTGTGTCAGAATTTATTAGCTACTGATAACTTCACAAGCTACATTATCTTTGTTCTGTGGTCTACCACATTATCTATATTACTCTGGATAGCATGCCTGCTGACAATCATGGGTTCTTTTTGCAGTCTTAATTACTAGAATTAATTCTCAGGTCACACATTACACTTCAAACATGTGTATACATGTGTACATACACATATACACATGCAAAGTCAGGCACAGTGACACAGCCTGTAACCCTAGCGAAGCAGAGATAGAGGATCCTGGAGCTTGTTGGCCAAACCAGTCTAGACAAATTGCCAAGCTCCAGGTTCAGTGAGAAACCCTGTCTCAAAATAAGGTAGAGATAGATAGAGGAAGGCATGAAGTATTGATCTGTACACACACACACACACACACACACACACACACACACACACGAGTGCAGAAATCTTAAGAAGGCAAAGACAGAGCTAATACAGAGGTTGACAGTCAGTCACTACAGGTGGTTGCATATTAGCGAATCCAGGAAGAGACCAGCTGGAGGCTTGCAGAGTCAAGCTGCAGAACCACATGTCATGGCAGAGGCAAGCCACCACCAAGACACAGGACCAGGTCTGTGTCTGGAGGGCTGGGTGGACAGGTGGACATAATTTGAGAGGGATGTGTCAATCGATGGGAATCTGTAGATAGTGTTCAACTGAAGCCCCAAAGGAAAGTGACGGACAGGACTTTTGTCATCTCTTGATGGGCAGCCAGTGGGTGGAGGGCAGATGTCCTTCATTTTTGGGGTTCCACTGACTACTGTACCCCTCATTATGGTGAGGCTTTTGTGCCCTTCATTGGTCTCCTGTGTCTCATGACCTGATGTTATTATGCCCATGCCCATGTGCTCCTCACCTAAAGTTGATTTGTGGGAGTAAGTGTCATCATTCTCTGTGTGATGGCACATGCTTAACTTTTGCTTAGTAAAGTGGCATCAGCCAGACTGAGGCACAGCCTGAAACCCCTGTGCTGTACAACCTGGAGTGGCCTAGAGCAGAGCACATTCTAAACTCCACATTCAACACCAACTCAGACCCACCAGGATGGCTCCCCTCAAGCACCCCCATAATCAACAATGACAACTCAGACTCACCAGGATGGCTCCCCACAAGCACCCCCATACTCAATCGACAACGACAACTCAGACCCACCAGGATGGCTCTCCTCAAGCACCTCTGCCTATCACTTTGAGGCAGAGTCTCTCCCTGAACCCGAGACTCCTGTTTTCTGGGCTGGAAACCAGCGAGCCCCTGCAATTCTCTTGTCCCTGTCTCCCTCAGAGCTGAGTTTGTAGGTGTGCATGGGGCTCCTAGCCTGTTACATGGATCTAAGCCCATCTTCAAGACAAATGCTCCCAACTGCAGAGCCATTTCTCCAGGTGAAGCGTTTTATCTAAGAACTACACATTCTTTATTCCTTTTCTTTATATAAAAATACTATTCTTTGGGGCTGGAGAGATGGCTCAGCAGTTAAAAGCACTGACTGCTCTTCCAGAGGTCCTGAGTTCAATTCCCAGCAACTACATGGTGGCTCATAACCATCTGTAATAGAATCTGATGCCCTCTTCTGGTGTGTCTTCAGACAGCTATAGTGTACTCAAATAAATAAAATAAAAAATTTTAAAAATACTATTCTTTGACAATGTCATATATATAAACATATACATACATATACATATATAATATACATACACATATATAATATACACACATATACATACATAATACACACACACATATATAATATACACATATACACATATAACATGAATACATATATGATATATACACATATAATATACATATATACATATACAATATACACATACATATATAACATGCATACATACACACATATACATATCTACTATACATACACACATATATACACATATATAACATACATAATATATACACATATACATATATAACATAGTATATAATACACACATATACATATATAACATACATAATTCACATATATACATATATAATATATATACATACATACACATATATACACATATATAATGTTTTGAGCATCATATTCATCCCATTCTACTCTCATATGTCTCCCTTTATTTATATTACTAATTTTTGAGTCAGGGTCTTGCTATAGATCTTAGGCGGTCCTTGCCTTGAATTCTCCTGTCTCAGCTTCTGGAGTGCTGGCATTACAGGAGTATGCATCATGCCTGACTATCTTTTTTGATCATTTTTGGCCAGTAAGAACTAGTTCTGCATGTTCCTGCAAGGTGACAGTTTCTCTGGTATGACTTCTTTAAGATGGTGTGTTTCTCTTTGAACCAGTGGACATTAGAGGCATCCACTGTTCTCAGTCACATTGGAAATATTTAGCTTTTAAAATAAAATATGTCAGCCGGGCAGTGGTGGCACACACCTTTAATCCCAGCACTTGGGAGGCAGAGGTAGGTGGATTTCTGAGTTCAAGGCCAGCCTGGTCTACAGAGTGAGTTCCAGGACAGCCCGGGCTACACAGAGAAACCCTGTCTCGGAAAACCAAAAAAAAAAAGTTGTGAAGTCATATTTCCACCTTAGATCAAAATCAGGACTGTGGACTTTTATTTAACCTTGTCTTACTTGTGTATTTTCTTTTTACCATATCCCTAGAACCCTGTTCTGAAGGGCACCAACATTATTCACAGTGTTTTCAAAGCACCGTATTACTCACTCCCCTCTGTATGTCATTTCTGAAACCATTCACATTTGTGTGTGAAGTTATTAGTTATTCAGTTCTTAGCAGGTGACTGGCTGGAATTACCTGAAATTACTGTGCTAAGTCACTTGAAGTGGCTTTTCCCCATGACTACCTTATACCATCAGTGGAATACATAGCTGGTTCTTTTTTAACTCTTAGTTTGTATTTTCAGGGACTTTTCAGGATTTTTTAAAATATTCAACCCTGCTGTATAATGACACACAACAGTTCTGTGGCCCCAGGTATGGTTCTACAGCCAGCCCTTTTGCTCTGTCTTCTGCACATTCTTGTGTGTGTGTGTGTGTGTGTGTGTGTGTGTATGTGTAGACACAGAATCTCACTAAATAGCCCAGTTGGCTTAGATCTTCCTATCTAGCTCAGCTGTGGCCTTGAACCCATGACCCTCCTGCTTCAGCCTTACATGTGCCAAGACTGTTAGTCACCATAGCCGGCTGTTTTCTTATGTTACTAACCAGCATATAGTTTGTTCTGCATCCTCCTCTAAGGTGGTCCAGCGTGTACAGCTCTTCTGCATGCATGCCATTGTATACATGTGGAGGTTAGAGGACCACTTGGGGGAGTTGGTTTTCTCCTTTGACCATGTGGGTCACAGGGTTCTAACTCAGGGTGTAAGGCTTGGCAGCAAGCCCCTTTACTATGCTAGCCCTATTATTTTTTGAGACAGTCCCACATAGCCTAGGCTGGTCTCAAAATTGCTCTATAGCCAAGGGTGACTTTCAACTACTGATCCCCCTGTCTCCACCACACCTGGATGTGCAAATCAAACTATTTGTTTTGCATCTGTTTGGTTTGAATCTGTGGCCATGCTTACCGTGCAGATGAATCAGGACTGGTCTATACCTCAAGTCACAAGTAAGACCTTAAATAAATTATGGGCTATCGAAATATATTCTGACTATTACCATGCTTTGACTTCTAAGTTTAAAAGCATATTCTGAGTTGCATTAAAATGTTGCTGTCAGAATGTACTCCTGTTTACTGTTGTGAAATGACAATGAAACAAGCAGCCTTGTGAAGACAGTGAATTTTTCTAATCGCAATGCACAGTGGCTGGGCTGTTCACTCTCTGCTAACTACAGATCCTGCATCTGCTCACAACGGTCTGAAGAAACAACCTGAAGAAATAATATGTGTAAATAACCCGGTGTTTGGGACAGACTGTCTTGGGGGAGATACCTTAAGCTTCTGTTGTAGCTGTTGCACGTCTGCCTGCAGAGTCTTTGTCGCTGTTTGGGCTGCTAACGTCTTCCGATTTTCTTTGGCCAACTGCCGAGTAAAGGACCGATTGTTCAGCCGCAGCTGTTTTTCCAAGTTCTGAAAACAGTATATATTTCAACTACTCTGTAGCCAGTGTGTCCTCATGAAACTTGACTGTGATGAAACAAGCTACATTTATTATAAAAGGAAACATAGCCCAAAAGCCCCAGCTTTCAGGTCTAGAGAGTAAATAAGTCTTTCCAGCCCAGTGCCCCAATGTTTTTTACAAACCCTGGACACTGGTAACAGATATTCAAATGCACCCTGAAAACCCAGCAAGTACAACCAGGGCATACATAACAGTGGGACCCAAATGCGTTGCTCTGTTGTCTTTGTAGATGGTAAATCTTCTGGCTCCTTTCCCTAGAGGAAGGGCTCAGCCTCGGTACAGGCCACAAGGACAGGGGTCCCTAGAGAGCAGACAGGAAGGCTGTAATGGGCTTCATGCTGCTCTCCACAGTGGTGGACTGTAAGATGGGAGAGCAGACATGCTGGGTAAGTCTGCCAGATGCACCAGTACCCAGGTGCTGAGAGTTAGCTGTAGCAGTGCAACAGGGGCTACCGGTATTGTTGGTGCCTACCACCTACTCTATGGAAGACAATTTTCTTGTATAGTAAAGGATTTTTTTCCTGCAGAATTGTGTTAGTTTAAAGACCATTCCACTAAGCTGCTCCTAAGGACCTAGCAGGGGCTCACACTCCCTGGGACCTAGCAGAGCTCACACTCCCAGGGTCCTAGCAGGCCTATGTCATCGTCTGCCATCAGGTGCCTCAGGTGTGGCTCCAGCTCTCTCTGTCCCCAGTGCTCCTGCTGGTCTCTTTCCTTTCTGTCCTTCTCTGTTCCTCTTCTCTGCCCTCATGGCTCTGCTCCTGCCTATCTGCCTGTCTACATGTCTGCCTCTACCCCTTCTCCAGGTCCCCACTCTCCTCCCTTCCCCCAAATAAACTGCCTTGTACCAGATCTGTTGCATAGTGTGATTTCTCAGGGGACTCCTTGGCGTGGCCCCCAGGTTCCCCCTCGCAACACTATATTTCATAACAAATAATATCATGAAGATGCAGGCAAAGCCATCGAATGCTTATCAGAAAATATTTATCACCATCAAGTATCAGAGAATTGAACGGTCCACTTGTATTTATGTCCATGAAGATCATATAAAACAGGCAGGGCCCTGTGTGGCCAGTGCCTGCTCCCCCATCGTCCCTGTTAGTGAAATCCCCCGGCTTTGGACAACCAGGGTCTGTTCCCTCTTCAGATACTTAATTCCATTCTTTCCATTCCCCTCCTCCTTCTCTTCTCTGCTCCTTCCCTCCCTTCCCTCTTCCTTCCCTCTCTCCTCCCTTTCTTCTCTCCTTTCCCCTTCTCCCCTCCCTCTCTTTCCCCTTCTCTCTGTTCTCTTCCCTTTTCTTCCCCTTTTCTTTCTTCTTCCCAGGGAAACATTATTTTTAAATAACTAAAACTGTGGAAACAAGTCTAACCTGTCAGACTGAGGAGAGACAATACAAGCCAAGGGGCTGGGCAGATAGACAGGCAGACACAATCCTCTGGCAAGAGGAGGAGGCCTTTCACTAGGAGCTGAAAGCAGGTGTTCATTTCAAAGGAAGATTCCCACAACACACTGTAGACCTCTGGCTCACAGGACATGCCCATGTGGCCATCTGGCCAGCTACCTCCAGTCAGGCTGGAGAGAGAACACTCTTGCTGGGGAGCACTCTTGCTGGGGAGCACTCTTGCTGGAGAGAGAGCACTCTTGCTCACTCCAGGGCAGACTCCCAGCTCTGACACTTGTGCTCCTCCTTCCAGCCCCCTCCCCCACTCTCTACTGAACACAGCTACTCCCTGTGGTGAACTGGGTCACAGCCCATGGCTGACTGCTCCTTTACCAATACTGGAACTTCTGAGACACAAACCTGTATTTTTTTATCATTTGCTTCCATTTTGGCTGTAAGATCGGTCAACCTGTGAGTCAGTTCTTCTCTCTCTGCAAGGTTTTTGTCTTCTGAGAGTCTCTGCAGGGCTTGCAAGGTGTCTTTGGTCCTCAGTAACTCGCTGTCGGTTTCTCGAAGTTTCCTGGACACAGCTCGCTCCTTCTCCTGGGATTTCCGGAGGAGCTGTCGAAGGTTCTTCACCTCATTCTGGTGCTTAACTGTAATTTGAGGTAGATTGTCCTGAGAGTTCACATATTTCCCTATGGCTTTCAGGTGCCTAAGCTGAAGCTGCTTCAGAAATTGGTTTTCTATGACAGTGGCTTCCAACTTCCGATGTATGTCTGCCAGCTCGTTCTTCAGCTCCTTGATTTTATGAAGCCTGGCTGACAGGATCCGATGTGTCATGGTGTCTCTTCTCTTGGCAACTGTTTGGATTTGAGAACTGAAAAATGAAGCATTCCAGATGTGCTTTTTCTCAGCTGAGATGTCCTTCTGGCCTGAGTGAACAGATAATGCAGGTTGTTACCAGCAGTGCACAGAGGCATGTAAATAGGCACACGTGTAGCGACCCCCCAGTACACACCTAAGGCTCACTGGATGTGCCTGCTGCAGGCTAGGCACTCCACACATAGCTGTCTCACAGACACAGCTCTTCGGTCCAGTTGCATCTACTTTATGTCTGGAGATTTATTTTAAGTCATCCAAGGTTGGAAAGCCATGAAGTAAATAACACAGAATAGATTAAAAACGACTTCTTTTTGAAGTCTAAAGCCTGTGTTTAGATATCTGCTATAAAAGTTACTCTAAAAATCACGCCAGGTGTGGAGGCACATTTCTGTGTGCTAATACTGGGGAGGTAGAGGCAGAGGATTATGAGTTCAAGGATAGCCTGGACTAAATGAGACCAGAACACTAGTGGTTAGAATATGCTTAGCCAATAGGAAGTGGCACTATTAGGAGGTGTGGCCTTGTTGGAGAAAGTGTGTCATTGTGTAGATGGGCTTTGAGGTCTCTTAGGCTTAAGTTCTGCCCAGTGTGGAATCAGTTTCCTCCTGGTTGTCTTCAGATGAAGATGCAGAACTCTCAGCTCTTCTAGTACCAGGCCTGCTTTCATGCTCCCACCTTGATGACAACGGACTGAACCTCTGAAAATGTAAACCGGCCCTATTATTATTATTATTTTTAATAAGACTTGCCTTGGTCATGGCGTCTCTTCACAGCAATGAAATTCTAACACATCAAGTTATGTTAAAAACCATTGTTCTGGGTAGTTTTATGTCAACTTGACAGAAGCTAAAGTCAGTTTTGAGAGGAGTGAACCTCAGATAACGCCTTCAGTTGGGCACTGAAAGCATAAGCCTTTAATTCTTGCACTCCGGAGGCAGAGACAGGCATATTTCTAGGAGTTCAAGGCCAGCCTGGTCTACTAAGGGAGTTTTAGGCTAGTCAGCGTTGTTATACAGTGCAATCTCATCTCAAAAAAACTAAGAAAACAAAACAAAAGGCCACAAGGAAAAGGCTAACAGTGATTTTGGTTCTGAAAGACTCAACATCCTCACCAGGCTTGGGAGACTGTCTTCTTGGGGTCAAGACAAGGCATTTCATTGACAGTTCAAATTTTGATTCTTTAGCTGAGACCAATGGCAAAAAGCTGGTGAAACCAAGTACTGAGTACCTGTGTACTGAGTACCTGTGATGAGCACCTGTTAACTAAAACAGAACTCTCCCTACTAGCAGGCTTGGGGAGCGGGTCAGCTCTGTGGGGAAGAGACTACAGTTTCTTGTTATTTTATGATTTCCTTAGTTTTTCTGTTTCCAGTTCCTTCCAAAATCTCACCCATATATATTCAGGAACACACACATGTAACTGATTGTGGTCACTACAGGATACCAGCGTTAAACAAAGACTGCACTGTGACCAGTGCTGCAGCCGGGCTGGGAAGCCTGGCTTCTTACCTTTAGGCTGGGGAAATTTACAAGAATTAGACTTTCTTTTCTCCTTTTGTTTCGCCAGAGGCTGCTCTGACTGATATCTGCTGATGGCTGCCTCAGAGCACTCAGAGAGAAAGTCTTCTGAGTAGTCATAGTGAGAAGTCAGGCTTGTGCAGGAGCACTGGGACCTGCTGTAATCCACGCTCCCATTGGAAGCCCGGCTGTTCTGTGACAGGCTGCCAGTGCCAGGGCTACGCTTGCCTTCTGCAGACCTCTTGTTGCTTCCTAGTGCCAGACTGGGGAAATGCTCATTTGTGTGTGCTTCTGTTGTATCAGCCAAAGACATAGTCCACAACCTAATAAAACAAAAGGATGCTTTGGCTTATGGTTATTGGCATTAAAATGAGTCTGTGCTTTACTATATTTTCTTTACTATAATGGGTAATTAGGATGTAAAACAGTATTTTTTTGTTTTTTGTTTTTGGTTTGTTTGTTTGTTTGTTTGAGACAAAGTTTCATCGTTCAGTCCTGGCTGGCCTGGAGCTTGCTGTATAGACCAGCTCAAAGTCATAGAGCTCCACCTACCTCTGCTTTGCAAGACCTGGGATTAAAGGATGTGCTATCGTACCCAGCTCAAAATGACACATTATTAAAAACCATTTTCTTGAACAGTCTCAGTTTGGTTTTATATTATTTCTACATGAAATATAGGACCTTTGGGGTCAAATTTTGATACTATTCACAGGAAATATAAAAGTATATCAGATAAAAACCCTGGCAACTTTTTGATATATTTAAATTTTATATTTATGAGTGTTTGCCCTATGTGTCTGTGTACACATGTGTGCAGTGCTTGTAGAAGCCAGAAGAGGGTGTCAGATCATCCTGAACTGGGGTTAGAGACTTATGATCTGCCATGTGGATGCTGGGAACCCAACTCAGGCTTTCTGCAAGAGCAGCAAGTGCTTTCACCTGCTGAGCCATTGATCCTTTTAAAGGCACAGCCCTGACTGGCCACAATTTAAAAACAATTTAAGTTTAAAAAAAGAAAAGGAAAATGAAAGCAGTGAGTTTCCTTAATTCTTAGATCTGGAACCCAGCCCAACAGTATTTAAAAAAATAATTTATTTTGCATTTATTTATTTATGGGGTGGAGGTGACATACGTGGAGGGCAGTGGTCAACTTACCAGAACCAGTTCATCTGGGCATCTTCAGGTTGTCAGGTTTGGCTGCAGGCTTCTTTATCTACTGAACTTGCTATCTCTGACCAGGCTGACCTCAAACTCTAATCCTCCTGCCTCAGCTTCCCCAGCACTAGGACTACAGGCATGCTGCCAAGCTCAGGTAGGTCTATATGGTTCGTTACAGACTGTTGAGTGACCTCAGAGGTGGACTCAATGTCATTCAAGGAAGAAATGTTTGGGTTCTTTTGGTGTGAGCTATTTAAAATGGACAGCAGAGGATGTCACGAGAAGAACCCCCAGTGGATACACTCAACACAACTGATTTGTGAGGAAGAGGCTCAACATTTCCTCATGAGGCTCCACATTAGGAAGGATCAGGCTCTGGGAAGCTCTTGCATAGTAGCCTACCTCATCAGTAGAAGGAGACAAACCAATCCATCGCAGGTGTCTTTGAAAGCATGGCTATTTCATTCAGCTCTCGATTCTGTTTTATCAAGAAAGTAAAAGAGGCATTAGCTGGTGTAAGATCCTTTTCAATGGCAACACAACATTTTCTACTGAGAGCTTTGTGTGTCCCAAGTTGGTCTCTGCCTTTTGCTGCATGTGCTTAATGCTCGAAGCCTTCTCCTTGGCTGATGGGACATATTGTGCAATTCCTATTTCCCACTAAGAATCATAGCCATATGACCTGACTAGTAATACTAGACTTTTCCTTAACTGCTACCTTTATGATGTACAAACTGTGCCTGCAGCAACAATTCCTTCTGCACAGAGGCTCAGACAGGTCAGAAGCAAAGTGACTACCCTGGCTTTGCAGCTTGTGCCTGGGTCCTTTTCCGGCTTTACAGTGTGGATAGCTAGTAGAATTGAACACAGTCCCAGCACAAAGAATTCTCTTTTTAGGCACATTCTTCTGGGTAGCAGTGGACAGAATTCCAGGCAAAGGTCCTGCTTTGTGAATTGTTGCCTCTGGATTAAGAATCCCAGATGTTGGGCTGAAGACATGGCTAAGAGGTTACAAGTGCTGGTTGCTCTTCCAGAGGGCCAGCATCCACACTGAAGCTCTCAAATGGTCTGTAGCTCCAGTTCCAGGGAAAACAAGTCTTTCCAACTAATACAGTTACACAAAGAATTCACACAATTTATCTTCTAAAATTTTTTACTTTAAAAAAATCTTTTGTGTGCATAATTTTTGTGTGTGTGTGTTTGGGGGTGGGGCTCAGAAGACTATGCTTAAGAGTCAGGTCTGTCCTTCCACTGTGGGTTCTAGGGGCCAAATTCAGGCTTCAACAGCGAGGGCTTTTATTTTTAGACAAGGTCCTGTGTTGCACAGGCTGGCCTTCAGGTATGTAGCTGATGATGACCCTTAACTCTAATCCTTGTGTCTATCTCCTAGTGCTGAGATTTTGGTGAGCACCAGTTTGCCTGGTTGTAAAGTACTTTTCATGCTTCTCTCATAGACTGCCCAGTGAAGTCTGGTAACTGCAGGAAGTGCTGGAGCAATGCATGATAGACAGTATTGAAGTAGACAAACCTGGAGCTGCACCTAGCTGTCCGTACAAGACAAACACCAGCAATTCCATAGTTCCATTATGGGTGTGTGCATGAGTGTGTGTGTGATGGTGTCTGTAAAAACACATCGTACCAAGCATCAACAAAGACTAGCTTCTATCCTGGAAGAGGGATTCTAGGACAAACAGGGATTGTCAAGGGCACTGCTGGTAGGGCACTGCTGGTATCAAGAGGGATGGCTGGAAAATTCCCTCTACACTGAAAAAGTCTTGAAGACAGAAACACTGTCTTGTCCCTGCCGTTACTCAGGTCTAGTGAGCTGCTGTCATAACCAACACTTTACAGCTACTGTCCCTGCCCCCTTCTGCTCTGTGTCTAACAGAAGTGGGGGCTTTGCATACACTAGCTTACCTAATCAGGAGGCAGTTCTGTGAAATGATAATTACCCATGATGCTCTATAGTTTAGGAACTGAGGGTTCAGAATGGACAGCTGAGTTTTGGACCCAGATCTGTTTGCTTAAGAGTTCTTTTCAGTTTAACACAATGCTTGGCCTAAACATACACATAGTTTTGAAGTATACACTCAATAGGCCAACTTTGGCTTACTAAAACTACATGTTTTTATGAAAAAAGGCATTCCCAAATGTTTGGAATGCAATTATAAAGTTGTATGTGTTTGGGTGAATGTGATGGCAGGCTTTAACCTCAACACTTGGGAGGCAGAGGCCGGCAGAACTCTTTGCCGAGGCCAGCCTGGCCCACACAGCCAATTCTAGGCCTCATCTCAAAAGTTTGTGAAGTAGTATATGTGTATGCGGTGCCTTAATGTGTTGTGTATGTAGTGTGTACAAGAGTAGTATTATGTGTGCTGTATGCACATGTAGTATGTGTAGAGTGTAGCATGTGTGGGATGTATGCGCACGTGTGGGGGTCTGCTCGACCATTCACTTCAGCCTTCCACCAAGCTGAGATGATGGGCTAGTCATGGCACTGACAGAACTTTCACTCTTCATGGATGAGAAGCCAGTGGTTCCAGCATCGGTTTTTGTTTGTTTTTGTTTTTTTGAGACAAGGTTTCTCTATGTAGCCAAAGCTGTCCTGGAACTCTCTGTGTATACAAGCCTGGCCTTGAATTTACAATGATACACCTGCCTCTGTCTCTTGAGAGCCTGTCTCTTGAGAGCTGGAGTTAAAACCACGTAATGCCATGCCTGGCACCGTTTTTTGAAAGTACGTTTTCCACAGAATTTTCCCTTTTGTCAAGACTCAGCTATTCACACTGACTGATGCTCTACTGATCAGCACATATCCACGCTGTCAGCTTTAACTTGAAGTCAGGCCATGTTAACCCTCTAACTCTCATCTTCATTTTCAAGACTATTCTGCCTATGTTGTCCTTTGAATTTCCATATCAATTTCTAAATTGGTTTGACAATGCCTGGAAAATGGTCTGGTAGAGACTGTGTACAATCTGTGGGTAAATTCTGGAAACTTCTACCACTGAGGATCTGACTCATGTGCACTGTGTGTCTCATTTTAGGTCGTCTTGGGTTTCTTTTGCCACCATTCCACAGTTTTCATTCTGAAAAAGTCTTTGAGTTTTGTTAGGTTCACTCCCAGTTTCACACTTTTTATAGAACAGGCATGGATGCCGTGCCTAGTATCATCCTTTATCTTGAGTTTCTGCGGCTCCCTGTCAGTGAGCAGGCTGCCGGAGTGTGTACTGACCTTGCCTTGTGCAGCCTAAGTTCACACACGGTTTTAATGTCTTCTGGTTCTTCTCATACTTAAACAAACAAAACTGCATCCATTTGTGTGTTGGTGTTTCACATGCTTGTATGAGTCACCCAAGTACTGTGCTCGCACAGGTCAGTACAGGGCATCAAATCTCAAAGGAGTGGAGTTATACATGATTGTGAGCTGACATGTGGGTGCTGGGAACTGAACCCAGAATCTTTGCAAGAGTATCTTGCTCTCTCCAGTCCCCCACCACCCCAGCATCGCATATGATCTCCGTGGATGACTGTGTAGTTGGTGCATAAAGAAAGTCGAATTATTTCATTTTATGAATGGCTATGCCTTTTTCTTGCTTGGTTGCAATGGACAGAGCCTCTGCGAGACTGGATGTCCTTGTTTTGCATTTTGGGAGGCAATCTCAGTCTCTCACTTTAGACAGACTGCATCCATTTGTGTGTTGGTGTTTCGCATGCATGTATGAGTAATATTATATCATATTATACCTGCTATCTTTTTTTTTAAATAACAGATGTCCTTTGTCATACTGTGGTTGTGGAATTAAGGAGACTGCTAGTAAAAAGTGGAAAATTGGTGGAGGGAGAGCAGGGAGAGCCAGGGTTAGGGAGAGGACGGCACAGCCCAGTGGTACCACACTTACCTGGTTGGAGTGAGGCTCAGGTTCTGTCCCCACTTAGCAGACAGGGGTGGTGTCAGGAGTGAGGGGCACTTGAGGGCCATGCTGCAGGCCTGGAGACTCCACCTGGAAAAGCCCTTCTTACTTAGGCTGTGGCAGTGGGCATCCCATTGGACACTACAAGACGCCATAAAGAGAGGAGAACAGCACTGTTTCTCTCCCCTCAGACTTAGTTCTGTCTTCTGAGCTCAGTCTGAGCTGGGCCTGAGTTAGGACAGGATGATGAGATCTGCCCAGGAGACCAGGAGTGTTTCAAATTAACCCACAGCATGCTAACAGTGTCATGAGATTTTTTTTCTCTTCCATTTATTAATACAGGGTTTCTCTGTGTAACACTGCCCTGGCTGTCTTGGACTCAGTTTGTAGACCAGGCTGGCCTTGAACTCACAGAGTTGAAAAACTCCCTGCCTCTGCCTCTTGTGTGCTGGGATTAAAGGCAGCACCACCATACCTGGCTGCTAAACATATTTTTGATGATAAGTTTATGTGACCATAATCCTGTTGTTGGTTGGAAGAGTAGTATCTGCACTTAGCTTAAATTATACCCATCAAAGCGATGGAACATTAGTATTCTGAAGTTCTCGGGACCCCAGAGCTATACGAAACTTTCTCCCTCTGTTGCTGAATATGGCTGCTTGGGTTCACCTGTGCAGCTAGACAGGGCTGAGACCCTTCATGGGAGGTGTAATTCAGTAAGAGGAGGCTTTGACTCTGGCACGTCAAGTGCAGGCAGCAGTGATATCTCCAAGCCCCCTGCACAGCATCAAGTGCTCTCTGCAGTTTCCAACTTTGCAGTTCAAGTTTCATCCTTGATCTGTTAGGAGTTGATTGATGGCTAATATTAGGAGTGTGTTCTGATTAAACTGTTCTAGAGTATCTGTGCATTAACGTGAGTAGGCTGCATTTCATGGTTCCCAACAAATACTTATGCTGTTTCCACACGTGAATTTCTCATTGTGTGGCACGAAATGGCCCAGCTCAAAGTGTTCTTCATTATTTAGCCCATCCAGAGGATGCTCCTTTAGTGCTTGTTAGGTGCTGGTTGGTCACATCTGAGGTGGTGTCTAGTTCAGGTTCATTTTGGCAGTGTTTACACTTGGAAGCACTGGTGTTATACAGTACAGTGATGTCTGTGTTATTCATTTGAAGCACAGTTTTGTCTCAGTAGTGCAAAGTGTACAGCTGTTTCTTTGCTGTCATGTCTCTGGAACACAATCTGAAATGGAACCAGCTGTTATAGTGAAGAATCTGATCTGGCTGACAATATTCATGGATTGCACCAGACCAAAGGGATGGCTGCTCATAATAGCAGCAAACATTTCTGTTGCTTTATCTATTGCAGAGGAAGACATAAGAATCTTCTAGATTAAGTTGGACACTTGAATCATCAAGACTCTACATGCTGTTTTCAATCCTGATTTTGCAATAAAGCAGATTTTTTTTTAAAAAAAGCACATATTAACGTATTTAAAAACGAGTTACTGCATACCTGTTGCTCTTTCTCAAATTCATTCCCTAAGGTGTCTGGGGATGAACTGTATGCTGCACGCGGAGCACTCTTCACTGTGGGACTCATGAAGCTTCCAAGGTAAGACTTTCTGACATGTTCTAGTCTCTTTTTAAACAAAGACTATATTTCAAAAAAACCCTAAAATATTATAAAAGACAAACGTTAGTCTCTAAGAGACAATTGTATAAGAACAGTAATTATTTATCTATCATTTACCTGCAGTGGTTGGAATGAGAATGCTTATATTCAGGTTCATTTATTCAAATGCTTGCTCTTTAGTTGGCAGAACTGTTTGGGGAGGATTAGAAGGTGTGGTCTTACTGGAGGGGGAGTCACTGAGGTGGGCTCTGAGATTAGCTTTCTCTGCCTCATGCTGTGGACCAGATGTAAGCTCTCAGCTCCTGCTTCAGTGCCATGCCTCTCTGCTGTTGCCGTGCTCCTCATCATGGTGGTCATGGGTTCTAACTCTCTGGAACTCTAGGACCCCAAATTAAATGGTTCCTTTTATAAGTTGCCTTGGTCATGGCATCTTTTCATAGCAGTAGAAAAATAACTAAAATACTGTGCTTGTGTGCACTATAGATTTCTGTATACATCATATACTGAGGTCCTTTTTTTTCTCCCAAAGAATAGTCAGCTATTGGCAGTTGTAGTTACTCTTATTTTAAAATTTTATTATGTGTATGGGTGTTTTGCCTGCATCATGTATGAGCATGATGCCTTTGGAGGGTGTGGGATCCTCTGAAACTGGAGTTACAGGTGGTTGTGAACTACCATGTAAGTGCTGGGAATTGAACTTGGGTCCTCTTCTAGAGCAGCCAGTGTCCCTAACCATTTTCCAGACGCCACTGAATTATTCTTAATTGACAACTTGACTGTTTTTTGTTTGTTTGTTTGTTCATTTTTGTTTTGAGACAGGGTTTCTTTGTGTAGCCCTGGCTGTTCTAGAACTTCCTTTGTCAACCAGCTGGCCTCAGACTCAGAGATCTGTCTGCCCTGCCTCTTGAGTGCTGTGATTGCAGGTATGGGCTGCCACCTGTTGACCTGACAAGGCGCTGGGTGTGACTGGGGCGGGAGCTTCTAGATTAGGTTCACTGAGGTGGGAAGAGCCAGCCTAGCTGTCGCAGCACCATCTTACAGTTAGGGTTGGGGTGGATAAGAAGGAGAGCTAGGAGAGCACCACAGTTCATTTCTCCTTGCTTCCTGGTTGTATGTGACATGACCAGAAGCCTCATGTCCCTCCTTGCTGCCAAGCCTTCCCCAGTGAGGACTGTACACTCAAACTTCGAGCCAGAACAAACCTCTCTTAAGCTGCTTTTGTTAGGAACACTGCATTGGCTTGGAGGAGCTTGGCTGTGATCATCAGACAGCTGTGTTGAAGTAAGATTTGAAGGAGTAGCAAAAAAGCCTGTGTTTTGGCTGCCTGTTCTTTTCTCTGGTGTTCCATGAAAATAAAGTAGTGTTGCCATTATGTGTTACTATAAATGAGTGTCAAAAAGAAGGGCCTCTAGGCATGATGGGTAGGCTCTTGGTCTTACTTAGATCTAAGCAGTGGTATTGACCATTACATGTTGTCCTCAGTTGATCTCACGATGTAAAAGATTTCTGACTATTGGTATACAATCATAACCTCTCCCCTGTTCCCCAGTGCTTGTGATCCACCCAGGACCCTGTGAGAAAAATCCTAATTTTAAATACTGTACACTGAAGTTATAACTAATTCATATTTATAGTTTAAATGGTAATGACTGTGTTTCTTCCCCCAAATTATTCTACAGTGAGGCGAGCGTATTACCTGTCCTGTCCTGTCCTGTCTGTAGGACACAAGTGCCTTTTCTGCAGATTCCTGTATCATATGCCCTAGCAGGTGAGCTCAGCAGGAGCACTGTTCTGGATTCTGTCCAGTGAAGGAGGCCGGGCTCAGCAGCCCTAGCTCAGCCTGCTCTGGCTCAGCTCCCACATCTGTCAGTGGGAAATAGCATCTCAACTCGTCTCCCCTCTCCTTACTCACTCCTGACGAGAACCCCTTCTTACTTCTTCCCTTTTGAGCACTGACCATCATGTTGAGTGCTCAGACGTTACTCATTTAGCTTGTATGTTACTGTATGTTTCACTGTGGCTGATATGATGACGACTTTGTCTAATGTTGTTCCTCTAGAGTTCTGAAAAATTCCTAGGGATACCGAGTGCTCAATAAATATGACCTACATAAATTTCTTTTCAGAGGTTTTCTGTGCTACCTTAATTTCTAAATGCATGCCCATTACTGTCATAGTCTGGCAAAACTTTTCACTACTGCTAAGCCCAGCTGAAAATGTTTTCAGTGAACTCTTACCCAGCATGGAAAATGAACAAGTATTGTGCTAACACTGAAGTATTAAGATGCTATATGAATAAAGATAAGGATACCATCTATCAGTAACTAATATCGTTCTTCAGGCATTCACCAACGGAATCAGACACGAGGAAATGGCCTGGAGAGATAGTTCCACCATTAAAGGTGAAGCTCACAACCAAAACACACACACGAGAAGGAAACCAAAGATACTAATGTTGGAAAATGAGAGGTAACTTATTTATTAACTGCAGAGAATACAAATATATCCTTAGAAAACTTCATAAGACACTAAGAAAGATGGGGCTGTGGCAATGGCTTACTGGTACAATGACTGTCACAGGCGCATAAGAACCTGAGCTCTGATTCCTGTCACTCGTTCAAAGGCTGGCCCTGTGGCTCAAAGGATCAAGGCTAACTTTTGGAAATTGGACAAAATGATACAAAAGTGCAGGCAACAAGTATGGACGAAGATGGAGACTGAAAAACAATGGTGACAAGAGCCACACCCACCAGACCTGATGAAGCAAAGCTGTGGTGGGCACAGTGCCTGGGTAGCTGCAGGCTTGATGGAATAGAGGCGTAGGTCCACACAGTAAGCCCAGGACGGAGTAAAGGTGGATTCGGGGACAAGAAGACCCCATGGACCAGAAAGGTCAATTGCAAGTTCAAAGTGGATCCTCACTGCATTCTTTACTCTAAGATGCTATCAGATGGCTTTGAGATGCAGGTGTTGAGAAAAGTCTCTTAGATGAAAACACAAGATTTGGAGAGGCACAGAGCCCAGGCTGGTGGGGAAGGAGACAGTGGACAAAACTGATGGTATTTAAATGAAAACTTCCACATAACAAACAAGAATGTAAGTGGTGTGCTACAAACGGAGATTTAGAAAGAGCTCTTAGAGCCCTTTAGTAAGTAAGGCAGAGGGCAGAGCATCTGCTGGAACAAGCGCATAGCCAGAAAAGTTCTTCCCTTGGCTCATGCACATGTGCTGTACAGGTGAGGGGTTGAAAGTCCAGGATTTGAAAGAAAGCAGCTTGAAACAATGCATTCTAATACTTACCTAAGTTTTGATCCAGAAATTTAATCCCTCTAAATCCTGACAAAGGGAAATTAAGTATTAATACTGACAGCTGGGCAGTCCACACCTGCATCCCAGCACTCTGGAGGCAGAGGCAGGCAGAGCTTTGAATTTGAGGCTAGTCTTGTCTGCAGAGTGATTTCTAGGACAGCCAGGACTACACAGTGAAACACTGTTTAGAAAGGAAAAGAATTAACACTGATTGAGAGGCAGAAGAAAAATAAAAGTGAGACTTTGGCAAGATATCTGAATTTATACTCCAGCTTTGTCAATATAATCAGCTATTTGGCCTCAGCTGCTTAAAACAAGAAATTAGGTGATTTCTCAATGAGTTCTAAGGCCCAACTTTAAAATCTACAAGAAAGCTAGGCATAGTGAAGTACACCTTTAATCCCAGCACTCTGGAAGTGGATGTGTGTGTGTGTGTGTGTGTGTGTGTGTGTCTCCAGGTTTGAGGAACAGTAAGTTTCAGACCAGTCAGAATTATATATTGAGATCCTGTCTCAAAAAAGAAAAAAAAAATCCATCACTGAAACACACATTTCTTTTCTGAGTTAGACAGACAGACAGACAGACACACACACACACACACACACACACACACGTGCACATGCACGTGGGCCTTCAAGAGTTGCAACATGAAAGTGTCAAGCCCGACCTTTGGAAGGTTACACACTAGCTTTTGTGGGTTTTGATCATTTATGAGTTATCAGTTTCATACATTCACTTAGTTTCCAGTCCCTGGATATTGCAGTCTTGTCTTCGGATGGGAATCTGTGCCTGTCTGCTTCCTGTCTACTCCTTCTAAGTGGTTGTAGATGCATCAGACTGCAATTCAGAGGAAGCTGACGGGTCACTATAGAGGTGCAGATCTCTAGCTCCCCTGACTTTATTTTTCCCAACGTTTATTTCTTACTAAAATTTTCATTGTTTCAATAAAGTTGTACTAGGACATCTGGCAGTTCACATTTGATTTGTCTGTACTGGATGTTAGTTCCACTCACTATTCCAACCCATCAAGTGACAGGAACTAACTCCGTGATGTATCAAGGAACCACGCTGAACACAAAGGTAAATAAATTAGCACGTTGTGGGGTGTGTGTGGAATCCTATGTTGGCAAGACACCAATCACAATTCTGTCTTAAAAAGACAAGATACAAATTGTTATACAATGAAGAATTTAGATCCCTAGAACTTGCCTTTAGTAAGGATTGTGGTCCTTACCACAGGTTCAAGCAACAGGGTCAACTGACCATTAACTGAAACCTTTAATTTTTGCAAGCTGACTCTCTTCAGTATTTGTTATTGCTATGGAAAGCTGACTGACAGGAAGTGGCAGCCTGAACCAAGGTGGTGGCAGCATGAAGGAAAACGTTCAGGACTCATCAATGGGGCTGAGTGGTTTACTGGGTGCTGTTGACAGCGAGGGGAGCCCTGCTTTACAGTGGAAGAGGTTCCTGTTCAGTCAGCTTGGAGGTGCCTGCTCAGGCATGGTGAGCTGGGTGTATGTATCTTAGTAACAGTAAAAGTGACGTCACTCCACTGAGTGCTTATGGTCAGTGCATAAAGCTGTGGGCACAGATGCGTGCTTGGTGTCAGGGGCTAGGAAGACGATTGGAAACACACTGAACTTTGAGGGCCTCCCGCTATTAAGGATCCTGGAAGAGAAGGGATGAGGATGGAATCAGAGGGTAGGGTTGGAAGGCAACTCTGCTTTGTTCTTCTGTATGGCCACAGTTTGACTCCAGGGACTCAGGGTTTACTTTGTCAACTCTACATGCTTAAGTAGTCTTGCCTTAAAAATTGGAATTTGTAAGTATAAATATATACTAAGGTATTGTTTTCACGTGTGCGAAACACAGATTTCCAAGTCCCATAAAATCTTATTAGTATAAAACGACCATGCTCGAGTAGAGAAAGAGCACTATCAGGGAAACCCAAGGCATTTCTGAAATAATTCGGGCAATGATGTGGTGGACAGTGCGGCTGGGAGAAATGGTACCATTGAATCTGTTCTGGATGTGTTTTGAAAGGGTATGCTGACAAAGTCAAAATAGATACAAAGATCCGTCGAGTGGAAGAAGAATGAGGTTTTCAGCAACTGGGTGGATTATGTATGCATCTAAGAGGAGCCTGGCTGCCGACTTATCAGACACCTTCTTGGACAAGCTGGTATGGAAACAGCTTAGACACCTGGTAGACAGGGTCAGGCTGCTGAGTCCACCGTATGGGGTTCAGAAAAGGGCCAGGGCTGGATATACACATTTTGGGCTCAGCGGCATTTACGTGGGCCTTGAGTCTTTGGAACGGGATGACTCCATCTATATGATTTGTGCAGACAGAAAACAAGTTCGGTGTCACGCTCTGCCAAAAAAAAAATAAAAAAGAAAAAAGAAAAAAGAAAAGGAAAAAAAAAAAAAAGGCTGGCCTGAAAGGAGTTAACCGTTGTCAAGGAAACAACAAAATCTTAAAGCACGCAAGGTAAACTGGGTTGACAAAGAGAGTCCCAAGGCTGAGCTGTGGGTGGAAAATCACAGCTTCTGAGGCGTTTTAGAAGGATGCAGACGCCCCACGGGGCAGCATCGCGAGGTGCCAGGGTTGGAAGGAAAAGCACACCAGCGGGGTGGTGAATGCACCACGGAGGTTCGGGGTTCCGAAGCACTGAGGCTTGGGCCCCATTCTCGCTCTTTGCACTTTGGAGGGGGTTGGGGGAGGACACTGACCAGCGACCCCACCGGCGGCGCATGCTCCCGGGCGGGAGGCGCCGGGGCTACGTTACCAGCTCCGCCGAGGCAAGGCGAGGCCGGAGGCCAGAGCGGACGGAGAGACTCGCAGTGCCGGGCCCCGGGAGGGGCCTGTCTGGTGGCTCCTGGGAGGCCAGCACCGGCTGATGAGACCACGACTGCGGGGGACGGCGGCGGCGGTGCCAAGGCCGTTACCTGCTCCGCGCTGCTCCCGCAGCTGCCTCGACCCCGGACCTAAGGAAGCGCGGGCGTAGCCATGGAAACCACGCAGGGCCTCCTGGGACTGCTAGCTTGGGTGTACGCATGCGTACTTGGCGCTGTGGCAAGCTGGCTGGCCGGTGGAGTTGGGGGCGGGACACCAGGTGTACGCACGCGTACTTGGCCCAAGGGCGGGTCTGAGAGGTCTTGCTCCCTGAGAAGCTGGAACCCAGACTGCAGGAGGAATTTATAGCTGACCCTGCTCCTTGCTGCAGTGCCAGGAAGGGAGAGAACTGGAACAGAGTGTCCCTGTTAACTTGGTTTTATACATGGTGGGGCTTCTTGCTAAAACTAAGTGCTAGCAGAAAAACTGTGTTTGGTGTACGGTGTTTCCAAACCGAAAACTGGCTAAGACAGAGTCACTCAGGTGGTAGAATTATAGCTGATATTTTTGAGTTTGAGTGTTAAAACTGGCATTTTAACTGTAAATTCCTTGTTACCAAGAAGGGTACGGGGCTGTAATAACTTTATTGGTGTCATTGCAAAACAACTGAACCCCCCCCCTAAAAACCAGGGCTCTCACAGGGAGGAAGAGCTTATTCTGGAGCTAAATATGAATGACCGTGGCCTGGAACACAGATTTATTTTACCTCAAATATCATGTTCCAACATGGTAAATGTTTTGTAAAGTTTTATTGGCCATAGAACAAAATAAGTCACAAATCAAGTCACTTGTAAAATATGTAGGTTGGGGGCCGTCAGA
The DNA here is from genome assembly GCF_004785775.1 of Grammomys surdaster. NCBI lineage: Eukaryota > Metazoa > Chordata > Mammalia > Rodentia > Muridae > Grammomys > Grammomys surdaster. The sequence goes on along the minus strand of NW_021620749.1, from coordinate 1,836,423 downwards.
TACCAAGCAGGTTACAGCAAATCGTGAAAATCTATAGGCCCTAGGTGCATTGGGTTGGTGGAAGCGAGTGGTCTGTTGGTGCTTTGTAAAAGAATTTACCCGATGGTCACATAAATGTTATATCCATCATGGGCCTGTACAGTGACCAGTCCATTACGGAGACTAAAGATAGTCCATTTGGCTCCAAACTTGCCACATTCTATCTAGTCACAATTATGTAATCTACTTAGCTACTCAGATCTTAGTATCTTTAACAAGGGTGTGCCTTTCTTCTTTGGGATTTCAGTTCACAGTGTCCATTACTCTTATTTTGTAATTTCTCCCCCTCCCCTTACTTTTTATTTTGGCAACACTAGAGGTGGAACCCAGGGCCTTAGGATTTTGATTTTTAATTTTCACCACACAGTCCAGACTGTCTTCCAACTTCTGGGGTCAAATGATCCTCTTACCCCAGCCTCTCAAGTGCTTTGGTCTACCAGGATGAGCCTGGCCTTTAGCTCACTTTTAAGCTTGTTATATGTCTTTATAAAACTTGATTTGGAGGAACTTTCGATGTATGGAAACTTGGTCTGTGATATATGTTGTAAATAGTTCCTTTAGGTTGCTGATTACTTTTTTAAATATTTTTTATAGTCAGTATCTCACTCCATATATAGACAAGGCTAGCCTTGAACTCATAGAAATCAGCCTGTCTCTGTTTCCTGAGTGCTGAGATTAAAGGTAAATGCTCCCATAAGTTATCTTTTGTTTTTAGTGTAGACAGAGGCAGATTTCTATTTGCTCTCTTAAGTATTGTGTTTCTTGAGACAGGTTCTCTTGTAGTCCAGTCTGGCCTCACAATTGTTACTGTAACTGAGTATGACTTTTACGTTCCTTAAGTTTTTAATTAAAATGTGTTTTATGTTTTGAAGGTCCTGGGATTTACACCCAGTTCTGCAAGAGCAGTGAGTACTCTCAACCACCGAGCCATCTCTCCAGCACCTGCGCATTTTGAGACAGACAGGCTCTTACAATGTAGCTCTGACTGGCCTGGCTTCATAGATCAGGCTAGCTTTGAACTGCTCCTCAATGCACAATTACTTTTTTTTCAAGAATATTTTTATCTTTTTCTGGGCATTGTGATATGTGCCTTTAACCCTAGCACTGGAGGGGGGAGGCAGGCAGATCTCTGAGTTCAAGGCAAGCCTGGTCTACAAAGCTAGTTGTAGGATAGCCAGGGCTACACAAGGAAACCCTGTCTCAAAACGAACTAGAACGCCAAACAACAAAACCAGAATATTTTTATATAATTTCTGACAATTTCGTATTTGTATATGATGTATCTTGATATATTTAGCACCCTCCAGGAACTTGAATTCTCGATCTCCTTTTCCTACCTCCCAAAATGTTGGAACCACAGGCCTGTACTACTGTGTTAGTTACTTTTCTTTTGCCATTGTGACAGCTAACTTCATTTTATGCTAGACGTCCATCTTGGTATTCACTAGTTGTTTGTCTTTTCCCTGGAAGATACGTTCTAGTAACCCTGACTCAGTGACTCCCCAACTCAGAAATGTCCAGCCGTGACGATATACTTGCTATGTTATGACTAACTGTCTTTTTGTATTCTGTAACCTGCTTATACAGATGTTCTAGGACTATTTGAGGTTGCCTTGACTACCTAGTCTTGGCAGAGCAGAACAGCCCTTGGCTTGCTTGTGCAGACACTCGATGTCTTCTTGTGATTTTTACCATTAAAAATTCTTCCCTTAGTCCTCTTTGCATGGCAATCTCAAGTTTGGCTCAGATACTGTTGTCAATAAATCTTTTAATTATAATTGGAATAAGTCTATGGCCTTTCCCCTGGGGCCAGCAACTCCAGGGGAACACGTGATAAAGCATCATGACCTAGGCAGGTTATGGAAGAGAGTTTATTAGGGGCTTAACAGTCTCAGAGGGGTAGGTGATGACTGTCATGGCAGGGAGCATGGCAGGGAGCATGGCAGGGAGCTTACATCCTGATCCAGAAATAGGAAGCAGAGAAGGCAGGGAGGAAGGAAGGGAGGAAGAGCTAGGCCTTACCTCCTAACCTTTCCAAACAGTTTCACCAACTGTTGATCAAATACTGAAATACATGAGCCTCTGGGGGCCATTCTCACCCACCACAGGTGCTGAGTGGTTTGCCCCTGAATGCTTACCTGGGCACACAGCTGCTTTCAGAGGTGGAAAATAAATTCAGAAGCATATTGAACTTTAAAACTTATTTGGGATATTTGGCAATTCTGTTTATCTTCTCCAAGCTCAGCCATTTCAATGGAACACTTCAGGAATTCAGCTTGACTTTCCAGAGACCTTATTATACATTTTTATGGTTATTTTTTTTTTAAAAAGAGAATAAACCTGGGCTTGTCCGAGAGCTGCACACCTTTAATACCAGAGCTTGGAAGGCAGAGGCAGGGGGATCTCTGTGAATTCCAGGCCAACCTGGTCTTCATAGAGAGTTTCAAACAGCGAGGACTATGTAGAGAAAACCTGTCTCAAGAAACCAAAGCAACCAAACCAAACCAAACCAAACCAAACCAAACCAAACCAAACCAAACCACCACCACACCAAAACCAAAATAACAACAATCAAACCAAACCAAACTAAAACAAGAATATACTTTAAAAAAATCACCATGCAAAAGGAGGCACTGGGAATTTGAGGGAAGCATTGTAGGCCTTCGTTTGTATCATGTGAAGAGAACCAGCTGAGGGGGAACTAAGTTAGGGGTGTCCAGATCAAAGGACAGTTTGTACAAAGCACCCAGAGTGAGGCTGGCTGACGACGAACTCCAAAAAATCCTGGCAGCTGTTACTTTAACCCACAGTTTTGTTTTTCCCGTAGGTCTCACGGATCACAGCTGGAGGGCATACCGTTATTGAGCAATGTACTCCATCCTCTGAGCAGATGTGTATTCTCCACAGAACACACATGCAGAATGTAGCCACAGTTTAGATTTCTAATGCACATGACAGAAAAAAAAAAGCGTAGAAAAAGACAGCTTATTGCTGTCTTACATAGTCCTCAGAGAAAGGAAAAATAGAAGGTTCATGTAACAGACTTTACGATGTGAAAAGCATTTTTGTGTGTAGGAAAAAGTACACAGTGTAGATATTTTGAAAACAGAGAAAAAATAAATGTAAAATTGGTTTATAATCTTCATGGATATAAAGTATCTTGATTATATTCCCTGCCTCCCAGACTTCTCATCACACATCCCTCCCACTTTATGACTGCTTTTTTAAACTCTCTGAATCGAGTTAGTACTGGGCGTGGGTCACCCACTGGGACATGGGGAATCTAGTGACCACACTCATGAAGAAAACTGTCTTTCCTTTTATCACAGCCCACCCCTGCCAGTGGCTCCTCAGCTAAGGATGGGCCTCAGGAGCCCATCTGCTCTGCACATTGGATGTTGTAACTGGCTTGGTCCTGTGCAGGTTTTATGTGGAGAGCCACAGCTGTCACGGTCATGCCATGTCCAGGGACAGCCTTTCACAGCCATCCTCCCTGACATTCTCTCTCCTTCCTTTTCTCTCATGTTCCCTGAGTCTTGGCAAGATGACTGATATAAATGTTCCTTCTATGTTCGAACGCTCCCAGTTGCTCATTTCCTACACTTTTAACAGTAATGTGTCTCTGATTTAGCCAGTACACATGGTAATAAGAAGCTACTATATGCTATTGAAGAATAGGGTGACCACTGGCAATTAAATAAGGGGGAATGGAAACAGGAGGGTGGAGAGAAGGAGAGTAGGGAATTATTAATCTAAACCAAGGATGTATGAGGTAGCCTTTTTTTCTTTTTTTCTTTTTCATATTGAGTCCTTTTATATTTGCTCACATTAAAATGCCTTCACAGGCCGGGCGGTGGTGGCGCACGCCTTTAATCCCAGCACTTGGGAGGCAGAGGCAGGCGGATTTCTGAGTTCGAGGCCAGCCTGGTCTACAGAGTGAGTTCCAGGACAGCCAGGGCTATACAGAGAAACCCTGTCTCGAAAAAAAAAAAAAAAAAAAAACTAAAATGCCTTCACAGGAAATTTCGAACAGTCTTTTAGCACTGCATGGCAGTTGGATTTGATAAGAAATAGCAAGTATTTTTTTTTTATGAAAACAATGATTACGTCCATAATTTATAAGACTTACTAGGGGTTTTAAGTCTTTTTTTTTTCAGTAGTCAGATATTTTTAATTAGCACATATATGCTCAGTATGTAAATAAATTTGTAAATCTCCAGATGGCAAACCCTTTTTTTTTTTTTTGCTTTGTGAAATTAGATGCTTTATAGAAGTGATATTTTCATACAAAACTGTCTGCTTGATTCATACCAGGGTGCATCAAATACTTTTGCCCCAGGGTACTTTTTTTAAAAAAATAATTTATTTTTTCTCAAATCGTAATTCATTCACACAGGGGTTATAAACACAGAAAGGCAGGATGTGGGGAAGGGAGTGACACTGGAGTGTGAATGTTCAGGGGGAATACAGATATCTTTCAGAACTGGGTATCAGCTGGGTGAAGGTTCAGGGGACAAGTCACTATGACTCTGCCTATGACTCGCTTGTCCTTATCTAAGTTGATATTGTCTGCCAAGGCTACCTATTTACAAAGTCTGTGACTACTCAGCCACCATATGGTTACTGGGAATTGATCTCAGGACCTCTGGAAGAGCAGTCAGTGCTCTGTAATGGGATCTGATGCCCTCTTCTGGTGTATCTGAAGATAGCTACAGTGTACTTGTATACATAAAATAAATAATAATATAAAAAAAAGGCTGGTAAATTTCCACAAAAAATCAAGTCCAATAAGGATCTTTGCGATAACACCCACCTGGGGACAGGGACCAGGATTCGGGATCTCTGAGACACTGGTGTAAAGAGCAGGTACTGGAGCCAAAGAGGTCCCACCCTGCTCCAGAACACCAGCCTCTCTTCTCTGTGATGAGTAACAGGGAGAGGAGAGGGTCTGGTACCAGAAGGAGGTAAATGCTCACAGCGCTTCCTAAGTGATGGGCCTTTGCCCCTAATGCATTCGGATCTGATTTCTCAATCAGTGTGCTTGTGCATTCGTGGGTATACATATGTGTGCATGTGTGTCTGAGTATATGTGTGTGTATTGTGTGTATATGTATACATGTGTGTGTCTGTGTGTCTGTGTATAAATGCACACATGTGTGTACTTATGTGTGCACATGTGTGCATTCATGTGTGTGTATGTGTCTCTATGTGTATGAGTGTGTAGTGTTTTTATTGTGTGTATATGTGTGCACATGTGTGTGTATGCATGTCTGTCTATGTGTATGAGTGTGTATGTGTGTGTATTGTTTTTTCCCTTCACTATGAAGTTCTAGGGTGTGTGCATGTGTATCTGTGTGTGTGTTGTGTGTATAAGTGTGCATACATGTGTGTGTCTGTGTGTATGAGTGTGTATGTGTGTGTTTTGCTTTTTTCCTTAGAGATGGAACTCAGGGAGGTGTTCAGACTTGGAGGCAAGTGCCTTTATCCACTGAGCTGCCCTTGACCTTGCTTTGAAACCTTCAGAAGAATCTGGGCTCCTAACATTTGGACTTCTTTACTAGTTTTGTACTCTGATTTTTAAAATGCATTTCAAAGAACCTATATAAATAAGATGTATTAGAGCTTGATATAAACATGCCGCAAGGCCTTTAATAAAATAGGGGAGATTATTTCTAGGTACAGTCATCGGCAGCCACCAGCTCTGAAGTGTCAGTGATGTTTTACAGCACCCAACAGCTGATGAAGGGAGAAAGCACAAAACAGGCTCACAGAGGAACCTCTGTTGTGTGACAGTTCGTTGGGTTTTGAAGTAACCCTCTAGAAAACTTTAAAGCAGGAAGCTGCACTTTATTTAAATGGCCACTGCGGCTGTCTCAGTCTCCACAGCTCTGTTGGTTGTCCAAAGCCCGGCGAATTCAGCCTCGTCCTGGATAAGGTGGGTTTTTCTGGGCTTTCCCCTAGACTCGGGACTACTCGCTTCTTTTCCACACCCCACAGTTTCCCAGCCCCGCCTCTTCTGCCCTAGCCACCTCTCCATGGGTCTGTGATTGGTGCGCTCCCGAGCTCGCAGCCTGGCCTTTTAGGGACTGTTGTTAGGCCTTTAAAGTGATAAGGGAAAGGGTCCAGTGGCCGCTTTTATCAGCCAATCATTTTCCTGACATCTCAAACGGTGGGGGAAACCCAGGATGCCTCCCGGTTACTCTTTCGCCTCTTGGTTGGAGGGGAGGGTTGGGAGCAGAGGCTTGGATCACCTCCAGCGCCGACCTGGCACCTGCTCCTCCAGCGTCACTGCGGGATTTGTCCAGAGACTTCCCTAGCAGGGGTGTGTTAGGGGGAGTCCTCTTTCCGACTGTCGAAATGGTTATCAAAGTGTTTGTTGCCACATCTTCTGGGTCCATAGCGGTAGGTGTCTGGGGCTCTGTGGGCTTTCTTCCTATGTGATTTTCTGGAGGCAGAAGGAGCGGGTATGCCCTGGCTTTGGCCTTGAATGCTGGTTTTGTTTTTGTGTGGGAGTCAACTGCACACTGCCGGTGAGCATGAGTGCCCTTCGCTTTTTGCCTCTGTCTTCGCGATGTTGCGATGTTGGAAAAAGTTTGTGAAGTGTGTAATCTGGCAGGTGGGCGTGAAAAATGACAGGAGGGTGGAGTGTTTCATGCTCTTTTTAACCTGTGCTTGGTGTGCTGTGGGTAGTGCTGTGTGGTATTGGCCATTTGGATTGTTTTTTGGTGCTTCACCATTCATTCTGTAAGTTGTAGGCTAAAACTTGGAGACAGATGATGGACCAGGGAGAACTCAATCAGATCGCCCAAAAGACCTCGGGGTACAATTCCTCCTATATTTGAAATAGCTGGAAGCATTTCGAAGATAGTAGGTGTGATGTTATTATTTGTAGAACATGATGTCACAATGACAGCAGCAAACCTATCTGAGGCCACAGTTTTAAATGCTCTCAGAAGTGAGGGCACCCAGAGTGTGAGCCAAAAGCCCAGCTCCATACAATGGCTTAGCCTGGATTGCTTGAGACCACCCACCCTCTGATTCCAGCCTGCATTCTGTGCTGTGTTGACCCACCAGCCGAAGAAATAAGAGCGACTTAGAGACTCAGTTCTAGGAATGACTTGTAGGAGACTGGCTTCAGGTGGACTCTAGTATCTGTCTGGTGGAGGTTCTGGACAATATTTTAGCAGAACTGAGGAAGACTGTGGGAGGAAAACAGACTATTAATCCCAAGAGTTAGAGACCAGAGAGGGGGCTGTTTCCTTTTATAGCTGATTCCTACAGGGTCTCAGGTTGCGGCTGGAATTCTGACAGTCACTCCGCAGAGATGTTTCCAGTCCCTGGCTAAGTGTCAGCCCCAACCACAGTTTGCAGAGGCCCACCACTCCAAAATCCCGGACATTCAGGAGGGTTTCCAGAGAAGGCAGGCAGAAAATAAAAGAGTTTGGCAAACTCACCCGCCGGTCTACGATGGTTTCTGTGGTTCTATTCGTTCTGTAGGATGTAGACTAACTCAGAGTTGGAAATAGGATGACGTGTCATGTGGCCTTGAGCTGATGCCCTGGTCTAGGAGAAAAAGAGGAGCACACAGCTCGAGTGGAGAGTTCCAGTGACAGAGATTGCAAACGTAGACCTTCCGTGGCTGTTGGTGACTGTGGACTTGGCTTTGATAGGTATACATAATAAACACATCCATCTTTCCTCAATGCTGGGTTCACACCTGGGGCCTCACACTTGTTGTGTAAGCATGGTATCTTACCATGGTGCTGCATCCTGAGAGTTCATGCTTGGGTGTTTTAGATTGGAAATAACTTTTCAAAGAGAGTTGCTTTGGTGGGCCAGTTTTGAAGTGAGTCTTAAACGACAGTGCTCAGTGTTGAAAACTTTTCACAGTCATTTACTTATTCTTAGTTTTAGATACACGTATGTTACCATGAACATGTAGATACATGTATGTTAGTATACCACTTGTATGCCTGATGTACATAGAGGCCAGAAGAGGTCTCAGGTCTTCTGGGACTGGAGTAACAGATGGTTGTGAGCCACCACCATGTGGGTGCTGGGAATTAAAACCAGGTCCTCTGCAAGAGCAGCCAGTGCTCTCAACTGCTGAGCCATCTCTCCAGCCTGTCTTTTATCTGTTCTGTATGGCTGTTTGTATTCTTCAGACAACAGAATAAATCCACAGATTTCTTTGGTTTGTTTATTGTCCTGCATTCTTGAAGTCTGGGAGTCTGTTTTGGTTCTGGCAGGGGGGTGCTGTTGGGTGGTGTCTTAATTTTGGAGTAGCTGAGTTAATTGTGACTCCCTAGACGACTATTTGAGTGCCGTTTGTAACTGTGTGACCTTGAAGGAGGTATTTCTCCTTGCTAAGCCTCAATTTCCTTGTCTGTAAAATGAGGATAAGAATAGTGCTCACCTCATAGCTTGGTCATGAGGACCTCTGAGATGCCACACTCGAGCGCCCAGCACCGTGCCAGGGCCTATCCGGGCACTGGAAAGTTTTGCGATTATTAATTACAGTCACTGGCAGTTGTTTGTTAATGCTATGTTAGTTGCCATTTTCATTTCTGTTAGCCACCAGGAATTGATTATATTATCTACGATATATCTTAATGAGCATTACAGTTGTCATCATTATTAGTTACTGTGGCTTTTAGCAACGATTTTTAGCAGGCTATGGTTATTACATATTAGATGTCTAAAACCACATTAAGTGGAAGAGTTTCTTCCATAAAGAATGAGGATGTGCCAGATGGTGGTGGCACACCTGGGAAGCAGAAGTAGAGGCAGGAGGCAGGTGGATCTCTGTGAGTTCGAGGCCAGCCTGGTCTACAGAACGAGTTCCAGGACAGCCAGGGTTACATGGAGAAACCCTGTCTCAAAACACCAACCCCCCTCAAAAAATAATGAGAACTCAGCACCCTACATCTCACTGCCGAGTGTTCAGGAATGAGGAATTTCACCCAACAGCTTCTTGACAGGAAAAATCATGCAGCGGCTGCTTGCATCTCGACTGCATGTGTTGGCGGTCTGTGTTTGTTGTCTGCAAAGACCACAGGTTTAGAAAATGAGTTCTGGGCCAACAAAAACCAGCCAACAATCTCATCAACAGGACCTGAATGTATGCATCAGCCACATTTAAACAATTGCATTCAAAGATCTGGGCCACACTGTACCATGTTCAGGAGGGCTTTGGCCTAAGAAGATGTGGAAGGCAGGAGAAGATAGGTTTCTTCTCATACAGCCCTCTTCTTTAGAAGGCTGCTTCTGCGATGGGGTAGCAGGATAGAGAAAAGAGAAGAGTCTTGACTGTTGTCAAGGTGTTCAATCCCCTGCAGTGACCACTCTGAAGGCAGAGTATCATAGGAACTTCTAGGTTTCTCAGTCCACTAAATTGCTGGAATAAATGTGATGGGAAAAGTGGGACTCTGTGAGTGTATTTGTTAGCATGTGTGAGCATGTGTGTGCATGTATGTGTATGCATGTGCATGTATGCACGTGTCTGCACACACGTGCAGAGGCCAGAGGAGGGTGTCCAGTGCTCTGCTTTATCATTATCCACCTTGTTCACTTGAGACAGGATCTCTCACTGAGCCTGGGACTAGGCTAGCAGCCTGTAGGCCCCACAATCCTCCTATCCCTGCTCTCCACAGATTCTGGTTACAGGTGTGCATATTGACCAGATTATGGTTACAGGTATACATGTGGCGACCAGATTGTGGTTACAGGTGTGCATGTGGCAACCAGATTGTGGTTACAGGTGTGCATGTGGCGACAGCCAGATTGAGGGTCCCCTGTTCTGGAGGGTGTCCCACGAGGATCTCCCGCTCGGCTAGGGACAGGGTGCGAGCAGGGAGGGTCCGCCACTGCCTCTGCAACTGCCTCTGCCCGTGTCTCCACTGTCCCGTCAGTCTCAGGCCCGGCCCTGTGTGGGAGGTCCAGGCCAAAGAGGACAGAGAGTGTGCAGGGAGGGGGATTGAATTCACTGCTGCCTCTGCCCCGTGTCTCCAATGTCACTGCCCTGTTACTCCCAGGTGCTGCACTCGTCTCTCCGTGCTGAACTGGTCCAGGCTATGCTAGTGAGGCGCCGGCTAGCTGGCAAGGAGGCAGCTTGGTGTCCTAGGCAGGTTCGTGGAGAGCAGATCTCTTCCCAAGTGTTACAGCTCTTACGACAGAAACTCTCGGACACCAGGATGATTCTCGCACACCTTTTACTTCTCCAGAATAGAGCCCTTATATACAGTTTCAGGGTGGGTTAGGGTCTGGCAGCAGATAACGCCTATTGGCTTGGTCTGAGAGCTTGGAGATACCTCATCTACGTGTAGGAGAGCCACTGTTCCTCATGACTGATGGCCATAGACCTCTCTGTGGGAGGGGCTGTGGAGGGCTGAAGCTGAATGAAAAGAACCAGGGCCTGGGAGCAGAGCTGAACACCTGCTGTCAGATAAGGGTCTGGGGTTCGAGGCCTATGCTCAACCAGGCATCCAGCTGCTTCTCACAGCCCACTGCCCAACACCAGATTTTTACACAGATTCTTGGATCTGAATTCATGTCTGTGCAGCAAGCACTCATGTGTTGAGTCTCTCTTCACCCTTACAAATTTTTTTTACTTTGGTCTTTCTCTCTATCCCTAAAAAAATTTGTTCAGTCTTGGTGTCAGTCTTGGAAAATCCACCAAATTCAACAGAAACGCACTGTTATTACTTTATTTATTTATTTATTTTTTTAGAAGGAATCTTTTTTTTTAAGATTTATTTATTTATTATATATGAATACACTGTAGCTGTCTTCAGACACACCAGAAGAGGGCATCAGATCTCATTACAGATGGTTGTGAGCCACCATGTGGTTGCTGGGAATTGAACTCAGGACCTCTGGAAGTGCAGTCAGTGCTCTTAACCACTGAGCCATCTCTCCAGCCCATTATTACTTTAAAATACTGATCAGAACATGTATCTGGCAAACCAGGTATGATGGCACACAGTTGCAATCCCAGTACTCAGGAGGCTGAAGCAGGAAAAACATAGGTTTGAGGGCATCCTGGGCTACATAGCTAGTTCTAAGCCAACTTGGACTGTGTAGTGAGACCCTGTCTCAAGTAAAACAAAATCTCACTTGATGGCATGGCCAGCCTAACTGGGTGCTGGGTGCCTGGCAGTGCAGGCTCCCCGCTGTGACTCTGACCTTGTTACCACCTCATCTCATTCATTTGTCACGAACTCGAACACCACAGAGGAAGACATCAGTGTCTGTTTTGGAGGTGAGGGAATTGAAGCAGTAAGACCTTGTTCATAGAGTGTCCTTGGAGCTAGGACACAAATGTCATCCACAACTTCCATCCAGCGGGCTTCTACAGTATGGTGACCTCAGTTGGAAAGTCTCCTCACTGTACGAGACAATAAACAAGAGGTGTTAAGTGAAAGGCTGGGAGAGGCATGGCTGTATATTCCCAGACACGCTGGAGTGGCCAACAATTGCTGGGTGACTTCAGGACAGAGACAGAGCTTCCCGGTGGGCAAATACCACAGGACAGAGAAAGAACTCTCTTAACCTCTGCTGCACAAGCAAGAGTTCAGACCTGCAGACCGGTTCCTTAGGAACCAGCAGGCCCCTTGGCATCCTGAGGATAGAGAAGGGACCCTGAGGAAGATGTGAAGTGAGTCTGGAGGAGATTTGCTGGGGTGCCATGTGCGCCCCAATTCCTGTCTTAAAGGGGAGGAGTCCTCTGAGGGCTGATGCTGCATACATGGGGGTCAGCTCAGGAGGCTACCAGAAGAACAGCTTTTTGAGAGGAGCAGTGGGAGTACTTGAGCAAGGTCCTACCAAGGCATGAGGTGGGTAAAAGGGTGAGGGGACTCATCAGAGAGAAAAGGCACTGCCCCCTCCTTCCTCCTCTGGCTTGGCTTTAGGACCCTTTCTTCTCTCAAGCTCCCAGGCCAGGCCTCCCTCATTTGTACCAGTCTGGCCAAGGAGACTGTTTTAAGTGGCCTTTGGTGAGTCCAAGAACAAACAGATTTCTTGTTTTCTTTCTAGAGGGCAGATGCTGAGAGCCTAGTATAGTATCAGCACCCACTTGTGCACCCTGCCCCATCGCCGATCGTTTCTGATGGGAAGGCGTGGTTTTCGTTTTCTTTGTTTTAATGCTGCTCACAATTATTTGTGTTGTAGAGTACAGCCAAAGGAAAGGACCGAAGCTGTGTAGATATCAGCAACACATGCTTCAAAGGCGCCTATAACACGATACAGTACATTAATGATCATTCTTTTTCTCTGCTCTTAACCAGATTAGGAAAAAACAGCAAGAAGTGGTGGGCTTTTTGGAAGCCAATAAAATAGATTTTAAGGAGCTGGACATAGCTGGGGATGAAGACAACAGGAAGTGGATGAGAGAGAACGTTCCCGGGGAGAAGAAACCTCAGAATGGGATTCCTTTACCCCCTCAGATCTTCAATGAAGAGCAGTATTGTGGGGTGAGTATTCAGGGTTGTGGCAAATTCTTCTGTGCATTCATCAGAATTAACTAATTGGTTAATGTGTGCAGTTTGCATGTGCATGTGCCCGTGTGTGCATGCCTGTGTGTGTGCATGTGTGTGTGTACTCGCACATGTGTGTGTGTTTGTGTGTGTGTGCATGTGTGTGTATACTCGCACATGTGTGTGTTTGTGTGTGTGTGTGTGCATGTGTGTGTGTACTCGCACATGTGTGTGTTT
>NW_021620749.1:1812828-1823664 GCF_004785775.1 Grammomys surdaster | reverse complement strand
TGTGTTTGTGTGTGTGTGTGCATGTGTGTGTGTACTCGCACATGTGTTTGTGTGTGTGTGTGTGCATGTGTGTGTGTACTTGCACATGTGTGTGTTTGTGTGTGCGTGTGTGTGTGTACTCGCACATGTGTGTGTTTGTGTGTGTGTGTGTGTGTGTGTAGGCCAGGGGTTGACACTGGGTGTCTTCTTCAATCATTTTCTACTTTGTTTTTTGAGGCAGAGTCTGTCACTGACCTGGAGCTCACTGACTCAGTGATGGGCCTGCACTAGCACACACACACACACACACACGCATATATACAGACATGCACACATACATGCACACACACAGACACACAGACACACACAGAGAGACACACACACAGAGTCACATACAGACACACACGCACATGCCACTGCTCTATGCTTCTACACAGGTGCTGGTGACCAGAACTCAGGGCCTTGTGCTTGCCTGGTAGGCACTGTATCAACGGACACATCTTGTCAGCCCCTGTTTGTCAGAAATTGTTTAAAGCAGATTAGCTTAGAGACGTTGCTTGTTCATAAATCAATATTTAAGAGTTAGAAGAGGGTGAAGTCAGTGGAACGACGGTTCAGAGGATTCCAGGGTGGTTTAGGTCCCTTTTGTAAGAATAGAGGTTACTCGTACTTTAGGTAGAAAGGGATTGATTCCAGTTAGCCTAATGAAGTGCATACCCAGCAGACACGTGATACGTTCTTAAAGACTGGCTAGCAGATGTGTAGTCTTACACCAGAAACAAGGTGAATTTGTTCAAGCTTACCCAGTTAGTTTAAATGTGTTATGGGCATTTTGATAATAATGGAAGTTTTATTTATATTTAAAATTTTTTATCTCATTTAAATTTGTGTGTGTGTGTGTGTGCGTGTGTGTGTGTGTGTGTATGTGTATGGGTGTGTGCAAGCCATGGCACATGGGTGTGGAAGCTAGAGGAAATTTTTGGGAGTTAGTTCTCTTTCTCCACAGGCTCTGGGGGTTGGGTTCATGTTATACTTGGCAGACTTTACACATTGGTCTGACGACTTGATTTTTAAGCCCTTTACAGTTCATTTCAGCACAAAGCCACAATCCTCTGAGTTTACAGGTGTTGCTTAATAAAACCAATCACTGAAAGAAACATTGAAAGATCAGTGGACTCTCAGAAGGAGAAGTGGTTTTACCGTACAAGTCATTCTTCCTCTGGGGCTAGGGGGGTGCTGTCGAGCAGAGGGAGCCATCTGGCGTGAGCTGCATCCGAGAGTTGACCCAGTGCAGAACATGCTGCAGTCCTTCCTGTCATGAGAGCTGTCTGTGCTTTTTGTCTGAACCACCTGTCTTCAAGCAGACGCAGGCTAAAGCTGCTGCCACAAGCACTCTCAGCAGCAAGGCTTCACCAGAACACACCAGCTGAATGTGCAGAACGAAAATTATACAAGTTACACGGCCCAACATACTATGTGTGTATGAGAGAGTTTGTGAGTATGTGAGTGTGTGTGTGTGCATGGTGGTTTTTTTTGTGTGTGTGTGACTGTGTGTATGTGGTGTGTATGTCCATGGTGTGTGTGTAGGTATGTGTATGTGTGATGTGTGTGTTCTTGAGTGGGCATGGTTGGCTCTCCTGCATATGGAAGTCAGAGGACAACCTTGGGTTTTCTTCCTCAAGCCTCTTCCATCTTACTTTCAGGAGATGGGGGTCTCTTATTGGCATGGAACTTGCCCAGGCTAAGCTGGCTTGCTGGTAGGTGCCAGGGATCCACTTGCTTCTGTCTCCTTGGTGCTGAGGTCATTGGTGTGCACTGCCATTCCTAGATTTTCTTATTTTTTTTTTTTTTAACATGGGCTCTGGGGATGGAACTCTGAAGTGGAAACTTAAGGGTTCTTTGGAAAGTCGGTTGGTTGGATGGTGTCTTGCTGGGGCAAAACATGAAGGAACTTTTCTTTAAAGTGGACACAGGTGTGAAAGGCTAAGGCCGACTAGTGAAGGAATGTTTCCCTGAAGCAGACACAGGAGAGAGAATGTTCTGCTAAAGCAAGCATGTGAAAGGGCTTGTGATGAGAGATTCTTCGCTAATGACATGCATGTATTGGTCTGCCTTATATTGTGTAGTTGAGCTGCATTTGTTGGGACGCCATAGAGAGAAACTCGGACACACCAAAAACTTTTGGTGGTGTGCTGCAGTTTGTTGTCGCCTCCAAGGACTCGGACTGATTGGATGCATGTGCTGAGGAAAGACCCGTGCTGAGGAAAGGGCACGTGGAGGACACATGGTGTTTGGAGGCTATAATTAGGACTCCACAGAGTGCCAGAGACAGAGCTTGGCCTGCTGGTACAGCTAGCTGTGTGACATTTGTGGGTCTTGTGTTTTCCCTGATTTTTGCCTCCCTGAGAGACACAGCTGAGAACGTCTCCTGATGTTCCTGTTGATCCCTCATACTGATTGGAGCCCAGGCTGAGGCTTGGCTGTCTCTGATAGGTCATGTCACCACTGTTCCTAACCTGACTCTACTGAACTGGACTGCTGGTGTGTCAGTGAGGTGTTTGTGAGTGGATTGAGCTGCCTCTACCTGATAACATGTGAATTGAACCACTTATTTCCAGACAACACAGACAGGAGTTGCTACAAAGAAGCCTTCTAAATAGGTCCACTCCCCCTCCCATCCTTTCTTTCCCACTACCTTTGGTGGGTAGTGGGCTACAAAGAAAGTTCAAAGGGTTTATCAACCATCATTAAAAATAGGATTTGAAAAAAATTAAAGTTACAGAACTCAGACCCTCATGTCTACCAGACAAGCACTTTATTGGCAGATCATCCTCTCCAGATTCACTGTCTGCTCTTTAACACAAAAGTTTTTAAGCCTCTGACTTGAAGTATGAATTATTGCTTTGTTAGGGGCTTAGCTTGCTTGCTTTGAGCTCCTCTAGTAAACTGCCACAGACTTTGTGGCTTAAAATAACAGATATTTATTCTCTCACAGTTCCAGAGGTCAGGTGCCAGTGAGTGCTTGGAACTTTTTGGAAGCTCTTAAGGAGAGCCTGTGCCATTCCTTACTTTTGGTTGCTCAGGATAGCCTTGGCTTGTTAGAAGTATCATCCAGACATGGCCTCTGGGGCTCTCCCTGTGTATACTTGTGTCTCCACAGGGCCTTCCTGTAAGGATAACAGTCATTGAAAAAGACTCACTCTAATTTTAGTATGCCCTTCTAACAGGTACAGCTGCAAATGTCTTACTTCCAAATAAGGTCACTTTCTGAGGTTGCAAATGGACAGGGGCTCGTGTGTGATGCACTTAAAGTGACTGTATGAATCCACAAGGCCAGATTAGCTTCTTTAAGGGCTTAGCTAACAGTCTCGTGGATGAGGGAGTGCTTTCAGCTTCAGTGTCCTCAGTTTGTGTGGTGGGGGTGTATGGTCTATTTCAAGTCCCCTTGAATTGTACTCGGGGCTCCCCAGAGTGTAGAGAGGATTTTCTCTGTGAAGAAAGTCCGCTTCCATCCCCTGAGGTGGCTAGTGTAAGGTACTCACTGGCAAGCCAGGCAACCTGAGCTCTAAGCCTTGGCTTCCATTGCTTCCAGAAGTTGTCTGCTGACCTCCACACATGCACTGTGGCATGTGCACACCCCGCCCCCACAGTGAATATATGTAATCAAAATAATAAAAGACCAGAGAACCTATTCTTCTCTACCCTCCTCCCACCTGTCTTGTGCAGGGTAATTCGGGAGGGAGCCGTGGTGGCAAGGAGTTTTTCTGCAATAGGTTCTTTATGAAATAAAATAACGTGTGTGCCTGGTGCGGTGTGTGTGTGTGTTGTGTGCATGGTGAGTGTGTGTTGTGTGCATGGTGTGCATGTGTGTGTGCATGGTCTGTATGTGTAGTGTGTGTTTGTGTGTGTGGTGAGTGTACATGGTGTATATGTCTGTGTGCATGGCATGTATGTGTGTATGGTGTGCATGGTATGTGTGTGAGCATGATGTGTGTATGTATGTGAATGTGTGACTGTGTGTATGTGTGTGTGTGGTGTGTGTAGGTGTGTGTATGTGTGGTGTGTATGTTCTTGAGTGGATGTGGTTGGGTCTCCTGCATATGGAAGTCAGAGGACAACCTTGGGTTTTTCTCCTCATCCTCTTCCACCTTACTTTCTCGAGATGGGGTCTCTTATTGGCATGGAACTTGCCCAGACTAAGCTGGCTTGCTGGTAGGTACCAGGGACAAGCAGTAGGCGTCTCTACACCAAGAGGTGGGGTCATCAGGTGCTTGGGAGTCCTGAGCATCTGCTGTGCAGAGCAGAGGAGGATGTCCAGAGATCCATGGTAGTCAACTATCAGAGAAAGGCAACACCGGGTGGGAATCCAGGTACAGTAAAGGCCAGGTTACCTGCCCAAGAGGGAATCACTGTTGGAAGTAGCAGACATGTCTGTCGATGACAAGTTGAACCAGTCTGGGGTGACTACCTGAGGACTGAGGCAGCCTGGGCTTGGGAACAACCAAAGAAGGCTTGACGATTAGTATCTTTATAATACAGATATGAGTGTCCCTGGTACTCAGGGAAGTGGAAGAGGACAGAATACAAACCCAGTAGGGTGAGGAAAAGGCTTCTCAGCATCTTATCATTCCATGTACTGTGTACCTGCCCCTGATATCCCTCTCTCTGTAGCGTTTCCTTTGTTTCCCGTATGTATTTGTGTGTTCTTAAGCTATGTAGGGACAATGACAATGTATAAAACAAACATAAAATTACTAGCTTTACTTTATGGCTGTATGGTTTAGCTATCAGTTGACAAAGCAAACTGAGAGGATGCTTTGTTCTTGATGACTGAGAGAAAGGAACTGGGCTTGTGGCTTATTCTAGCTCCCAAGTGTATAATGGGTTTAAATATTCTCTTTCTTTGCTTCAAGGATTTTGACTCTTTCTTCTCTGCAAAAGAAGAAAATATTATTTATTCATTCCTTGGTCTGGCTCCCCCTCCTGGATCAAAGGTAAGCTTGGATGCCCTGTGTGGTCTGCTACAGGCTATAATAGCAGAAGACAGAACTGGCAAACATCAGTGCTCATCAGTGAAACTCTAAGACAACGTGATTTTTAGTTTTTGACTTACAGAATGCTTCACGAAATTTACATGTCTCCCTTCTGTGGGTGCTCAGCTTATCTCTATACCATTTTAGTGCATATGTGTGTGCATATGTGGATGTGTGTGCAAGAGTGTGTGTGTTCGTGTGTAATGTTTGTGTGCATTTGTGTGTGTATCTGTGCATGTGTGCATGAGTGTGTGTGTGTATGTTGCTTCAGCACTGACATGATTTTTAATATAGTGTTTATTGAAAAGTTGTGTGCACAGAGATAATACAAAGGTTTCACAAGACAATTTCCCAGTTTTGATTTCATTCTTGTTCTAGATAGAAACCACTTATGTGACTGCAGTTATGTCGTCACGAATGACTTAACATCTAGCTACAGAAAGTTCCCTTCGCAAATGACATCTGCCCTTAGCTTAGTAATTTCTATTTACTATGAGTTTGCTTTTTTGTTCTGGTAAGAAGTGGCAAGAAGGATCTAGAATCAAGCACCCTAAGGGTTTTATCCGTTGCCTCCTCTTTGTATCCTTAATCAATGCGACTCCTCTTTGATTACTTATAACCAGTGCTTCTGCTGACAAAGCTTAGTCTCAATATGGAGCTTCATGTGGACATCTGCTTCGTTCTCCTCATGGCAACCAAGTCTCTCGTATGCCACACCCCACTGACACGCGTACACACTGAAATTCAAATTATTTTTCAAAAATAATTTGCTTGAGGCTCAGAGGTTAAGAACACTGCTCTTGCAGAGAACCTGGACTCAGTTACCAGCACCTACATGGCAGCTCACAGCCATCTCTAACTCCAGTTCCAGGGGATCCAAGGTTCTATTCTGGCCTCTGTGGGCAGCAGGCATGCACATGGTGCACAGACATACATGCAGGCAAAATACCCACTGACACACACATAAAATAATTTTATATGATTTTCTTATTTGTGCTCAGATTGATTTCAAGAGGGATTTGTATAAATAAGTCTAAATTAATTTTGTTTTTTTGGTTTTTCGGGACAGGGTTTCTCTGTGTAGCTCTGGCTGTCCTGGAACTCACTGTGTAGACCAGGCTGGCCTCGAAGTCAGAAATCCACCTGCCTCTGTCTCCCAAGTGCTGGGATTAAAGGCGTGCGCCACCACTGCCTGGCTTTAAATGACTATTTTTTAACATTTATTTATTTTATGTATGTGAGTACACTGTAGCTGTCTTCAGGCACACCAGAAGAGGGCATCAGATCCCATTACAGATGGGTGTAAGCCACCATGTGGTTGCTGGGAATTGAACTCAGGACCTCTGGAAGAGCAGCCAGTATTCTTAACTGCTGAACCATCTCTCCAGCCCTCTAAATTAGTTCTTAATTTAGGACAAGAAACTCAAACCCACACCTCACAGACAGGTTTGCAGAGTGTACCCATGTGCTCTTTCCTATGTCAGCCTTCTTAGGCAATGGCATGGAGGTGTCTAAGTGTGCAGGCCACTGTACACCTTGTGTTAATGCTTTCTTCAAATGGTGCTAGGTAGAGATTTTGAGATTAGTTAATGCTTGTATAGTGAGACCAAAAAAACAAAACAAAAAACAAAAAAAAACAAAAACAAAAAACCCAACCCAACCCAAACCAAACCAAAAAACACAAAACCCAAATCAAACCCCAAACCCCAAACAAAAAACCCAAAACCCAAAACCCAAATAAATCCACTTTTTTTTTTTAAAAGAAATGAAATGCCATTTGCTTTGTTAAATGTAACCACAGTATATCCCACACACTAGTGCTGATGGCTATTACGTGCAATTTAGGTTTTAATTTGGCATAAGGCCCACTCAATGAGATCACTTTAGTTTAAACATTACATGGAAGAGAGAGTGGTAGGGGCTGTGAAGATGGTTTGCTGGGTAAAACACTGGCTGCACAAATACGACAACCCGAGTCGGATCCCAAGTGTCCATGTAGAAAAGCTAGGTGTGCTTTGATCACAGCACTGTGGGGTGTGGTGGGGAGACAGGTAAATCCTAGTTAATTGGTGAGATTCAGGTTCAGTGAGAGTCCCGGGCTCAAAAGAAAGCAAAGAAGGAAGGAAGGAAGGCAGAAAGAGAAAGAAAATAAAGAAAAGTGATTGGTACATTGACCTCATGCCTCCACACAAATGCACACATGGGCACACACAAATACATGTATCACACTCAGAGGCACTCACACATAGACATACACACACATTCACACACATGTGCATACAGACACACACATATACAGACACACAAGCACACATGCACACATACACACATATATACACACATGTACTCACACATATACATATGTGTGTCTGTATGTACATGTGTCTCTCTGTGTGTATGTGTGTCTGTATGTGTTTATATGTGTGCATGTGTGTGTGTATATGTGTGTGTTTTATGTACATATGTGTGCCTCCGTGTATATGTGCATGTGTGTATGTATGTGTGTGAGTACCTGTGTGTGTATATATGTGTGTGTCTCTGTATGTACATGTATGTGAGTATGTGTGAGTGTATGTGTGTGTGTGGCAGGGGTGGGGGCTGGCTGGAGAATTGGCTCAGCAGGAAGGGATGCCTCTTACTCCTGCAGAAGACCCAGGTGAGATTGTCAGCACCCATGTGTTGGCTCACAAACATCAGCAACTCTAGTTTCAGGGGACATGACACCTTTTTCCAACCTCTGCAGGCACCAAGCACTGCACTCATACACATAAAATGAAACAAATAAATCTAAAAAGAAGCTCACTTAAAAAAAAAAACCCTTATATGCCACACGTTGAGCTATCCATCATGCCAATATTTTATTTAAATCTATACTTAGAGGATCAGAACATTTTGAGGGGCAGCGAGATGACCCAGTGGGTGAATCTGTGTCAAGGTGACAGAAGCCATCACATTTGATGACAAATTAAAACAAGAACCATGTGTGAAATGAGAAAATTTGTTCCGCCACTGTGGCATAGAAAACAAAAAAACTAAGTCAATAAAAATGTTTACATAATTATCTGTAAAATTATCAAATTTATTTTTTGAAGAACTCCCAAGCAGGACTCCTAATTAATAAGGCTAAATGGGAACAGAGGTGAGCTATTGATATAATGTATATGCATATTCAGATACATATATGTCATGACTAACAAACCAGACTCAGCGGGTCTGGGAAGGACCTGAAACGTCTACATTTTGAAAAATAATATGGAGTAGGTGGTGGAACCCCAATTTGAAAAAAAAAACATCTTCCTAGAATGTGCTACATCAAAATTAAAGAAATACATGGCTATGTCACTTGAAACAAATAACAGAAGTTATGATCACTAACCTATAGTTCTTTATTGTCTGATTACAGATAAAACTCTTGTTTTAAAAATAAGTTTTATTTGTAAGATAGTGTTGCAGCATGCCTTTAATCCCAGAACTTGGGAGGCAGAAACATGTGGATCTCTGAATTCCAGAAAAGCCAAAGCTACACACAGAAACCCTGTCTCAAGAAGGCTCCCCCACTTTTAATTAATAATAATTAATAAAATTAAAAAATAAATTCTATTTATGATTATTGTTTGTGCACAAAATGTGTGAGTGCATGCATGTGCACAAATGTATGCACATGTGTACACACACACACACACACACACACACACACACACACACGCCCCGTGGTGGCTAAAAGACAACTTTGTGGAATTGGTTTTTTTCTACCTTTGTATGGGCTTCAGAGATCAAATCCAGGTTTCCACCTATGTATGGCAAATGCTTTATTTTATTTTATTTTTTTACCTGTTGACCCCATACAATTCTCTTTAATTAAAAAAAATATGTATGAGTGTTTTCCCTGCATATATACCTGTGCACCATGTGTGCATCTGGTACCCTTGGAGGCCAGAAGAGGGCATCAAATCCCTGGGGGCTAGAGTTACGGATAGTTGTGAGCCACCAGATAGGAGCTGGAAATTGATCTCATGTTCTCTGTAAGACCAGTGAGGGCTCTTAACTACCAAGCCATCTCTTCAGCTCATCCATAACATTCTTCTACGTTTTATTTTAGCAAGTATCAATGGACAATATCCAACTACAGGTGAAGCTGGAGTCCTGCCCTAGTTAGCAGAGATAGACAATCAATGTTACATGTTACAGAGACGATATCAGAGCTCCACATTTGCAGTACACTGCTGCAATGTGGTTACTCCATGTCAATATCAGTGCATCCTGTGGTTCCTGTCCTCCTCAGGGAATTACCTCAGGATATCATAACAGACTCAAAAGCAGCACCAATATCAAAACCGCTGTCATGGATTTTTCTCTTAGGAAAATATTTGTTTAATGAATAAGACACAAGTGATATCTCAAGCTCTGGGTTTGTTTTGAGACAAGTGCTCACTGTGTAGATCAGGCTGACTTTGAACTCACAGTTCTCTACTTGAAGCTGCCCCAGTGCCCGGGGCCAATCCTCGAGATAATGTGATTTATAGCCCAAAGCAACTTATGATGACACCTTTTGATATCATTTCTGTAATGGTGATCAGCATGTGACAAATGTCAAAATATTTAGATGAATGCCAGTCACCTAAGGAAGGGACCACCCTACCAAGTTCAGGTGCTTTGAGTGAAAGGCATATGAGAGGTTGGATCAGAAGACTTAGAGGAAACTCGTCAAGAGGACTATTGAAGTAGGGATTTGAGCTTCTAAAGATGTTCTGGAATTGTCCAGTTTGAAAGATAAGCAACAAAGACAACAAACAGCACTGAATGTTACATTGTAGTTCAGGTCAGAGAGAGAGAAGCACATTAACAAGAGATAAAAGACAAAGGAGTAGAATGTGGGAAAGGCCAGACCCAGACATAACAGATCTGCTGTGTGTGTAGCAGGAATTTTAGGAGGCTAGGAGTTCTAGGACCCCAGATGTCGGACACGAGAGATCTCCTGTGTGCAGCGGGAGTTCTGGAAAGACAGAAGCACCTGGGAAGGAAGGCCACTGATACTGCTGGATGAGTTTCACATCCTCCTGCAGCCAGTGGGGAATGTCTGAGAGTCAGACACTATGAAAAGTCCCAGAAAGGTGGACATAAAAAGGCTTGTATTGAGGAAGGAAACCTCTAGGTGGGCCCCGCTGTTGTGTATTGAATAAAATGAAGGCTGAAAATAAGAATAACTCAATTAGTTAAAAGATACAGAAGAGAGTTAGGTCCTCAAGAGAATTTTAAAGTGTTTTCAACTATTTGGTGTAGGTGACAAAGTCCGAGGAAGCATCTTCCCTTCCCAATGGAGATGTAGCAGGCGAGGCAGAGGGCGCAGCCGAGGTAAGGGCTGGTGCTACCAGTGTCCTCAGGTGGTGGATGGCCTGACATTTCTTTATTTTTTGTCTACCTATATATCGGTATCTATCATCTATCTATCTATCTATCTATCTATCTATCTATCTATCTATCTATCTATCTATCTATCATCTATCTATCTATCATCTATCTATCTATCTATCATCTATCTATCTATCTATCATCTATCTTATCTAACCCATCTTCTATCTATCTGCCTGTCTATCATCATCTATCAATCATCTATCTCTATCAGTCATCTATATCTCCCAATCAATCGATCAGTCTATTTGTTATCTATTAATCATCTATGAGTTCTCTCTCTATCATCTATATAATCTGTTATCTATTCTGTGTCTATGTATCATCTACCTAACATCATCATTATCTATCACCTGTCTTTTATCTATCATCCATCCATCCATCCATCCATCCATCCATCCATCCATCCATCCAT
>NW_021620749.1:1796446-1812818 GCF_004785775.1 Grammomys surdaster | reverse complement strand
CCATCCATCCATCCATCCATCCATCCATCCATCCATCCATCCATCCACCCATCTATCCACCCAACCCATCCATCCATCCACCCATCCATCCATCCATCCTCCTACCTGCCATCCATCCATCCATCCATCCATCCATCCATCCATCCACCCACCCATCCATCCACCCAACCCATACATCCATCCATCCATCCACCCATCCACCCATCCATCCATCCTCCCACCTGCCCTCCATCCATCCACCCATCCAACCATCCTCCCACCTGCCTACCATCCATCCATCCATCCATCCATCCATCCATCCATCCATCCATCCATCCAATCCATCCATCCATCCATCCATCCATCCATCCATCCATCATCAAGTTTACTTGTTAATCTGTCTACCTTATTCATTTATGTCCATCTGTCTATGCACCTGTTGCTTTTACCGGCCTTAAACTCAATACCCCACACTCAGCACTTTACGGGTGAAGCATGCATGCAGTCAGTCTGTTAGCAGTTTGGGGGTGTTAGGGAGCTTGTGTTGGCATCTAAATGACCTTTTGCAGAGGAGGTCTCTGCTGGTGTCACTTATGTGCCATGGTGGAAATGGGAGGCATAGCCTGCCCTTTTACTTGGGAGCTTACTGAAGGTCAGCGTTGTCTTAAGTTTCTTTTCTAAACAGGGAACAGAGACGGCTGAGGAAAGTGGAGAAACTGAGGCACAGAAAGAGGACAGTGAAGACACTGGTGAATCCCAAGAGAAGAAGGTGAGTGCTTGCTCTGTTCACAGTAGTCTCTCTGCACCTTTTTCATTGCTGAGCTCCTGGATGGTGCTGGGAATTGTGTGCTGGGTCACGGCTTCGAGAAAGAAGGGAGATGTTGAGAGCTTAGCTGTGAGGAACCAGCTATTCATCCCTGCTTTACTGCTGTGGACCAGGTGTGAGAGGGCCAGAGGGAGGACCCTGAGCCAGGCTTGGTGGAGAACAATCAGTGTAGGCCTCAGTGATCATCATGTGTTCACAGATAAATCATATTCATGTTCCTGCCAGACAAAGGTCCTTAGTCCTTGGTCTTCAATGACTACTAACCCTGCATATAGCTTTCCATGAGCCTCTTGGGGAAAAAGAGCCAGGGAGTTCACATGCTGTTGAAACAGCAACAGGAACTTGAGGACTGAAGCCCAGCACTGGGATAGAAACTCACTGAATTCAGCATCCAGGGGACAAACAGGTCCCAGGGAGTCTGAGGAATGTGTGGGATTGATCCTAAAGAGATTTGCTGTTCAAGGACAGCCAGGTGATCAATGATGGGTGGGATTCTCTAAGCACCAGAGCAGTGGATGTGGGAACCATTTGCAGAATTTGGCTGACAAGGCATAGGGGTGGTGTTGGCTGCCCAGCAGTCTTGTGGGTTGCGATGGGCTGCAGGCCTCAGGCTGAGCCTCCCGATGGGAGAATGTCAATGGGAACATCTTGAGAGCTTTACAAAACGCTGAAATTATCACAACTGGCTCATGTTTGTGTTGGCTCTTATCAAGGTAAGGTTACCTTATGGTCGAAGTATTTTGAGTTGTGTTGGTTGCCAGCTGGTTCTCCTCATCTGAAAACCTGAAGCCCTGGGCTCAGTGACACACGGTTGGGGTCTCACCACACAGAAGTGTCTTTTTAAAAGCCAGTGTGGATGTAGCTCCAAACACTTGCAGGCCCAAGGCTGCAAACCAAGGGATACCCCAGTGCTCTCTCTCCTGCTGGTTCTAGGGTCAGCTGCCCTTTCAGGCCACACTGGCAGGCCCCAGCATCCATGTCTGACACTCGTCACCACAGACACCTGCCCTTGGTACTGTCCCAGTGCCATGTCAGTGGCCCGAGTCTTGGCTGAGTTCCCAACAGAAAAAAGCTGTTGTGGCAGGTCTGAGACTTCTCGTTGCCCATGTTTGCCCCTAGTGGCTCCTGTGGAAGACTGTACAGCAGCATCACGTGGATAATATGACACTCAGGGTGTCAGTTCCCACTCAGTCTGCACCTGGCTTCCTTGACCTGGCAATTGCAACCTTCTTTATAAGTCTACATGATTATTTTATAATCACAAAATCCAGTTCAAGCATTTTGTATAGTTGACTTTTTAACAGCTGCCTGGTTCAGAAATTGCCTAATTCTGTGAGCTTATGTTGGAAAGTTTTTAAAATTAGTATATTGTATCCCTACCTAAGAAGGATTGGAGGCAGGAGTGACACTTGCTAAACATTCATATATTCATTTCACATTCATTCACATTCCATCAGTCGATTGAGCCATCGCCTCATGCCAGGCAGAACTTCAGTGACTGGGAGGGAGCCATGGGAAGGCGGAGTCCTGTCCTGACAGGAAGTCTGAGTTCTGAGAGCTGGGACAAACATCTTTGGGGCCCTTGAAGTTACTTTTGGGGATATTTCTATAGGAGCACTGAGTGGGTGACTGTTTCCATTTGGTACATATTCCAAGAAATTGGGTCAGTTTAAGTACTGAGAAGGAGTGCCCAGTCCCTCTCCTGTTGCCGACAGTTACCCAAGGTTGAGACCAGCAGTTATTGTGATAACTCCCTTCCCCCCTACTGCCCTCCCAGCTCCATTTTTAATGACACCTTGTTTCACTTGGATTTAGGAAAATATAAAATCCTATAGAATTGATAATTCCATGCTGTATATGATGGATTTTAATCTGTTGACATGAGACTAGGAAGTAAATGAATATTCTTGAGAGGCAGAGAGTAGGTATCAGGCCTCATCTGTTCTTGCTCCAGGCCATGTGTTTATTGAGTTTACATCTTGGCTCCACCAGTGTCAGAATCCTAGAGATCCTGATAATCAATAAGGGACAGATCACACCCCCAAGAAGCACACAGGACAGAAAGATGGATACCTCAGTGATGGCTGTGGTAGCCAGTCTGAGGGCCTGTAACAGTCTTCTGGGTTTGGAACTGTCTTCCCTGCAAACCTTATTTTGGGTGGCTGCTGATGTAAAAAAAGGACTTCACGGATTCAGTTTGGCTGAAGGGGGCGTGAGGAGTTGGGAAGCCCGAGGGATAGGCAGGGGCCAGACAGCTTTTAGCCATTGTTTTAAACAATAAAGAAGATGGTGCAGGTTTGAGAACAGCCTCTGGGATTCCCAAAGTGTGAGCGCCTTTGGTGTGGGGAACAAAGGGAAGACTTGGTTCTTTAAAGGTTTCTGGGGATAGCTTGGAAGTGGAGAAGGTACCATACCTCATGACCCAGTCTGTGGTCTGGGAGCCAGGAAGGCAAAAAAGGGGTTAAATAAGAGACTAGAGTCATCCTGGAGTCTGGGCCTCAGGGAGATGCACCTGCCTCAGCGGCACAAGGAAGGGATTGCAGGTCCATGGCTGGCCATTGCTGCCGCTCTAACTGAAGAGAGGCAGGCTGTAGGGTGATGGCAAGGTTTTAAGGTCTGTAGACAGCAGCCATGCCAAGGCCATGGGTTCGAATGAGAATAAATGGAGGGGATATGAAAGAAGAGAAGGGGGAAATGAAGTCATTATAATCTCAACATTATTTAAAAATGATTGTCATTGTGCCATGGTGCATAGATAGAGGTCAGAAGACAACTCTGTGGATGGTCTCTGTCCCACCTTTATGTGGGGTACAGGGATTGAACTCGGCTCATCCGGCTTGTACAGCAAGCTCTTCACCCACAGAGCCGCCTCGCTGGCCCGTGGCTTTTATGAACAGGTTTCCAGCTGAAGTAAAGGCACGCTTAAAGGGATATAAAGGCAGAAGTGACATTTTTGTTGCTGTTGTTCTTTAAAAACTTTGCTGCTTGTATCTCTGAACTGAGTGTTGTTAGGTCAACATGGCTACATGTCTCACGCAGAGAGAATACGTGGTGTTCTACTTGTGCAATGAGGTTCTATGATATTATAGCTTGTTTATCTTAAAAATTCAATGTAAGTCTTACTCCAAATTTTTGTCTTTGTGAACCTAAGGAAGAAGAGGGACCTAAGGAAGAAGAAGGAGAGACAACAGAAGAGGTAGGGTCTGCCATCTTTAATTATTTAAATAGCTCAGTGAAAACATTTGCTGATGACACCAATGTAGCTTTTGCTACATTCCTCTCATATGTGTGTGTGTGGTGGTGGTGTATGTGTGTGTATATGCATGTGCATGGTGTGGCGTGTATCTGTTTGTGTATGTGCATGTCTGTGTATATCTCTGTGTGTATGCCTGTGTGTGTGTGTGAATGCGTGTGTAGGTGTATATGTGTAAGTGTGTTTTTATATGTATGTGTGTGTGCGTGTTTGTGTGTGTGTGCACATGTTTGTGTGTGTGCGCATGAGTGTATGTGTGTGCACATGTATATGTGTGTATATGTGTATATATATATGTGTATGTGTGTGTATTGTGTATATATATGTTTGTGTGTGCATGTGTGTGTATGTACATGTGTGTATGTGTGTATGTATATGTGTGCATATTTGTGCATGTGCATATGTGTGTGTGCATGTGTGTATGTTTGTGTATGTGTGTGTATGTTTGTGTGTGGGCACGTGTGTATGTGTGTATATGTATATGCGTGTATGTGTGTATATATATTTATGTGTGTATGTATGTGTGTGCACATGTGTGTATGTATGTGTATATATGTATGCGTGTGTATGTATGTATGTGTGTGTTATGTGTGTGTATATGTGTGTATTTGTATGTGTATGTTTGTGTGTTTGTTTGTGTGTATGTGCATGTGGCAACTGAACATCAATGTCAGATGTCTTCAGCCACTCCCCACTATCTTTCATGTGGCAGGTGTCATGAGTGGCCTCAGCTCTAGTTTGGTATGTTGGTCCCATTGTGTCCTTGGTGCTTATACTTCTGGATAATGATGTGGCTTTGTATAAACTAGACAGAAGAGGCAACTGAGGGAGGAGCAGAGGGAGAAGCTGAAGAAGAGGAACCCGAAGAAGAGGAAGGAGAAGGGGAAGACTCTTAGGCCTTTCAGGCTGGTGCTTCAACTTTCCCAGGTTAGTCCCTGTGTGTCCTATGTGACCTGTCACAGGTGTATCTCTCCTACCCAGCTCTGTGCACTGCAGGCTTCAGCATCTACCATGTCCATGACTTGGCACTAGGGCATGATGGGAAAGGAATGAAGAAGGGTTAGTGTGCATACACTTCCTCCTCTACATTTAAGAGCTGGCACAGAAGAAGCTCTCAGTGTGATCCGTCCTGATGCCTTTACTAGCCAGCACGCTTGCATGTCCACAGAATGACTGATTTCATTACTGATGATGCTGACTGCAAACCTCATCCGAAAGTCATCGAGCTAGCTACTGCTTCATAAAAGACAATTACTGCTGTTGTACAAGTCATCTTAAGGACTACACAGTCTGTCTTCACTTATTAATATTAGCTGAACACTTATGTGGACACACTGGACTAGGAACATTTATGTGGACACACTGTGGACCAGAAACACTTGTGTGGACACTCTGTGGACTAGATACACTTGTGTGGACACACTGTGGACTAGATACACTTGTGTGGACACACTGTGCACTAGATACACTTGTGTGGACACACCATACTAGGAGACATTAGGAAGCTTTTGCTTCCTTGTGGTTTTAAATGTCTGTTGGGGATAAAACAGTAATTATGCAATTCTCTACAGGTAGGTAAGTACCACATGATTATAGAATGGGATAATGGTACTGTGTGGTAACAGGGAATGTGAAGGGTGTGGTGGGATCCTCAGGTACCGGAGGCTAAGTGAAAACCCTAGAGATCACTTTGAGCTGTGAAAGCAGCTGGCTTCTTGAGACAGGAGGACAACATTTGCAAAAAGGAGTCGCTGTTCTCATCTTTGTGACCCATTCAGAGGCAGCAGGTCTTTTTGTGAGCGTCCTTACAGTTTTTATGCCATGGCTTTAAAAAAATTGAAAAGTGTTTTAGTCTCTCTCCTGTCTATATCACTCCTGTACTAAAAGACACGAGCCAGACTTCCAGCTACAGCTGTGAGAACAGCTGAGGAGGGCATAGCAAGAGCTATGTACTCCAGCACACAGTAGGTCACCAGCAAGGGCCTGTGATGAGACTTGGTGCCTGACTAGAGAAAAAGGGTTCATGTAGAGGTAGAAAAAGAACTCCTTGGTACTCTGAAGTATTGCTTAAGGAACAGCTGTCTACCGAAGAAGGGAGACAACAGACCAGGTGGGGGTCTGCCATCTTGGGTGGTTGGCTTAATCACCTGAGTGATAACATTTGCTAGTGTCACCAGTGCAGCCTTTGATACATTCCTGTGTGTGTGTTTACAGAGTGAACATTCTGTCTCAACATTCTCATGGACAAGATGCCAATATCAAAATGGTTAATATATTCTTAGGATATATTGAAGCTGGTGGGAATGGCTATCACAGTTTGTTATTGGACTATAAGAGTCTAGTCTTCCATTTATATTACACAGGACTTGATTTCTCCCTCTAACCCCCATGTTTCTTTTATGCTGTTAATATATACCACCACCACCTGGCCACACACCTCTACTTTGTTTTATTGTTTGTTTTCTTGAGATAGGGTTTGTCTGTGCAGCCCTGGCTGTCCCAGAGCTCACTCTGTAGACCAGGCTGGCCTTAAACCTCAGAGATCCACTTGCCTTTGTCTCCCGAGTGCTGGGATTAAAGGCAAGCACCATCACCATCACCACCACCACCACCACTACCACCACCTAGTCACAAACCTCTACTTTAAGATCAACCGTCTGTCAGAATTTGGTAACAGCTCCATTGATAAGGAATGAACTTAGACTCATATTTGAGAATTTTATAAAATTCCATCTGAAGATCTTGGGAAAATGCAAAAATTATAGTATTTATCATTAATCTAGCAGCAAAGCAAACTGCTACAGAGGCAGAGAGCCACAGGCCACAGAATCACAGGACCATAGAGCTATGGGTACACAGGGCCAAAGAGCCACAGGACCACAGGGTCACAGAGCCATAGAACCACAGAGTCACAGGGCCAAGGATCACAGGGCCATATGGCCACAGAGCCACAAGGCCACAGAGCCACAGGGATACAGAACTACAGGGCCATAGAACCACAGGATCACAGGGCCACAGAGCCACAGGACCACAGAGCCACAGAGCCACAGAGCCACAGGGCCACAGAACTACAGGTCACAGGGCCACAGAGCCATAGGGCCACAGAGCCACAGAGCCACAGAGCCACAGGGCCACAGAACTACAGGGTCACAGGACCACAGAGCCATAGGTCCACAGGTAGCCTCCCAAGTACTGCAAATCCATTACTACTCATGCCACTTGCAGAGTTCCTTAAAAAATTATGCAGTTCTGATGTGATGACCATGAAATCCTGAATGTGAAATGGCACCACGGAGGAAGAAGCCTTAGTGTGCGGTCATTGTTCAGGTTCAATTCCAGAGTTAGAATGAAAGCTGTATAGCACTGTACATAGCATCTGGTCTGTTTCCCTGAAGGTTCTAGGTTGGAAACCAGCCCGTAGTAATCTGTTTCAAAGTCTGAACATCTGGACATGAAGGAGTTAACTAGGTAACACCTCAGATTTCACTCTTGACTCCTACTTTCTTCAAGTGTGTCATGGCTGATAGCAGGGTCCAAGTCCCTGGGAACTACTCAGCTTCCAGGGGCAAGCCTGTCTCCATGCTGGGAGATTTCATACTCACTCAGGTTGAAGACACGACCTGCTGGAGAACACAGCAGTGAACAGAGCTGTGAAGACACTCTCCTGTCCAGTCTAGAGTTAGACTCCAAACCACGCTTGAGTCTGAGGAGCAATAGTGTATGGTATTCAGATTCTGATTTGTTGTTTGCTTTTTGTCTTTTGATGAAGAGTCTCATTCAGTCACCCTGGCTGGCCTTGAACTCATGAACTCACAGAGATCCTCCTGCTTCTGCCTCCTAAATGCTGGCATGGCATGGTGGCACATGCCCAGCATAGCATTCAGAATTGAATTCTATCTCCTGAGGCTGGACAGATGGCTCTGTGGTTAAGAGTACTTGCTGCTCTTACTGAGCATTCAAGTTTGGTTCCTAACACCTAAACTGCCTGTGACTCAAGTTCCAAAGGATCCTATGCCCTCCTGTGGCATCCATGGGCACCCTCACATAGACATGTACACACGTGCATAGAATGCAAACATAATAAACAAATAAATAACACTGCTTCCCAGTGCACACCATTCAACACTGCTTTCTAACGGAGCCTTGCACTGTTGAGATTACCCCTCAGAGACTCGATCGAAGAGGCAACTGCTCTGCCTTCCACTAACAAATACTTGGGAAGCTATAGAGACCTTGCCTTTCTTCTGGTGTTTGGTATATGTTAGATCTGACAGCCAGGACAAACCTGGCTTGGTTCTCATGAAGGACATTAATTTTCTCTTCTTTACTCGGGGCCACAAATGGTAAAATGTGGCCCTGCCTTCCTGGTTTGTGTGTTGGATAGTGAAGATTGCATTGAGCACTCTGTCTTTAACAGTCTTCTCACGATATTTCCTTCCTTTTAGAATATCCGAGCCGGAAAGCCACATTTGAACTCTCTTCTCTGTTAACTCAGTGAAATACTTGGCTGGAAGCCAGCGCTCTTCCCTCAGCATACCTGGGTTCACTGAGGACTCGTGCTCCCCGAACTAGCTAGGTGTATGTGGATCTCTATCTCACTGCGTCAACATGAGGCTGAATGTGAAGACTGCACACATTCTGTGCCTACAGTTTTTGGTCTTTGCTTAAATTTTGTTTCCTTTGCACATGTAGACCTTCTCGTTAATACTCTGCAAACAGGATCTCGAGGCATAGTTTCTCTCTGTGATTCGGCAGGAGGATTTCTTTGTGTACTGCTTGTTTTAGACTTGGCTTTCAAGACAAAACACTTCCCAGAGAGCAATCATAAATAAAGATTGATAGCAAGAATCTATCTGGTCTTATTCTTCCCCCGCCCCTGCACCTTTCCCGGTTCATCTCTCTGCCTCTTTGTGGACTTGAACTTGCTCTGTTTGTTCAGACTAAGTCCTGTATACCCTGAGGTACATTGGCTCGGGTTTTCAAGTGGCACTGATTTCTGCACACACTGTGTGGAGCCTGACTGAACTGTAGCACTGACACCCATACATGCAGGGATACGGCTAGGACAAGGTGTCTTCAGCTTCATGGTCTTTGTATGACATTGGCTGCAGAAACCTCTCTGATCCCCTGGCTGCTGATTGGTTTGCAGGGTCAGCAACAGCTGACTGCTCCGGATAGGTTGGACCACATTACTCTGCTTACCTGCCCATGTTACTTTATCAGAGATATTTTCTTCCCTGTGACATTCTCCGGCTCTCCCTTTCCCCTGCCATTCTGAGCAGGGATGGATGCCTCTGGCTCTGGGCGTGGGGGTAAGGGTGGGGGAGACCGGGCTCCTGTCTTTGCTGTGCTGTTCCCTCTTGTCACAGTCACTGTGTTAATGTCTCATGGAGTGAGGTGGACTTCCTTCAGCTAAGACATGCTGTTTACAATGTACTATGTATCTATAGCAGTCACAGGGAAATTGGAAACTCTGGAAAAATAATCTCTTTTCTTGTTACCTTGGTTTTGGAAGAGAATTAGTCCCTCCCCTAATCACTGAAGTAGCTTTCTTTAAAAAGCATTTCTCTCGGTTCTTCCTGTCCTGGCCGCCATCGGAGAGCAGCAGCTATGGCCCTGTGCTACCCCATGGCCATGGGCCTCAACAAGGGCCACAAAGTGAGGAAGAATGTTAGCAAGCTGAGACACAGCCGTCGCTGCAGGCGCCTCACCAAGCACACCAAGTTCGTGCAGGACATGATCGGGAGGACTTCGCGCCCTATGAGCGGCGCCATGGAGTTGCTCAGAGTGTCCAAGGACAAGCACGCACTCAAGTTCATCAAGAAGAGGGTGGGCACGCACATCCGCGCCGAGAGAAAGTGGGAGGAGCTGAGCAACGTGCTGGCAGCCATGAAGGACTGATGAACCCTCCTCCAATAAAAGATCATTGTTCCTATAAAAAAAATTCTCTCTCTGCTAAAAGTAAGGTAGGCAAAAGGCTGGCAATAGGGAGCTATTCATCTTGTTGGTGCTTAGGGCTGATGCTCAGTCCTTGCTTGGCCAAGTAGGAACCAGGTAAACTAGGCTCACTGCCAGATGACCTTTAGTTCATGAATTAAGCGGGAGGTGGAGGCAGGTGGGTCCTGGGGCCTCATTGACCAGCCAACCTATCCTGGGGAGCGAACCTCATTTCCAGTGAGGAGTCATGTCTCAAGAAGCAAGGACGGCTCCTGAGGAACGATGGTTGAGGTTGACCTCTCCGTGAGCATGTGCACATGTGCACCCCAAATAACTTAAAATTCCACGTTGAAAAAAAGGAGGACCCCCTCCTCAATAAATTGGCTAATTTTATGATGATCTGATAGGAATAAAGAGTTTGATTGGTCTAAAGAAGGCCTGAGCATTCAAGGTAAGATTTTTTTAATTAGAAAAATCGGTGACACAAAAGCTAATTTGTTTCTTAAAGCCTGAGTAGTTCTTGCCACTCTTCCCTGGGGCGGGTCCTGTCTCCCGCTGGTGCAAGAATCTACCTCACACACTAAGGACCACTAGGGGGCAACAGAAGACAAGTTTCGTGGTCTAGTGCCTTGGCCCTCAGGGCCAGCTGCCTGCTTGTCCACGTATACTTCAGGATGAGATCATTGAGCAGCCAAGGCGTTTACCAAGGAAGGGAACAGGCAGAACTAAAACCTCTACACAACGGTGAGGTGACAAGCACATCATTCACAATGCTTTAATCTGAGATAATGTGCAGGTCTAAAATTGGCATATGTGTATGTATGAATATCATGTAAACACACACACACAAAATACTGGGTTCCATGGTGACATTTTCACACCTACCTGTCGTGCATTTTCTGCTGTTCCCCCTTATTGTACTCTCTCTCATGGCCCCCATTCTGCCCTCTGCAAATTCCCTTGTTCTTAAATCCTTTTTTTTTTTTTCTCCTTTAAATGGGTATGGGTATTTTACCTTCATATGACTGCACCACATAAGTAGTACCTGGTCCCCAGGGAGGACAGAAGTGGGAGTCAGATCCCCTAGGACTGGAGTTACAGACACTTTCAAGCCACTATGGCACTATGGGGGTAGGAAATCGATTCTTTGTACTCTGGAAGAGTCGCTAGTGCTCTTAACTACTGAGTCATCTCTTGAGTTCCCTCAAAGCTTTAAAACTTATTAGTTACTTATGTGTGTGAGCCCGCATTAGTTTATGTGCAACTTGTGTGTACAGGTTCTCGAGGAGGCAACAAGATGGCGTGGAATCCCCGGAACTGGAGTTCCAGACAGTTGTGAACTGTCCTGTGGGTGGGAACCAAACCTGGGTCCCCTGCAGGAGCAACGAGTGCTCTTAACTGCTGAGCTATGTCTCCAGGCTAGTTCTTAAAAACTTCAGAGCAGGCAAATGACCTGCTTTCCCATGCTTGTGTTCCACAGGAGTCCACGATAACTCCACTAGCCCCGTGTTGGCAATTTTGATAAGGATTCTTGATCTTCTTGGAACCTCAGGGTGGTTCTGAATACCTGAATACCTGGTGTCTTAGTTAGGGTTTTACTGCTGTGAACAGATACCATCACCATGGCAACTCTTATAAGGACATCATTTAATTGTGGCTGGCTTACAGGTTCAGAGGTTCAATCCAGTATCATCAAGGTGGGAGCATGGCAGCATGCAGGCAGGCATGGTGCAGGAGGAGCTGAGAGTTCTACATCTTCACTGAAGGCAGCTAGTGGAAGACTAACTTCCAGGCAGCTAGGGTGAGGGTCTTAAGGCCCACACCCACAGTGACACAGCCACTCCAACAAGGCCACACCTCCAAATAGTGCTACTCCCTGGGACGAGCATGTACAAACCATCACACCTGGAAATATATTTCTGACCTGAGCCAAAGCATCCTTTTATGGCTTTCTGAAGTTTTTGGCTTTCTTTCTTTTCTCCTCCATCTTTTTTTTCCCTTCCAAAGTGCTTAGTTTTGGTGTTTTTCAGTATTAGAAGCATAGAGTTGTGACCTCTTTAAGGTGTTAGTACACTGTGGTGTTGTTTAAACTAGAAGCCTGGGGCTGCTCAAACACATGGTTTCTTCTATGATGCAGACTCAAGCTGGTGGGACTCCAGTATGGATGTTATAGAGTTGGGGAAAGGCTTAACGTGGGGTCCCTGTCGAGGTCAGCGTCATTGTGGATCCAACATCTGGTTCTTGCCAGCACAGCTGCTCAACACCTTCTCCAGGATGGACTTGTGTGAATCCAGGTCGTGGCAGGAGCTACAGCAGCATAGGTGCCTTTCTTGTTAATTTTGTTGTTGATTTTGATCGACTGCATCCTGCTGTGAGTCAGGCTCCTCAGTAGGAAGCCTTACATACTCACTGACAGTAGCTTGGTGAGGTGCAAACCATCATGCGACAGGTGGAAGGAAAATGGAGGTATCCATGTTTGATGTGAGCTACAACATCTGGAAACCCAAGGGCAGAATATGAGAAGTATGCCTCACCTCAGCACCAGCCCCCCCAGTCTTATTCCACTGGGGTCTCTGACTTTGATAACAGCTCATCTTGGACAATGCTTGGCACAGACATTTGGGAGAATGAAACCTTGTCCCCCAGAGCGCCACCTTTCCCGACCCTTTCTGGGTCTTTGTTCTGCCAGTAGACTCAACGCTGCCTTCAAGACAGTCCTGGAGCAAGGTGGCTTGCTCATTGTGCTGGCCCATGCTCTGGTGTCTTAGTTGATCTCCTACTGGGTGCTTTTCTCACCTGTATCTGAGTGATCTGCTGTGGCTGACATCCTCTGCCCAGTTACAGAGGGAATGAAATTCCTGTCAAAGTCTTAGGTTCTGGAGAGCAGAAACTGAAATGGCCACTGCCTTTTCCAGTCTGATTGTCCCTGGGTATGTCCTACTGAAGGAGCTCTCAGAAATTATTTAATTATGCTCAGTTGCCAGCTACCTCTGACAATTGTACGGGCTCCTGGTGGCAGTTTTTAGCCATGAAAATTTCTTCTTGGGAATAACTCAAGGAGGTAAAATGTGTCTAATTCTCGGGGTATTTTTGGTTGATTTTGTAGCAGGTAGTTTTCTCTGTCTAGGGATCCTAACAACCCTAACAGGCTAGACTTAGGAGACCATCCCCAGCATCCTCCAACAAACAGAGGGCTGGAACACTGGCTTCTCTTCTATATGACCCAGGTTCAATTCCCAGCATCCACATGGCATTCACAACTGATAATCTGACACCCTTCTATGGCCTCCACAGGCCCTGGGCACATGTCTGGTACATAGACATACAAAGAAAATATTCTACATACAGATAAAACATTTTCCCTATCAGCCTGTGAGCACGAAGAGGTTTCCAGACCTGACACATCAAATGATTCACCTCCTACTTAGGCTGAAGAATAGAGCTGGCCTGGCTGGTGGCTTCAGAAAGACCCTATAAGGAGGTCCCTGACTTAGCTAAAGGATCCTGAGCTCCTCAGAGTCCCTGTCATCTATTGTCTACTCATGGCGTTTACAACTAATCTAATGAACTTCTTCTTTTTAAAAGATTTATTCATGTATATTAGTATACTGTAGGTGTCTTCAGACACATCAGAAGAGGGCATCAGATCCCATTACAGATGGTTGAGAGCCACCATGTGGTTGCTGGGACTTGAACTCAGGACCTCTGGAAGAGCAGTCAGTGATCTTAACCACTGAGCCATCTCTCTAGCCCAGCCTCTAATGAACTTCTTCCCTCCAACAATCCCCTTCAGCATCCTTCTTGAGCTACTTCACTGACATGAAGTTTAAGCAGAGGGTAAGAGATATGTACGGTGAAGCAGTTCTGGCCAAGGCAACGTTCTCCTGCCTCAGCTCTAATCTCTCCTACAAGCTGATGGTCTCACAAGTTGTCAGAACTATGTGAAACCTCTTATGGTCCAGGTTCCTCGTCTGGCTGGCCCCAGGTTTCAGTTTTTTTCCTCCTACCAGCCTAAGATCCCTAGAGGAAATCCCAGTTCTCTCAGGGATGGATAATTGTTTCAGTAGTCTGACAGCCGAATGAAAGATGCACGTCTCGTTGGAATATCTTGAAACCTGCCAGGCCAGTTACAACTTATCTATGAAGAAACAGAGTCAGAATTCCAGTTTTCACAACTCACAAAGTTCTGGGAAAGGACACCGGACTGTTGTAGGTCTCCCTTTCTTGGAGGACATCGGCCACCTGCCCATAAGGGTGAAGGGAACAGAGGTGGGTTATCCAAGAAGGCAAAACATTTTCAATTTTGTTCATGGAGTGATATTGAAAAGAAGTAGTCTTTATTGTCTAAGACTAATAGCAGGTATTTACAGGTATAGTAGAGGCAGGGGGAGGCTGTGTTGAGGTGAGTCCCAAACTTCATGATTTTATTAATTGCTCTTAGATCCTGAAGGAGCCTCTAGGTCCTGACCTTCTTTTTAATTACAAAAACTGGGCATTCCAGGGGCTCCTAGAGGGAGCCCCATATCTAACTGGTACTTAACTAATTGTTGTAAAATTGTTAATTTCTCTCTGTTTAATGGCCAATGTTCAACCCAGATATGATCGTCTGTGATCATTCTAGGCAGGGAGTAAGGTATTTGACAGTGGCCCTTAGAATCGGGAGGCCTTTGATCTTGATATTTTTTGCAATCTTTTATCTGAAGGCATCTTCCCTCTTCTCCACTAGCAAGGGGCACATTTAAATCCTCTAAGGTATCTCTGCTCAGCAAATTTGTGGCCATGTTAGCCACTAGGGGTGGTTTGGATAGGTTTGGTCCCTATAGACTCATGTGTTTGAATGCTTGGCTCATGGGGAGTGGCTCTATTAAGTGTGGCCATATTGGAGGAAGTGAGTCACTGTAGAGGTGGGATTTGAGGTCTCCTATGCTCAAGTTCTGCTCAGTGTAGAAAGAGAGCCTCCTCCTGGCTGCCTGTGGAATCCAGTCCACTTCTGCAGCCTGTAGATCAAGATGTAGAACTCTCAACTTCTCCAGCACTATGTCTGCATGGAAGCTGCCATGCTTCCTGCCATGATGATAAAGGATTGAACCCCTGAACCTGTAAACCAGCTCCAAATAAATGTTATCTTTTACAGGAGTAGCCTTGGTCACGGTGTCTCTTCACAGCAGTGAGACCCTAAGACACATCTCATTAGAGTCTTCTTTATCCTCCTGTTTTATTATTTTTCTCTCTTTAATGGGTCATTCTGAGGGTTTTTCCTAAGTATTGTCTAGTTTACAGGGAGGAAGGAGAGGAATGAGAGATAGCTAGCCTTCCTGGGTCTCCCTTTTATGAGCCACGTAGGCAACACGGTTCAGATGTCAGGGTCAGAAATGTTTGCTGATAAGACTTATGGTTCGGGTTGAAGCACCTTATTCCTTTTGTGAGATTTTTAAGTCGCTTGGATTCAAGTAAGGCTCTAAGGGAACGACTTTGGAAATCCCTCTGGTGTGATGCTGAGTTTGCCACTGTAGAAAAGAGAGGAGGTGCCGCCAGCGTCGCAATGTTCAACACTCCCAGGGCTATTCTGCCATGGTGGATTGACATGTCCTAACAAACACAAGTGTCCCTGCAGGTTTAAGAAACTGGTAGCCATCCTAGTGACTTAAATGGCTGCTACGTCACCAGGTCCAGGAAGAAGTTAGAGGAACCTTTGGACAATATTGGGGAACCACTTTTGCTGAAAGGCTTCAGATGTTCCACAAACGGTATCCGGTCCCACACAAACTGAATGTATAGCAAAGAAAGAAAAAGCGATGACGATAGATCCTCAGGTCAGGGTAGTCGGGCAAAAATGCTGCTACCCTGGGACAGGGAGTACTCAGAAACTCCATGCATTCCAGGGGGTCCCTGTTTGGGCACCAGCTGTGAGTCTCCCCTTCCTTGGAGGCTGTCGGTCACTGGCCTACAAAGATGATCGGAACAGAGGGAGTGTGCCCGCAGAGCCTAAGGTGGAGCCCAGTGAGCCAGAGGACGACTCCATCTCAAGCATGAAGCCAGCATGCGTGGCCACAACATCTTGCTGTGGGAAAACCCCTGTCTGTTTAAAATGTTGATCTGCCTTTGGGGGCAGGGATTGGGGGTGGGGGATCCAGCCCTGAGGTGGCAGGTATCAATTGGGACCGTCCAGAACTCTGAGCCATAAGCCTAGGGGGCAGCCATGTCTACCTTTGTAATGGGAGTCCTGTAGACTCCCAGGGTTGCTGGGCAGGGGAGGGGAAGTAGATGGTATTGGGGACCCATGTGGCTTTTTGGTGAGTTTCTCCTCCCCCTCCTCCTCCTCCTCCTCCTCCTCCTCCTCCTCCTCCTCCTCCTCCTCCTCCTCCTCCTCCCCCTCC
>NW_021620749.1:1795692-1796346 GCF_004785775.1 Grammomys surdaster | reverse complement strand
AGGATTTCTCTGTGTAGCCCTCGCTGTCCTGGAACTCACTCTGTAGACCAGCCTCTGCCTCCCAAGTGCTGGGATTAAAGGCGTGTGCCACCACTGCCCGGCCATGAGTTTCTTTATAGTGGAATTTAACAGGGCCCGTATTTTTCTAGCATGAGAAAGTGTTTTATATGATGAAATGTTCCCTTGATAGGAAGCAAAGAAAGGAAATGAGACAATTTATCCTCGGAAGGTAAAAAATGCTGCTACCATTGGTGGCGTGGGTGGGTGGGGGGGAGGAGGTACTCACACACTCTGTATGTTCCAGGAGTCTCTGTTCTGGTGCCAGCTGGTTTCTCACTGAAGTGGATCCCGAAAGTCGATCCATCATATTTGGTGGATAGAGCAAAGCTCTTAACAACTTTATTTTTTTAAAATTTAACCATTTTATACCCTCTAATAAAAAGAATTACTCCATTAAAAAACAGATAAAATGTTACACAAGAGGGAGTTACAGCAGGATTGTAAGTTCAAAGAGGTAGTTTTATCTCTTTCATTTTATAAGCTCATTATAAGTTCAAAGCGATAGTTTTATCCACATGTTCATCATACATTCAAAGCTATATATATATATATATATATATATATATATATATATATATGTATGTGTGTGTGTCT
>NW_021620749.1:1773175-1795292 GCF_004785775.1 Grammomys surdaster | reverse complement strand
TATATATGTAAATGTAATAGTCACCCACCCTTTTATTTAAAATTCCCCACTTACCCTATCATGGTGCACACCTGTGGCCTCTTCCCTGGACCTGACCTAGAATGAATGATTTCCTTGATCATTCATTTGTTTGAAGCCCATTTTTTTCCTAGTGCACTTTACATGCTGGTGACACATAAAAGCTCACTGAACTCCATTTTGAGTTATTTCGAGGCTATGCAGCCTTTGGTATTTTGCAGGAGGAGGCACACTCTGGTTTTGATTCTAGCCTTAAACTTTCTATCAACTATCTTAGCTTCTTAAAATTATTCAGTTCTGTAAAAATCAGTATCAGGAATTATAAAATCATCAATTCATCTAAACAGCATTATTTCATGAAAATTCATCTTCATGTTGATCTTGCAGGAAATTTGCCCAATAGTGTTGGCTAATACCCAGGAATCAATCATAACAGACTATAGGCAGACAGGGTCTTTCTTTGCCCAGTCATACCATGTCAGAACAATGAGGATACAGCATTGACAAACAAGAAGGCATAGCAGCAGCAAGAAGCAATGCTGGGGCAAAGCTCCCAGAGCCATGTCTTTCCAGGGTTCA
Organism: Grammomys surdaster; assembly: GCF_004785775.1. Lineage (NCBI taxonomy): Eukaryota > Metazoa > Chordata > Mammalia > Rodentia > Muridae > Grammomys > Grammomys surdaster. Next base: position 1,794,695 of record NW_021620749.1, on the reverse strand, counting down.
CCCATCACAGCCAAGCAAAACGGTGGGCCACCTCCGGGAAGCTCACTGACCCACTGCAGCTCCTCCTGCATGACAACTACCATATGTTGAGGCCAGGCTCAGTACCACCATGCAGGTCCCATGGATGAGGTATGGAGGAGTCCTAAACCTGGGTCAAAGGCATCCCAAGGGAGACTGAATGAGAATGTACAAGCTGTCCAGTGACTCTTCATACAGTGGACAGGAACTGGGGCTAAGCCCAAGCAGACATGGTTTACCCTGGACCAGGATTTTTGAGAGACACCAAGAGGATGAACCCTAGGTGGTCCAGCCTCACAGACTGCTTCAACTGGGCTTGTACTTCCTTAGCCCTTGATGGTCCCACAGAGCCTGGACAGTGAGTGAACAGAGAGCATCAGTTTGCTTAGGGGTCCCAAACATGTTGATGTCCCAAGACAGCAGGATACAATCTAAAGAACACAATGCCCTCATTGCTACTTCAATATCCATCCCTTCCTAGTTTCTCATTGTCAATTAAACAAAAAGGGAGCACTGTTAGTTTACAGGCGATCCCACTGGCCTGCCCTCCGGGACCTAGGAGCTGCTTACATCATCAGCTGCTGCCAACACCTACTGCTGAGCAGGCGCACCAGGTGTGCCAGTTGGTGGAGTGGATTCCGAGGACTACCAGCCGCCCCAGCGTGCTCTCTCTCTGTTCTCGGTGTTCTGTTTCTCTGTTCTTTCCATGCAGCTCCTCTCTTTCCCTCTCTGCCTCGCCTGCTACCCTCCTGGCTCAATTCCCTGTCTGTCTCTCTGTCTGTCTGTCCACATGTCCACTTGTCTGCCTTTACTCTTTCCCCAGCTCTTCACTCCCCTCTCCTTCCCTTCCCCAACAAACCTCTTTTACACCGGATCTGTTGCATGGTGTGACTTCTCAGCGGTACACCTTGGCTTAGGCCCACCAAAGATACCACTACACCTCATATTCCGTAACAGAAATGTTTCAGATTTCCTTCCTCTGTGCTTCTTCTATGCTATTGTTATACTGAGATTTCTTACAGTCACCTGTTAGCTGGGTTTTCAACAGTGTGGCCCTTAATAAAGATTACAAACAGGGGCAACGCTAATACATATAAAACCTTCATCTTTTCTTGTAAACAATAAATTCATGCAAGCTTCAGGCAATTGAGTGAGTCGTTAAGACTTGGATCTGCCTCTCACAGGTCAAAGGGACTCCACATAAACACAGTCTAAGTTTCCCTAGCTGCCTATTCCAGAGGATGAGATTTTTCTCCTGGTTTTGGGACTCTGCCCCTCTCCCAACTACCAGGACCATGGGCCAGAAAGTTCCAAATGTAAGATTTTCCTTTAAGCCCCTTAACTTTAATTTCTGCCCCTAGTCTACTTCTGTCTCAACAGATCTCTGCTCATCTGAGAGACCATCAGCTGGGGATGACAAATTGCTTCAAATAGCTCTGAACCCTGGACTTGCTGAAAGCTGGTGCAACCCAGTCCAGCTGATGTGATTGCTCCCTGTCTCTTAAGCTGGGTCAGTTAACCAGATACAGCTAATAAGTGCCCCATTGCCTGAATCCCTCCCAGCCTTTGACTAGCATTCCAGTCTTCCTGGGCCTGCACTGACGTCCTGGTTTCAGCAGGAAGTATCTACAGAAGAGAGTATATCACCCCTTTTTCTCAACAGGCTGGAGTATTGAGTCAGAAGGAACTTCCCAGCATAGGGGACAAAATAGTTACCTATAGTGCCAATCAGCATAACTGGAAAGGTACCTGTTTAAACCAGATTGGCCCAGCTCTATCAACATGTAGAACTTGGATCTGCTCTATGTAGAGAAAGAAGGTATTGTATGGCTTTAAGAGAAAAGTGTTGTTTCTATACAAACCACTTGGAAATCATTAGAGACAATCTGGTTGTACTCAGAGAAACACTGCAAAAAGGGGACCTGAGATGCTATAGACAGCTGGTGCCCAATCTCATTTTGGGGTCCTCCTAGATAGTAACGGATGTCATCAATCACAGGGCCTTTGATCCTTCTGTTTCTGCTAATTACTGCTGGCCCTTTGTCTAAAGATTTTACTGCTGTGAACAGATACCATGACCAAGGCAACTCTTATAAAGGACAATTAATTAGGGCTGGCTTACAGGTTCAGAGGTTCAGTCCATTACCAAGGTAGGAACATGGCAGCATCCAGGCAGGCATGGTGCAGGCAGAGCTGAGAGTTTAACATCTTCATCTGAAGGCTGCTAGTGGAAGACTGGCTTCCAGACAGCTAGGGTGAGGATCTTAAGCTCACACCCACAGTGGCACACCTATTTCAGCAAGGCCACACCTACTAATAGTACCACTCATACTCAAGCATATACAAACCATCACACCCTTGCAACATCAATGCCTTAATTAGATACATATATTCCTTTCTGGGTGCTATTATGTTGATAGTTATTAGATCCTAATGTAACCAGATGCCTGCTACAGAGTCAATGATTTAACTCAGGGTACAACAAAAGGGGGTGTGTATGAGATCAAAACAGGACAACATGCCGTGAAGGCGAAGGGTTCTGTTTGTAGTTAAGGCAGTTAAGAACAAGTTCCTGCATGTCTCATGTTAAGTTACTGCAAGTTAAGGTTTTTAATTGTAATTAATAAGTTCCTGTTTCTTCGATCTGATGTAAACTGCTTGGATCCCGTTCTCACGATGACTATCCTCACCCGTGTTCCTTCCGTTTCACTGTCTTTCTAAGGATGTGCAATCACCAACTCTCTCACCTTATCACTCCTATGACAATGACCTCAAGACACTGAAAGATTCTGCCAGCACCCAACTAAGACAGATGTAGATACTTACAGCCAACCATCAGACTGAGCCCAGGGACTCCAGTGGAGAAGTTAGGGGAAGGACTGAAGGAGCTGAAGGGGAAGGCAACCCCAGAGGAAGGATAACAATATCAACAAACCAGACCCTCCAGAGCTCCCAGGGACTAAACTACCAGAGTATGCATGGATGGGTCCATGGCTCCAGCTACATATGTAGAGAGAATTGCCTTGTGAGGCATCAATGGGAGGGGAGCCCTTGGTCCTGTGGAGGCTTGATGCCCCAGCATAGAGGGGTGCTAGGGCAGTGAGGCAGGAGTGGGTGAATGGGGAGCACCCTCTTAGATGCAAAGGGGAGAGGGAGTTGCAGAGGGTGAACTGGGAAGAGGAACAACATTTGAAATGTAAATAAATAAAATTATCAATTAATAAATTTAATAAAAGGACCTAAGAGGCCAACAGGGACTGCTCTCTCAGATCCTGACTTAGGGAGAGACAGCAGGCTGGCCAGTCCTGGATATACTCCAAAACACAGCTTACTTTAACTGGACAATCGTGGATTTGATCTTTCTGCTCAGGATTTTCAGGTTTAGCATTGCTTGGAACCTTTACTCAAGCTCTGTAATTCACCTGGATGGACTTGTCGAGTCTCCGAGTCGCAGTTGTGCTTTGGTTTGTCACTGGGACATTTTGAGAAAGGGGTAGAAGCTGTTTTGTGTATCTCCAGGGATCAGACCCTCACCTTTTGACAGTGTTCTAGGATTCCAAGGTAGATAATGGTCATAAATTGTTTTTGTTTTCACCAAATAGGTTGAGGAGACAGGTTTATTCAAGTCTGGAGCTTGAAGGAAATAGGCTAGATGTCTGGAAAGCCCCATTTTTTGAAGAGGGAAAGTCTTAGGGGTTTTGGTGACTTCTGGACCTTCCCTGTGGCAGCTTTTTATGATGGAGCCCTCCAGGTCTTTCTTTTAAGGATCTAGTCCAAGTCTGCTCTCCTGTTATACTGGTGTATCCATTAAAGGTACTAACTGTGCAGGTGAAGAGGTGTCAGAGGTGAGTGGGGCAGGCTCCACCAGTGTCTTTAGCATACAAGCAGAAAGGATGGATTGTTGTAGATTAAAGGACGGGAGGAAAAGGGAGTTACCAGGTCTTGGTTTACATTAAATCTCAAAGCCTTCAGTTGGAGGGTGGGCCAGCCATTGTCTTCCAGGCAGAGTGCTCTCAGATGTTTTATGTATTTCTCATACTGGCCTCTGACTTTTAGGTAAACACCATAAGCTCTTGTTTCAGTCTGCCACAGTGTTATACCATTTTTTTTTTGCTATGTACGTGTGTCTTGGAGTGACTTTGCCTCTTTGATGACAGTCTGGGATTCACAGGCTCTCTGGTTAGGTCCTGTGCTGTGCTGAGTGCTGCTGGGTTCTCTGAAGGGCTCCTTTCTGCACCTCCCTACCCACCAAAATTCCCCAAGGTTTCTTAATTGATGTTGCTATTCTTACAAGACCACTGGTTTCCTTTTGGGCTTGTATTAGTTCCTTTTCTTTCTGCTGGGACAAAATAAATGAGATGCAACTTGGGGAAGGAAGGGTTTATTTTTGCCCATGCTTTGAGAGCACAGTCTAGGAGTTGTGGCCTCAAGAGTGTAAAGCAGCTGACACATGTCGCTACAAGTAGAGACTGTGAAAGAAAGCTCTTTAGAAAGACTGCACTTTGCAACTTTATAACTTCCACTGACCTACTGCAAAGCTCCTAATGGCTTAGATCAGCAGCGATGTAGAAAGATTCAGATGTCCCAAGTCCAGAGATAAATCATGCACCTTCCACATCCTTGTGGAAGGAATGAGCAGAACTCTAGTTCCAACCAACTAAAGGGCTTAGAGTACAGTTCTATAACAGTGAGGACCTCTAGCTGAGTTTCCCTGCTTTACCTTAATGTGCCTATCCCATGCTCCCAACAATGTATTTGAAAAGTACCTTGACTTATGTCTTTCTTTGTTCTGTTACTACAAAAGCATCTTCAAGTTGTTTCATGTTATTGGAACATGGAATTTGGGGCAACCGGAATCTGTGTTCCTGGCCTAAGGGGACTCATATTTGACTCTAGAAGAAACTCTTATCCTTTGAGGTGGGAGTTGTGTTTTCATGCTGGGGCTCAGCTTACTTCCTCCTCTTGCCATTTCTATTCAGTCCCAGACTCTAGTTTCTTGAAATCTGATATCTCTTCTCTTCAGTCAAACCTCTCAGGAAGCATGTTCACTCACATGTCTGAGGTATGTCTCCTAGGTGACTCCAAACCCAGGGGAGTTGCCAATTGAAAGTAACCACCCATTGCAAGGCTCCATACAGCACAGCTGTGTTTCCTCACAAGTAGTTCTGATCTCAAAAAGAATTTATGGCTGTTATATAGTAATTCTAGTTTTTGATTGGTCACTATTAATCTTACCTAATGGTATCGTAATTTAAAATATTTTGTGTGTGTGTGTGTGTTGTGAGGTAGAGGGAGCAACCTCAAGTGTTGATCCTTACCATCAACATTTTTGATGAAAGGGAGGGTCTCTATTTTATTTTATATTTATGAGTGTTTTACCTGCATATGTGTCTGTGTACTACATGCTTGGTGCCTGAGGGATCAGAATAGAGGAAGTTAGATCCCTTGGAGGCAGACTTGCAAGCAATTGTTAGTTGCCACGTGGGTGCAAAGAACCTGGGTTCTCTGTCAGAGCAACAAATGCTCTTAACCACTCAGCTATCTCATTAAGTAGCCCTGGCTGGCCTGTAACTCTTGTAGACTCAAAGAGATCCACCTGCCTCTGCCTCCTGACTGAACCATCATGCCTGGCCAGGGGCTCTTTTTGTTGTTTTGTCCCCTAGGCTGGCTGCTCCACCAACTTTTGGGATTCTTCTGCTTCTTCATGGCATCTCACCCTAGGAGCCCTGGGCTACAGCTGCTACTGCACTTGGCTTTACATAGGTTCTAAGGACTTGAACTCAGGTTCTGACACTTGCCCAGCAAGCCTTTTACTCACTGAACCTTCTCCCCAGCATTGCTGTTTCACTAAAGCTTCTTTTCCTGGGAGAGACCTGGAGTGGACACGAATCTGGTTTCAGTATAAAGGTGACCATGCCATAGACACAGTATTCTAAAGTACTGGAACTACCATAGATTATTCTTCAGTGTCAAAGGCCACTGATGTTTTTAAATCCAACAATGAACCCAACAGAAAGTGCAAAGAAAAAAGTAAATTTGTTTTAACATACAAGATTTGTTTTTTATACAAGATCTCAAACGGGGAAGTACCCAGTGAATTGTGCTGCTCAATTGAAAGCTCATGTGGTAAGCAATTACAGATGGCTTTGCAAAGTTCTATTTTCAAATATATTGTGTGTGGTGTGTATGTGTGGTATATATATATACATACATATATGTGTGCGTGTGTGTGTGTGTATGATGTGTATATGTATGTGTGGTATATATATATGTGTGTGGTGTGCATAGTGTGTATGTGTGTGTACATGTGGTATGTGTATGTATGTGTCTATGTGGTGTGTATGTGTATATATGTGTGTGCCTAGTGTGTATGTGTATGTACTGTGATATGGGTATATATGTGTGTATGTAGTGTGTATGTGTGTATGCGTGTGTGTACATATGTGTATGTGGGAACAGGATGTGTATGTGTGTGATATGCATAAGTATATGTGTGTGTATGCTTGTATATATGTGTGCTTGCTTGTGTCTGGGTACACATGTATTTGGAGGTCTGCGCATATGTGTGTGCACCGAGTGGGTATGTGAAGACTGTTGGGTGTTTTCCTTGATATAATGAGGTAGAGTCCCTCACTAAACCCAGAGCTCACCAGTTTGGCTAGCCTAGCTAGCCAGTTTGCTCCGGGTATCCTGTCTCCGACTGCAGATTATAGGTGGCCACCATGCTCCACTGGTATTTACACGGGTGCTGAGGATCCAGCCTCCAGTCCTCATGCTTACGCTCGGAGCACTTTACTGGGGAGTCATCTTTCCAGACCCAGCCGTACATCTTCCCTCTGCTGAATCAGTATCTGGCACCAACAACTAGCCATAGACTTTGGTAGCCTGCAGTTCAATTTGCATTTTATTTTATTCTTGCAGATTTTTTTTCTGTCAAGGTTTAGGGACCCACTGTGGAGGGCAAGCCTAGTAACCATGGCAACAGCATTGCCATCAGCAAAGTAGCTCCCAGAACTCAAGGTTCTCGGGCTGGGGGGGTTAATTCCTGCAACAAAGGCTTTCTGTTCCAGTGGGCACAGGAAAGCTCCTGTTCGTGTTGGTGACTGGGACGAGCCTTCAGGCTGCTGACTCCGGAGGGAAGAGCGTAAGTCGTAGCTTCCCACCTTTAGTTGTTTTATGAACACGGAATAGTGAAAATGCTTGCCAGCAGGGCATGTCCCCGAGGAACCCACGCCTCTTTGCAGCATCACGGTCTCTTGCATAGGTGTGTCAGTGAGCTTCTTTGGAATAGCGTTATTGCGTCCTTTAAGCGTTTCTCAAGCTGTATGTAGTGCGCACAGTACCCCAGCTCTGGAGTGTTTCAAAGGGGTCACAGAACCTCTTTTAATCCGGGTGATCAGAATATCTTAGTCCCATCAGCTAGCTGGGTAGCTGCTTTGCTGGCTGCGTCTCACAGCTGCAGCGGCCTTAACAGTGGTTTCTGAGGTCATCCTCGGAAGCTGCACCATCGAGGTTGTTAAATGTTTTCTGACAAGCCACCTGCATGCTCCGAACTCAACACAGAGCACATTCTCCAGCTAGCGAAGTGCTCTTTACGGCAAGCACTGAGCATTTTCTCAGAAAATGATTTCTTAGAGTGTGATTTAAAAATTTAATGATGTAAAAATGTGTCTGAATTCCGGTTTGTCCTGTTCCGTGGCAGTAGTTGCAAAGGAGATTACAGCACTGAGGGCAGAGCTTTGTAGGTAGAGCCTGGCTTTCTTTTACATCCCCTAACTATCTAATCTGTCTGTCTATCTATCTATCAGTATCTATCTATCTATCTATCTATCTATCTATCTATCTATCTATCTATCATTTTATTTAGTGTTTACCTAGTCTTCATCTTTAGGCTTGCTGATTTTCTGCATGTCCTCAAACATATCTTGTAGGAAGGAGTTTGCGTTCCACATGTGAAATGCAAACGACAGTGATCTTAGGAAGTGAGAATTGGACCACGCACAGAGATGTGGCACAGGGCTCTGTTTATGAACCTGTGCTTGTTGCTGCTGGTCAGCAGGGGGAGTTAGGGGGGATTCTGGGATGGATATTTCCAAGGATGATTCAAGATTTCAAAGTAGCAGGAGTGGGGTGATAGCTTAGGTCATGAAGAGCTATGCTTTGTAACTACTGCTTGGGGCTTGCACGGGCTTCGGAGGAGTCTGGCTGCCAAGGGTGGCATAGGAGGTTCTGTTTTGATTGGCAGGCTTGGATTATGTAAGCCTTTGCTCCCTTCCCAAGATGCCTCTGATTTTAATCTTATGTGCATCTACTTTTGCACAGGCATAAGACTTTAAATAGGGGACACGCCTAACAGTTCACTCTGAGACAGGTATCCCAACCCAATCTAGGCCACGTGGTTCCTTTTCTGTAGTTCAGGCAGGGAGGAGGTAGGAATGTGTTTCTGGGTGTGTTTGAGTCAGAACAAAGCTGGTATGTGCATAGCTAAGTGCTGCAGAGGCTATGCAGGCTGCTAGTAGTATTTGTATAGACAGAGATCTATCTACCTGTCTCCTGAGTTCTGGGATTAAAGGTATGTACCATCACCACCCAGCTTGATGGGTTAGCCTTTTATTTTTTTTTAAAAAGTTTACAAAGAGTTTAAGATTTATTTGTTTTAATGTGTATATGTGTTTTCCCTAAACACGTGTTTGGGTACCACATATGTGCCTGGTACCATGGATGCCAGAGGAGGACCTTGGATTCCCTGTTACTAGAAGTACAGACTGATGTGAATCATTATGTGGGTGCTAGGAATTGAACCTGGGTCTTCTGGAGGAGCAGCCATTGAGTGGGACTGAGCCATTTCTACAGCCCATTGCTGGTCCTTTATCTTTTCTTTTCAAGTTCTGGTGTTGCAGGCTGTAAGAACACACCTGGATTCTCCAGCAGGTACTTTTATTTTATTTTGTAGATTTATTTATTTATTGTGTAGACAGTGTTCTGCCTGCATGTATCCCTCCACTTCAGGAGAAGGCATCAGATCTTACTATAGAAGGTTGTGAACCACCATGTAGTTGCTGGGAATTGAGCTCACAACTTCTGAAAGAACAGCCAGTGCTCTTAACTTCTGAGCCATTTTCCCATATGATGTATTAAATCAGATAAAGATAGAGGGGATATGTTCAGTGGAGGTGTAGTCAGGAGTGGGGGAAGGGGGTGCCTCCATGAGCAGAGCTTAGACAAAATGCTAACACCATCCTCATCAGGTATATTATTAAACAAGATTTCAACAGTTTAAACAGTGCCAATCTGTACATCTTAAATACATGTAGACACATCTCCCTCAGATACTGTCTTTGAACCACAAGCAGCAAGCAGCAATGAGCAAGGGCCTGTTTCTGTATCTACACTTGAAAATTTTTGCCAACATTGACAATAACTCATATTTTAAAATTTAACCTTAGTGTCCTTACTTAAGAGTCAGTTTAGAAATAGGCTTGGCTGTATGGCTCTTTTTTTTTGCTACTAGGGTATGTGTGTGTCACATATGTTTGAATGCACTTGTGTGTAGGTGTGCTTACCCATGTAGGAATGTGTGTGGAGGCCTGAGGGTGTTGTCAGAGTGTCCTCCTCAGGTGGCTTCCCACCTTCTCTTTTTGATAGGATCTCTCAGTAAACTTGGAGCCCGCTGTTTTGGCTAGGCTGGCTGGCAGTGACAGGTCTTGCATGACCTGTCTCCAGGATGGCCTGAGACTTGAAAGTCAAAATAAGTGCAGTTAACCCTTTCCTCCCCGAGTGATTTTTGTTCAGAGTATTTTACCACAGCAGCAGAAGGGAAACTAGGACATAGGTCGTCCCAAGAGAGCATCCCCTATGCCCAGACACTGTTTCACTCTCTAGTTCAGGCTGACCTCCAACTCATGACAACTCTCCTGGGTTAGCCTTCCACATACAGTGATCACAGGCTTGAGCCACTATGTGTGACTGACTTTGATTAATATGTTTGTTTTCCCTCTTACAAAAGTCACAAAGGGTTATAAAATTAAATCACCAATCCCCTTATAGCTTGTGTTTAGCAGGGTACCCCTAGTTATCTTAGTTAGGGTTTCCATGGCTGTGAACAGACACCATGACGAAGGCAACTCTTATAAGGACAACATTTAATTGGGGGTGGCTTACAGGTTCAGCGGTTCAGTCCATTGTCATCAAGGTGGGAGCATGGCAGCTTCCAGGCAGGCATGGTGCAGGCAGAGCCGAGAGTTCTACATCTTCATCTGAAGCCAACTAGAAGACTGGCTCCCACTTAGTTAGGAGGAGGGTCTCATTTCATTGCCCACTCCCACAGTGACACAACTCCTCCAACAAAGCCACACCCACTCCAACAAGGCCACACCTCCTAATAGTGCCACTCCCTGGGCCAAGCATATACAAACCGCCACACACAGACATTGCTTGGTGGTAACAGTTGAACCATGAATGAACAATAATTCCATTTCAGGAAACCTAAAATACCTACACCCTGTCACTCTGGATGCTGCTCCCTAATGCTTCCCCCGAATGCTGAGCTGCTGAATGCTTCTGTGATATTAGCTCTAAACATGTGCCTGATGTTGTTGGGTGGCCCTTGATTTGGCTATCAGGCGAGTGCTCGTGGTTCTGGACACAGTGTGTCCAGCCAGTCTCTCCAGGTGGAAATCTCTAGAACGGCTGTAGAGGGACATTTTCTGCCTTCTTTTCCTTCTCTCCTTAGTCCTTAGGACAGACTGGGGTAGGGGGTGTAGGGATGACTCAGGGGATAGACTTGAACACTGAACACTTGCTGTGTGACTTTTTCTTGGGAGAGGTGAAGGAACATCTGTTCTCCCTAGACAGAGCACCAATGGCAGGTCTACCTAGGTGAACGATGAATCTATCGAGGTTACTTATAGGACTATGAACGAGGCGTTACTTTCAAGAGCGTGGATGACCTCCCAAAACAGCTACATCACTAAAGAAGTCCCATCCAAGCACGGATGGTGATGTCACGAAACCCGCCAAGCGGAGCCTCTCCTTCAAGGGCTCAGCTGCCCTCTGCTTGCTCTCCCATCTCTGTAGAACACACGATGCTGGGGAAGGGTTGTACACATCTGGCAGGGGGACAGGAGGGAGAGAGTGGTTGGGATCTCAGGTGAGGGTCCCGTGACTGTGCCCACTCTGTCTTCCTATGATGGCTATTCAACAGGAACTCATCTCTCAAGAGTCTCAAGAAGTGCTCACATTTGCTCTTATCAGATAATGGTCATGGCTATGCATGCTTGAAGGACAGCATTCCCCATGAAGAAAGAGTGGGTTAATCAGCCGCATATATGTTTTCCTTAGCCTGAGTTACCCTTTCGGCTTAGAAGCTTGCCTCAGGTTAGAGAGTGTGTTTTTGAGAGTTCAAATCAGGCTCTGGTCTTCAGAAGGCTTAATCCAGCTGCATTAGTATCCAAGGAGACAAGATATCAGGAGAAAAATCTGTTCTCTCTCTCTCTCTCTCTCTCTCTCTCACACACACACACACACACACACACGTATGCACATATGCACACACACATACACACACATATGCATATGTGCATACGTGTTTGTGTGTGTGTGAGAGAGAGAGAGAGAAAGAGAGAGAGACAGAGAGAGAGAGAGAGAGAGAGAGAGAGAGAGAGAGAGAGAGAGAGAGAGAGAGAGAGAAACAGAGAGAACATTCTGGAAAGCGTAACTGAGTGTCTGAGCGGCCTGTAGGGCCATGCCCCACCTTGGCATGCTAGGGAAGAATATTTACACCTCTCCCAGATGGTACCAGCTTGTGACAGAATTGCTCTAGTGTAGCATGTACTTTTATGCTATTGCTTTTGTTCTGGGATCTGCAGCACTACCAGCCTCCATCTGGCTTCCCTTGAATCCTTGGACAAAAGACACACACACACACACACACACACACACACACACACACACACACACTTTGTTCTTTTACAATTGCCTTCTTGGCATAATTGCTGGGTGCTGATATTTCCCACTTGGAAAAGCTTGCCCTTACCAATTTGTTATTTCTGTCTCTCCACCTGCTCTAAACTTCAGTGTCTAGTCCCCCCTAGTCCCTATCAAACATCTCTGGCCATCCACCTGTAGTGGTGGCCACAGGCCCAGCTCCCTGAGAAACCTCACATGGTTGCTGCATTCTTCTTCCTCTCTCCTTCCTCGTATCTGCTTTTCCTCCTGGGACCTGGAAGTCATGCTTGTACTAGCCTAGCAATTGGTTCCCAATTTTCTTTACCAACAAATCAAGAGCCAATTGGGGAAAAGGACCTTAGCATCAGGACTGCCCTCTTCACTTGTTTCTGCCTCTTCTTCACACATCCTTCTCAATGTCTCTTGGGACCCTCATCTTATATCAGCACACTGGCTCGCTCTGAAACAAGGGTATCTTGTCTTAGGATCCTAAGCGTAGTTACACCTGCAAAGACTTTCTCTGTAAAGTCACATTCAGAGGTTCCAATGGGACATGAAGTTTTTCCCGCTTATGTGTTACCTTATTATTGTATACATGTGGATGTTTTGCCTTCATATATGGTTATGTGCCACACGTGTTTACATGCTGAGGCCAGAAGAGGGCATCATATCCCTTCAAACCAGAGTTACAGATGGTTGTCAGCTGCCATGTGGGTGCTGGGAACCAAAGTCTGGAACAGCAGCTAGGGCTCTTAATTGTGGAGTCATCTCTCCATCCCTGGATATGTGTTTTAAATAGATTGTTTACTTTATTATGCCAAAGAAGGCAAATGGTCCCAAATTTAGGTATGTGGAGACTGACCTTCAGGCAATCACCTGGAGTGCTGCAAGTGTGTGATGCAGACTGCTTCCTGAGATAGCAATGCAAATCAGGACCGTGCACTCCTTGAGCCAGGGTGAGAAGGGACACTCGATGAAAAATCTGGCTGGAGATTTGTAGTTAGTTAATCCCATAGAGAAGCACGGCCTTTATTGGCTGTGAGCTTCTGAGTCTTCATCTATAAACTGAACATGACAATGAAATCTACTTACTATAGTTCTGTGGATTCACTAGGAAACTGTATCTGGGACGTTGGCTGTAATACTTGGGACATAGTAGATACACAGTAGAGGATGGTTTTGAAACTTTAACAGCTGATAGAAGACATCAGCTCAGCATGTATAAAATGATTATGAATGCCATTAGGGCAGCATAGTTACCCCTGGAGTGAGTTAGCCAGATCCTGCAGCAATGGGCACCTGGTGATCTGGCCCAGTTCAGTTGGGAATGCCTAAAAGGGCTTCAGGGAGGTTCTAGTGAACACCTCCAAGCAGGGAGCTGAGAAGCAGCCAGGGAGGTGCAACATGGGAAAACAAGGCATGGTTAGCAACTGGTATTAGTTATTTTCCCTTTGCTGTAGCAAAAGGACCCAACAAAAGGCCCATAAGGAAGGGTTTGTTTTGTGTTTTGAGATGGGATACAGTCTGTCAGGGTGAGGAAGTCAGGGAGGCAGGAGGATGAGGCCACTGTTCACACCTCATCCACAGTCAGGAAACAGCTAGAGGAATGCTGGCTTTCTCCTTTCTATCCAGTCAAGGACCCAAGCCCTGGGGTGACCACTCACATTCAGGATGGGTCTTCCTACCTCAATAGACAGCCTTTCACAGTCATGGGGGCTTCTTTCTAGGTGATTCTAGATCCTTCCAAGTTGGCATTCAATATTAACTATCACACAGCTCCTAATGCCTCCCCCCAATGTGTGGGAGAGAGGAAGCACCAAAGGGGGGGGGGAGAGAGAGAGAGAGAGAGAGAGAGAGAGAGAGAGAGAGAGAGAGAGAGAGAGAGAATATCATGTTGTCAGGCTGCCTGGGTGGGAACAATGACCCAAGCAGGGTAGGAGGGCTAGGGGAGAAATGGCAGGGGCCACTGTCCCCTCCTTAGTCCCAGTCTCCCGGGGGGGGGGTAATTTTGAAATCACAGAGCAGCTTGTTTGTCACTGTGTGTGTGTTGTGTGTATGTGTGTGTGTATATGTACATGTTTGTGAGTATGTGTTTATGTTGTGTGTGTGTGTGGGTATATGTGTGCCTGTGTGTATGTGTTGTGTGTATGCGTATATTTGTGCATGTGTATGCACATTTGTGCACATGTGTGTACGTGGTTGTGAGTATGTATATATGTGTACATGTGTGGGTATATGTGTACCTGTGTGTATGTGTTGTGTGTGCATGAGTATATTTGTGCATGTGTGTGTACATTTGTGTACATATTTGTGAGTGTGTGTATGTGTGAGTATGTCTATGTATGTGTGCCCCTCTGTGTGTGTGTATGTGTCTTTTAATCTAAGCCCTGAGAAAACAACTCAGAGCAGGCTAGGGAGGTGTGGGGAGGTACAGGAATGACAGTGTCCTTATTACTGTGGGTTCCTTGGCAGATCATGGAACCCTCTGTGTTGCAGATGGCACCGACTTGCATAATAAGCAACTGGTGGTTGAGGCCCATCTGCTGTGACTGCGTGTTCTCTTGGCATCTGTTAACTCTCACCAGATGGCCGTAGAGGGCTTTGTCGTGTCATCACCTTCAGTAAGTGGTGACAGCACACTGTGTGAGCTGGGATGCAGCTCCATGTACTCTGTTTACCTAGACTACGTGAGGCCCATGTGACGTTGGACAGAAGCAATCCTAGTGCATGTTGGTCATCTTGCACAAAGCCCTCATGTGTCATTTAGCACGGCTGGCTCATTTCAGCTCTCTGTATCCATCAACCCGTCTTCACCTCTTCCCCATTCTGCCTCTCTATCCTCTCTCCATCCCCTTTCTTCCTCTCCTCTCTCTCTGCCCTCTCTTTTTCCTTCTTCTTTCTTCATTCCCTTCCTTATTTCCTTCCTCCTTCCTTCCTAGTTTCTTCCTTCCCCCTCTCTCCCCCTCCATCCCTCTTCCTTCCTTCCTCCCTCTTTCCCTCCCTCTCTCCATTCTTCCCTCTTCCTTCCTTCTTTCTTCTTTTTTCTTCCCCTTCCTTCCTTCCTTCCTTCCTTCCTTCCTTCCTTCCTTCTTTCCTTCCTTCCTTCCTTCCTTCCTCCCTTTCCTCTTTCCTCCCTCCCTCCTTCCCTCTTCTTTCCTCCTTCCTTTATCCCTCCCTCTTCCTTTCTTCCTTCTTCCTTCCTTCCTCCTCCACCTCTCTCCTCATGTCTCCCTTTCTCAATCACTCTTGGACATCAAGTTCAGACAACTCGCCAGCCACCCTTTTGGACTCTGGGCTGGTTTTCAGAGCTTCTTAATGCAAGGATCTGTATTGTTTTATTCTTTAATTCCCTTCCCGATGGCTACCAACTCAAGCCTTCTGAGTGCTGCCTTTGAGCAGGAGGTATCATTGCTTCCTGTGCATACAACCTCATTGCTTTCCTTTAGCATGTTGAGATCTTATCACAATTTCCATCAGCCCAAGGAGGTTTCTGAGCCTCACAGGGGCCATGGCCATGGCCAGGTGGTCTACTGCAGGGAGAGCCTTGACCCTCCTGTGCATTGCGACCCCTACTCACTGTCATTTCCCAACTTCATGCGGGTTCTGTCACTTGTCCTTACAAAGTGACAGGCACAAAATTGTGCTGGGTCTTGCTTTATGGTCTGAGGGTGCAGCTCAGATGGAATGGTGTTTCCTGGGCCTGTAAGAAGCCCTGGGTTTGATCCCCTGAACTGCAGAGACCAGTTGTGGTGACTGTTAACCCCCACGCTCAGGCAGCAGATGCAAAAGGAGTAAGAAGTTCAAGGTAACCTTGGCAACTGTGGCAGTCTACAATCACTAGGAAAGAGTCTGAAGGACTGTCTACATCAAGTTTACCTGTGGCATGTCGGGGTGGGGGGCTGTCTCGATTATGGTAGTGTATGTGTAAGATATAGCTTAAAAGTGGGCAGCCCTGTTTCCTGGGTTTGGGTCCTGGGCTGCAAGAAATAGAAGGTGAGTGAGTATAAGCATGCATGCACTCACCTTCTGTCTGTTGCAGACTGGATATGACCAGCTCCTTCAAGCGCTTGCCTTGACTTTTCTGCAGTGATGAATTGTAACCTGGATTTGTCAGTGGCATAAACTCTCTCAAGGCTGCTGTTGCTAGGGGTCCTCCATCAGAACAACAGGAAGGAAACCAGAACAGGTCAGCCTGGGCAACTTGTTTTAAAAGCAAAGCAAAAAAACCCCATGTCTTTCATTAAGTGGCTTGTCTAAGATTTGTCTGTGTTAATGTGACCTCTAACCTTCCTCTCTCCTCAACACTACTTCTGATTCTCCTGGAGAAAAGTATGTCACTGTCTTAGGGTTTCTAGAGCCTAGAGCTCCCATTGGATAAATAAGAGTACTGTGAGCATTTCCCTATGTCATCACAGATGCTGTGCAAATATACCTCCATCTCTGGTGTAGGGTCAGCCTAATCTGGGCTCTTCATGGCTGAGTTGGGCCAGGTTGCTGGCTAAGCCGTGCCAACAACAGGCACAGTTCCGTATCTCCATACCCCTGACAGCTTGTCCCAGCCTGCTGACTGGCACTAGGCTTATAGGTGTGAAGTGCTATTCCCTGGCCTTAATTTGTATGTCCCCAGTTGCTAATGTCTTTCTGTATCACTTCCCAAGCCTGCTGTTGGCCACAGTGCACTCCTCTGCAAGCTGTGGGTATGTGCCAGAGTCACAGTTTTCTCTCTGGTCCTCTGGAGCTCCCTGCAAGAGGGAAAAATCAGGGGACCATCACAATCAAAGCAAAATCAAACTCCAACTGTCCAAAATCTTGGATCCACTCAGGATCTTCTGGGTTCTTCCAAGGTGCTTGGGTCACCTCTCCAGCTCTGCCCTCTGCAACACACGTAGCTTGTCTTCCAGGTGCTGGCAGGCTCGATTCCATTGCTGTTGCTACTGCTTGTCCCATGGTACTGGCGTCTCCAGAGTGTTGAGGTCCCTTTGTGCACCTGAGCTGCATTTGCACCAATGGCCTCTCAGAGTTCCAGGCTCCAGCTGCTCCCCATGAGCCTTTATTCCTTCAAAGCCAGTGCCGCCTGGGTGACTCTCAGGAGATACAACTTTGGCCACCTCTGAAACACAGCTTCCCAGAGATTTTACCTCAGCGATGCTGGCCTCTTCTTAACCACTGCTAATTTCTCAGCTTCAGCTGAGAAGCACCTGTTGCAGTAAATCTCCAACCCAATAAGGCAGATCAAAGGATATACAACTCAGTTGTAATATTTATAAGCTGCACACCTCAATTGGGCAGATATCTGACCACACTACTCTATTCCTCAGCTATGAGATCCCTGGCTACTTGTCACCTCCACAGTGACACACTTCTTCCAACAAGGCTACACATCCTAATAGTGCTACTCCCTGTGCCAAGCATATTCAACCCACCACACCTCCCCAAAACAAGGTCAGGTCTTTTATAGCAACACTCCCTTCTGATGGCATGAATTGTCTTAGTCAGAGTTTCTATTGCTGCGAGAAAACACCATGACCAAATATCAAGTTGTGGAGGAAAGGATTAATTCAATTTATACTTTCATATTGCTATCACCAAAGGAAGGCAGGACAGGAACTCAAACAGGGCAGAAACCTGAAAGCAGGAGCTGATGCGGAGGCCATGGAAAGGTGCTGCTTACAGGCTTTCTTCTCCTGGCTTGCTTGTCCCACTTTTTTGTAGAACCCAGGACTGCCAGCCCAGGGATGGCACCTTCCACAATGGGCTGGGCCCTCCTCCATTGATAAGTAACTGAGAAAAATGCCTTATGGCTGGATCTCATGGAGGCATTTCCTTAACTGAAGCTCCTTCCTCTTGGATGACTCTAGCTTTTGTCAAGTTGACACAAAGCCATCAGTACAGTGTGCCCAACAGCAGACCATGAGCTGTCTTTCAAAGCTAGAATAGTTGTCTGCAGATAATGGTAGAACCCTGCCCCAAGAACATCCCTTTCTGGCCCTGACACCTCAAGTACCATCAGCTCTGCTCAATCATATGATCCAAGTGGGAGAGTGGCCTGCACAGCAGCCTGGATATGTCAGAGAGCCTTCTTTTGTTTCAGATCCTGCTCAAATCTAGCAGCTTTGTGAGTGGTTCTGTACATGGGCCTGAGTAACACACTCAATCGAGGAGAAAAGAACTGTCTCTAGAATCCAAATAGGTTCATTAAATGTTGGGTACCAGGCTGCATGTTTGCCTTACCACTGGGGTGCTTGGAGTACCACCAGGACCCTGCTCAGGGGAGCCAGAACTCAGTCCATAATGGGGTCGTCAGTCTCAGTTTTCCCAGGTGGGAAACAGTGGAGTCTGGGATCATTGCTGTGGTTCTGGTAGGCTTTCTGTTGGGAGTTGGGACCAAGGCTCCTCCTTGATCCATGGTGGTCCCTCAGAGTATCCATGTACCAGATAGAAAGGGGAAGACAGAGCCAGGGATGAGTGGAGCCAGTTTGATCCTGAGTGAGTGCCAGATGGGCAGGAAGAGAGAAGACCTCTGGGAGATTTCAGAGTGGCTCTTTATGAGGAAGGCCTTCCTCCACTGCGATCCTTGATGAAGAAATGGTCCTTGATTATTTAATCTGCTTTATTAAATGATGGATGTGAATGGGTACACCTTTCCCAGGGTGAACCACAGATTACATACCTTTTGTGAGAAGGAGTGTCCAGGAAGGGAAGCTCATTGGCTGAACACTTGGGGCCTATCTAGGTAGCTCATTAGCATAGAAAATTCCATGTTTTTCTGCTACATGACTGATTGCTATGGTCCTCGGTGGGGTGTCGTGGTTACACATTCCAGAGCAGATAGAGTTAGGCAGGGAGCTGGCCCCACTCCTACTGTTCTCAATTCTGAGATTCATGGGGTTTGAGTCACTCAAACTTATCAGTTCTTGGACTAGAGAGATGGCTCAGTGGTTAAGAGCACTTCCAGAGGTCGTCTTCCAGAGGACCTGAATTTAATTCCTAGCAACCACATGATGGCTCACAACCATCTGTAATGGGATCTGATACCCTCTTCCAGTGTGTCTGAAAACAGCTACAGTGTACTTACATACATAAAAGAAACAAATCTTTAAAACAAACAAACAAACGCCAGTTCTTCTGTCTGGTGGCACAGTCCACTTGGTCCACAGTTATTCTTTCTTGGTGGTGGAAGAACCAGGTACATAACTTATCCTTTGCCTTAGAAAGAATAACTATACATGTCTCTTACCACTGGAGTCACTGAGGTAGAAGGCCCTTGTATTTTGGTTGGATTTATTTCCCATTCTCTGATGTCCACACATATTACCAACAAGTCCAAAATGTTTGCTACCTCCTGCTCACTTGGCCAGTCAGAATAATCTTTTTGTGATGATTTGTATATGCTTGGCCCAGGGACTGGCACTATTAAGAGGTGTGACTCTGTTGGAGTAGGTGTGTCACTGTGGGCGTGGGCTTTGAGACCCTCATCCTAGCTGGCTGGAAGCCAGTATTCTGCTAGCAGCCTGCAGATGAAGATGTAGAACTCTCAGCTCCTCCTGCACCATGCCTGCCTGGATGCTGCCATGTTCACACCTTGATGATAATGGACTGAACCTCTGAACCTGTAAGCCAGCCCCAATTAAATGTTGTCCTTATAAGAGTTGCCTTGGTCATGGTTTCTGTGCACAACGGTAAAACCCTGACTAAGACAGTTGTCAACATAGTGCACCAATGTGATATTTTGTGGGAGAGATAGAGGATCAAGGTCTCTTCTAACCAAGGTATGACAAAGGGCTGGAGAATTAGTATGCCCTCGAGGTAAAATTGTGAGGGTATACTACTGACTGTTCTTGGCAGCTGAAAACTGCTTCTGGTGGTCTTTATTGACAGATACAGAGAAAAAGTTATTTGCTAGATCAATAGTTGCAAAACATGTACCAGGAGGTGTGCTCATATGCTCAAGTAAGGATACCACCTCTGGAACAGCTGCAATAATGACTATTTAATTAAGTCTTTGATTGTCAACTGTTATTCTCTGGATCTGGAGATGACCTCAGAGAGATGACATAGAAGATCCTCAAGATCTGGTCCTAGACAAGGGCTCCACTTGTTTCCCAGCTCCCAAATCTCTCATTCTAAGAAGGGCTCATTCTAAGAATTCTCTGGTTCCCTGGCTGCTAGTGTCACCTAGTTAGAAATGGGTATGGGGTTCCAAGAAAATGACCACATATTCCAAAGCATTTGGACAGAGCCAAGCACTTTACTTTTGTAGAAGATTGCATTACCACATCACATCAAGCAGGGTGCTTAGGGGCCCTGTGCCTCACTCTGAGTGGTCAGAGTTAGACAAATACTCTTACTCAGATGGCTAATTTTAAGTCAAAACAGCCAGAAAGCAGGTGAATCTGAGTTCGAGGTCAGCCTGGTCTACAGAGTGAGTTCCAGGACAACCAGGGCCACACAGAGAAACCACATCTCGAAAAACCAAAATCAAACCAAGTCATACTAAACCAAAAAACTCAACCAGACAAACCATCACAACAATGAAACATTACTGTCGATAAGCAAAGCATAGCTTGTGAGAGCATCATGTAACCTTGAGAAGTTGATCCTGAAGGAATTTAGATTTATGCCTTTGTTGTTGTTGTTTGTTTTGAGACAGGGTTTTTTTTTTTTTTAGCTCTGGCTATCCTGGACTCAATCTGTAGACCAGGCTGGCCTCAAACTCACAGAGATCTGCCTGCCTCTGCCTCCCACATGCTGGGATTAAAGGCATGCACCACCACATCTTGTCCTCTTTACATTTTTTAAAAGAGAATTTTGTCTTATTTAATCCTTTGTCAGAAAAGACGATTACTTTTTTTTTCATTTCCCACAGTCTTAGACTGTGTAACATCCTCAAGGTGAGGTGTTTGATTATTTCTCTTTTTCCAATGTGTGCTTATGCCAACAAATAACCATAGTCCTTTGGTTGATTTGTTTTGATTTTCTAGACAAAGCAATGTTCTTGTTGTCCACCATTGTAATTGCATATGAGAGGGTCATTTACCTCTCATTAAAGAACTCTTTAGAGACCTTGGGTCATGAAGACTTTTTGTGTGTCTCATTTAAGAGTTTTATAACTTTTGCTTCTACAGTCATTCTGTAATCCAACTCGAGGTGAATTATATATAATGTAAATTAAGACTCTTGTGAAGGGATATAAAAATTTGGATTATATTCACATCTAACAACAGAGACTAAGAATGTATAAAGTCTGGGCTACAACATTGCTCAATAGATGTTCACCCTTTTTTAAGCTGTAAAGTTATAGGCAATGCAAGCTTTAAAGCAGCTATAATTTTTGAAGAGAACACCATAAAAAAAAAGAAAAGAACCTTGTTTCTACACTGGGACAGCATCTTGTAAAAATGCAAGTTCATTTGAAAGGAAAATCTAAACTGACAATGTTTCCAGGCAGGTTCTCTACTAATTAACCAACCAACTAACCAACCAACCAACCCATCCACCAACCAACCATCAACCAACCAACCAACCAACCAACCAACCAACCAACCAACCAATGAAC
>NW_021620749.1:1771263-1773165 GCF_004785775.1 Grammomys surdaster | reverse complement strand
CTACTAACCAACCAACCAACCAACCAACCAACCAACCAACCAACCAACCAACCAACCAATGAACCAACCAACTCATCCACCAACCAACCATCCACCAACCAACCAACTGACCCACTCACCTACTAACCAACCAACCAACCAACCACCGCCTAGGAAAGTGTTTCCCCAAGATCAGCACACAGAAAATGAATGGTGGTCCATGGAGTTCAGATTTCTTACCAAGTTGGCAGCAGAACTTGGCAACATTAAGCACATAACACTGATTTTAAATGTAGAAGAGGCAATATTGAAGGGACCACAGAGCCTTGATTCACAGTTTCAAGAGTTACCATGGTCTGTCCATGTATGGCAAGGTCACAATTTCCTGCATAGGGGCTCTGAGAGATCATGTTGTAAAGCTGTAAGGATGAAGTCTATGTTGCAATGGAGACAACAGGTTGTTGGAGATGCTGGGATCATTGATTGTCCACTGAAGAAGATAGAGGCTATGACTGACAGGGTGCAGATCTGAACAGATGGGGCTATGCAAGCCCTTTGGGGGCCCAGACAATTCTGTCACAAGCCCCTGAAGCTGGACATGGGACTGTAAGCTTCATCCTTGCTTTTGTCTCGTCATTCTTTGCTGTGCCCTATTCTCTCTCTTGGAATGGGAATGTTTAAGTACTTTGTATCACCATATGTTTCAACTATGTACCTTTGTTTGATTTTATATGGGCTCACATTAAGGGCCTTGAGTCTCAGGGGAGACCTAGAATTCAGACTTTTGAGCAGTATTAAGACTATTAAAGACCACAGAGATTTCTGTAGTGGGATTGCCTTTATTTTGCATTATCAGAAGGGACAAGGGGTAGAAGGTTGTAGCTCAAAAGTGGTATGTCAGGGTGTCAGGTTGACAAGGAGTTGACTTGTGATGGTTTATGTTAATTGGAGAGAAATGTAGGAGTAAATTTTTTTTGCAACCTACTTTAATAATTGTTCAACCTCTCCTCTTGCCAGAGGTAGTAGAAGAGAAAGCTATTAGGTTATGGGGGAAGTGGACCTGTTTAGCAATAGTTCTTCGGGGATGAACTCTATCTTCTTTGTCAGCAGTTCCGTTTTGTAGCAAACACCAAATATGAATCAGCAGCTACAGTCCAGTCCTCTTGGCAGGCAGACAACCATGCATGAACCAAGCAGTTAGAGTCCAGTCTTGAGAAAACCGCAAAGCTCATCAACTGGCCTGAAGTGAAACTGTAGAAGCAGCAAGAAGCCACAGGAGCTTCATGAAAAGTTCTTTGGCAAGTTTTTCTCAATGGTGGCATTACCACAAGAGGAGCTCAACAATATATAAGGCAAACCAATACATGCATGTCCTTAGCAAAGAATAGCAAGGCAGAGCAAACCAAACCAACGCTCTTCTCCCACTGTCTGTGGGGTCATATTATCCTCCCTTATCATGTGTCTTTTCACGTGTCCACTATAGCAAAACATTCTTTCACCTGTATGCCCCAACAAAACATCATTTGACATATCTGACTTTCCAAAGAAACTAGAAGTTTCCACTTCAGAGAAATCTCTAGAAGTGCTGTGAAGGATTTTCTAGACTATGTTCATTGAAGTGGGAAGACCCACCCTAATGATGAGTGGTACTGTGCCCTGGAGGGGTCTGAACTGCATAGAGAGGAGCCAGCTGAGTTCATGTGCAACGTGACCAGACAGCTTCCTGCTTCTGTCACCATGGCTTCCACCATGGTACACTGTATCCTTTGAATTAGACCAAAGCACACCCCTCATCCCTTAAAGTTCTTTGTGCTAGGTTTTTGGTCACAGTAAGAATAAATCTGACTAATCACAGCAAATCTGTCTAACAATCATTTCTATCTATCTATCTATCTATCTATCTATCTATCTATCTATCTATCT
>NW_021620749.1:1768998-1771253 GCF_004785775.1 Grammomys surdaster | reverse complement strand
TCTATCTATCTATCTATCTATCTATCTATCTATCTATCTATCTATCTATCTATCTATCTATCTATCAATCTATCATATCTACAAATCATTTTATCTATCATCTATCTATCTATCTATCTATCTATCTATCTATCTATCTATCTATCTATCATCTATCTATCTATCATCTATCTATCTATCATCTATCAATCTATCATATCTACAAATCATTTTATCTATCATCTATCTATCTATCATATCTACCAATCATTTTATCTATCTATCTATCTATCTATCTATCTATCTATCTATCTATCTATCATCTATCTATCTATCTATCTATCTATCTATCCTCTATCTATCATCTTATAGAATGGGTACAGAAGGGTCCTAATGCCATAGATGAGTTCAAGGAATTTCACTGGAGGCCAATAGAGATGCAACAATAATTTCTGTAGGGGTTAGATAACTGACTCTCTTAGTTACAAGCTGTACCTTGTAGATAATGCTGGACAGTCTGCATTGTGTTTGTGTCCTTAATAATGTATAGAGTCAGCCTACCTCCATGTTTGCACTCAAAATGAAGTCTTATAGCATAAGGCACAGCCTAAAAAAAAAAGGTGTTTTGCACAACCTAGAGTATTTTCAGGCAGTTCAGAGTCTGACATCAACAAGAACTCTTTAGACTATGTCAGGATTCAACGTAAGCAATGATGACAGGAAAGACGTGCACATATTGTTGTGTGTATAATACACGTCTGCATATTTAGACAGGCTCTTTGATTTGCATATGGAGAAAAACAGAGGGATAAACATCCTTCTAAAACGAATCTCTGCATGGCAGCCAAGCTTCCAGCCTGTGTCCTCTAGGGAGAGTGGCTTTTACAGCAGCACCCGGAGCCATAGTTAGGGTTTCACCGTGGGCAGATTCTCAAAGAGCTGAGTAGCTTATTTAAAAAAAATCATAATCCTTTGTTTGTAATATACAGGCTGTGGGACATTGCTAACTCCAGAACTTCTGCTCTCCCTGTGTACCTTCTGTCTTAGTTACTTTTCTATAGTAATGAAGAGACACCATGACTTAGACAACTTATAAAAGTGTTTATTGGCTTATAGTTTCAGAGAGTGTGTCCATTATCATCATGGTGGGGACCATGACAGCAGGCAAGCAAGTAGGCATGGTGCTGAAGCAGTAGCTGAGAGCTTATGTCTGGTCTACAAGTTAGAGGGAGAGGGGTGGGACTAGGCCTGAGCATGGGCTTTTGAAACTCTAGTGCCTGTGCCCAGTGACACATCTTCTCCAACAAGGCCACACCATCTGATCCTAAGCAGTCCTATCAACTGGGAACCAGGCATTCAAGCAGATGAACATATGGGGGCCATTCCCATTCAGGCTTTCAGATTAAAGACATCAGCAAAGACCCTGTCAGGTAGGTTCACATTAGCTTTCCTCTATGTCTTGTCTCCTGGTGAGGTCTGGGATGTTTGTGGAGTATGCCACAATCAGTTTACATGCTTCTGGTGTTTCTGGCACAAGTATGGAGAAAACTACATGATTCTTTGATTTTATTCCCAAATATCCTTTTACATCCTGATGATGGTGGAAATAGCTTCCATTGTTAGTGTTTTATGTGTATAAGGCTTTTCCCTTCACATATGCCTGTGTACCACATGCATGACTGGGGCCCACAGAGATCAGAAGAGGATGTCAGATCCCCAGATAGGAGTTACAGATGGTTATGAGCTGCTCAGTGGGTGTTGGGAATTGGACCCAGGTCCTTTGGAAGAGCAGCGTGTGTTCTTAACTGCGGAGTCATCTTTCTAGCCCTGACTTCATACTTTTGAGATTCCTATTTTAGAAATTTTGAATCTGATCTCATCAATGCCCAGAAACTTTTCTAATTATTTTATTGGCATTCCTTCAACTTATCTCTTGTTTCTGTGCTATTTTTTTCTGTGCTTACTGAATTTTTTTGGGTAAAAGAATTTTTTTTTAAACAAAAGATCCTAAAATTTCAAAGATCTGATTATAGACTCTTGGAAGGGACAAAAACTTACAAGGATAGAAATAAACAAATGAAAAGTTCAAAAAGCTGCAAATTATACAGATAGATAAGGCATCAACGAAGAGAGATCCACACAGGAAGACTGCTGGAATTGAGTTTAGGACATCGTGTGTGTGTGTGATATGTGTGTATGTGAGTGATGTGTGTGTGTGATATGTGTGTATGTGTGTGTATGTGTGTGTGGCATGTGTATGATGTATGTGTGTGTGT
>NW_021620749.1:1746252-1768988 GCF_004785775.1 Grammomys surdaster | reverse complement strand
ATGTGTATGATGTATGTGTGTGTGTATGTGAGTGATGTGTGTGTGTGGTTTTTCTCTGATATATGTGTATGTGTGTGATGTGTGTGTGATGTGTATGTGTGTGTTATGTGTCTGTGTGTATGATGTGTTTGTGTGTATGTATATGATGCTTATGTGTGTGATGTATGTATGTTGTGTGTATATATGTATTGTGTGTGTGATGTATATATGGTGTGTATGTGTATGAGTATTTGTGTGTGTGAGCATGCACACACATTTGCCCTTCTCTCTGTGAAAATGTGATAAGGAAGAGGCAGGGACAATAAGCTTTACAAGGGACCAAAGGCTAGGGGGCTAAAAAGTTAAAGTTTCCCTAGAAGATTATTAACTAGCAGTAGAAGGAAGAAGACAAAGATTATTGTCTCAGTCTATTGTCTGCCAGAGAGGATCTTCCTGATCATGAGGGCAGAGTAAAGGAAGACAGTGTTAAGCAAGCAGAAGGAGCTCCAAGGAGCTCAGGTGTGGACAGACTCTGAACTCTAGGTGGGTTATATACCCCAGTATTTCTGAGGGTCCATAGAAACTCCATAGACTCAGTGTGAGTTCTGCTCTTAGGAAAGGGAGGAGCAGAGGTAGTCTAGATGGATAAATTTCAATTCAGGCCCTGGAAGCTTCTGGATTGGCTTGTGAAACAGATGGGCTCCCTAGCATCAGCCAGAGGAACACTGAATGTGTTGTGTAGCTTCCATTTCTTATGAGCAAAATCCTGACAACAGCTTTACTTCCCTGCTTGGCTTAATGAATAATTCCAGGGATAATTCGTCTTCAATTTGTTAAGATACTTGAGTATTTCATAGATCTACTGTCCAGGTGGCTAAAAGACATGATGTAATATGTTGACAGTAATGGGATTTCCAGCAGAATCTGAGATAACAAATCCCCAAATTGAACTTTACATGGAAGAATGGCTTACAGATTGGTAAAAAGACATTGTCTGATCTGCAACAGAGAAAATGTATATTTTTGAGGAACAGAGTTTTATATGGGGTTAGAGTCCAGAACATAAACTCTTAACAGATGAAACAGATGAATGACTCTGTTTGAATGTTGGGTTTACACTCTTGAAGCATAAGCTGACAGTATCATTAAATACTTAACCAAAACACTTCTGAGGCTTCCGTGTTTATATCAAATCTCCAAGAGACACAGTGAGCTCATATGATGAGATTGTACTATTTTCTTCACAAGTCTTTCATGTGGACATTTCAGAAATTCAGTTCTCTTAGATGGTACGCCTTGGGAGT
The DNA here is from genome assembly GCF_004785775.1 of Grammomys surdaster. Taxonomy (NCBI): domain Eukaryota; kingdom Metazoa; phylum Chordata; class Mammalia; order Rodentia; family Muridae; genus Grammomys; species Grammomys surdaster. Next base: position 1,767,705 of record NW_021620749.1, on the reverse strand, counting down.
ATGATCAAGTAGGGTACCTGTTAGGCCACTGTGCATCTGGCTTCGTTAGGTACTGAGCATAATGTTAGTAGTCAAGCTGTGCGGATGAAATGTTCCTGTAGTAAGCCTAAGTTGAGACTGCCTTGGAAATAAGGCCTTATTCCCTTCTCCATGGGATTTTTATCAGAAAATGTATAAATGGTAATATGGGTTGTCTCCCCATTATAACAAAGATGACAAGAATTTTGATTTACAATGTGTTCTGTATTTTGAAATGAGTATGTTTATCTTATGTAATTTTTTCACTGCTATTCATTGGCCAAATTCAGTGCAAGGAAAGACAGACTATAGAAGACTTTGATTAACTTTGGCAATATGTCTTGAGGATTACCTTTCTCTGTGTTAGTTCAGTCCTTTAAAGAAAAAATAAAATAATAATAATAATAATAATAATAATAATAATAATAAAAGAATGTTGGGTTTAGGTGGGAGCCAAGAAAACTCATTTAGATATGGAAACTTAAAAATGAAAGCGTTACTTTCTGACTGCTCAGGGGGTGTCTGGTCTGGGATCTGAACTTTGTCTTAGAAGAGAGATTGTACAACATTTTTAAAGGATGGGAACACAAGGTGAGGGGGGATCTTGGAGGAGCTGAAGAATTGTCCAATTGTATTTTGACATCACGTGTGAAGCAAGGGAGTACCCATTGAGACTGGGCTGTATCCAGAGCACCTGGCTTCAAGGTTCTTAATTCATTCTCCTAGATTAGGTCCAGAGCTCAGAGCCCTTAACTCATCTTCCTAGACTTTAGGTCTGGAGCTCAGAGTGATAAAGGGACAAAGGAGCTGGTCGGCTGCATGTGGTTAATTAGGGCATAAACGGCCAATTCATTGCATATTTTTACAACTTAGGCATCTTGGTTTAGACAACAGCAATTTACATATTCTTCACTGGTTAATGGACAATTAAGAGAACGTTAGGAGAAGTGGGATGGGGGTTCCTTCCTAGGCCTGGGAACTTGTTTCACGCTAAAAGCAAGATATAAAAGTTTTCCTGAGATGGCCGGACTCAGACATCTGTCTCCTTACAAGCTGCCTCTGAGATGTCTAAACTCAGGCAACTGAGTCTACAACAGAAGCTGTTCAGCTATTGGGAAGTCTTCAGCTCTCCTAGGCCTGGGATCTCTTTTTTTTTTCTGTGATTAAATAGAGTCTGAAAACGAAATGGTCTTACTTAGAATACCATTCTTTCTCTCATTCCCAACATGAACAGTGTGGATGAGAAGCATGGACTCCTAGGATGGTTTTGCTGTTGTGTGATTTTCCTCTCTTGAGGAAATGTGAACAAACATCTATTCACCCAAGATAGGGCATCCATGGACGACTGAAGGGATGATTCCATTTAGTGTAGTTTAGGGAATCTGTGAGATTATCAGCGGATATGATAGATAATAACATGGGGGTTACTTACAGGAAGATTGGGAACTTAGAGACTTAGAAAAGCCCGCACCTGCATGGGGGATGTTCACAAAAGCTGCATTGCTGGATGTGGGGACCTGAAGAACCCCTGAGGGACCGCGTAGGAGTGGATGAATTCTGAGTGAACATGCACTGTTGACATGGGCTTAGCCATGTCAAAGACCAATGTTAAAGACTCCTGGAAATGGTTGCAGAAGAGGACTAAAGCCTTCAGGTTGTCCTCTGAGCCCCACACGTGTGCTCACTTATTCCTGTCAGCGTCAGGAGTGAACGGGCCACCTCTGGAGAACTGTACCCACTCTCCTGTGATGTGACTTTGTGGTTGCTCAGATCATTCAGAGATGAAACGAAACCACTGTTTTCTAGAGCTCACTAAGGGTGTAGGTGGAAAAGGGGAGTTAGGGGTGAACTTGTCAATGGTGTGAACTGTGCCAATTGACTTAACTTTGATAGAAAAATTCTAAAATATGGACTAACTTAAAATCTATTTCTAGGACTAACCTAAAATCATGGCTAGCTTCTGAAATCGATTATACGGGGCTGGAGCAATGGCTCAGCAGTTAAGGGTGCTTGCTATTCTTCTAGGGAACCTGGGCTTCCCCAGATCCCACATGACAACTCACAACCATCTGTAACTCTAGTCCCAGTGGATCTGACACCCTCTTCTGGCCTCCGTATGTATGTGGTGAGTGTGCGTGCATGCGCACGTGAACACACACACACACACACACACACACACACACTGTCACAAGTTCACCAAGAAGAATGAATGTGTCCTGTGCATGTAAGCTTTGTATGGAACCAGTGTGCTGGCATTGATAGTGACATGGATGAATCCATAATTAGTTATGGACTAACTAATGACATGCCAGGGTTCTTCTCTTAATAAGATGTGACAAATAAGTCAACAAGGGCACAGTGGGTTTGAGCAGACATTATGAACAGTCTAATATAACTGGCAAAGTGATAGCCTATCCCAATCCTAACCCTGATAGCTGTAGTGTGTGTGTATGTGTGTGTATACACTGGCTTCTAATGTTTGCACAAGTTAGACCAAGATAGACTGTATTCTGGGTTATTGGATAAGACCCAATGATCAAAGTGATGACTAACAGGGAATCAAACCAGAAATCTGTAACAGAAAGATATATTTAAATAACCCTCAAACATTCAGAAATGATAAATAACCCACATGCCAAGAGAAAGTGATTAGAGAAGTTACATGCATTTTGTCTGAGCTGAGTACAGAGAAGAGAAAGATACAGGAGTCAGTACCTTTTTATAGAAATGGCAGATATTAAAATTCAATTGCGTTGAATACATTTCCATAATCTTAACATGTATGAGAACAGTGTTAGCGCAGGGCCAGCAAGGCAGGTTCGGAAACTCAACAAACCCAGGCTGATGAGGTGCTCTCCAGGGAAGTAAGTCACGTGCTGCATAAATTAGAATCTTGTGACAGCATTGTTTTCACATTGTTATTAAATCAAAGCAGTGTCTAATTTTTAATGCTTTATCTTGACTACATTTTTTTCTCACACATTGTTCCCTCCATTCTCTAAAATGTCAATCTGTGAGTCAGTGGCCCTTCCTTCTTATCTAAAAGCCCAAACACAGTTGACCAAGGAAATATAATCAGCTCTAGTTGAAATATTTTTTTTCTCTTTAATGCTGTAGTTTCAGTATGAATGCTTTACTTACAAGACATGGAGAGATGAGCTATTATTTTTCCCCCTTTGGAAATTCTTCTCTTTCACTTAAATTTTATGTAAGTGCTTAAAAGTCTGTATCCAGCGATTTGAACAAGAGACTTAAAAACAGGATTCATTAATTTTCTATTAAGAAATGGCCGTTTAGTCTGAGTGTCTGTGCACCACATGTGTATAGAAACCTGACGAGGTTGAAGAAGAGCAGCCGATCCCCTGGGACTGGAGTTACTGGCATGTGGGAACTAGGAACTAAACCTGGGTCCTATGAAAGAGTGGCCAGTGTTCTTAACCACTGAGCCACCTCTCCAGTCCTAGAACTTATTGCCTTCTACTTCTTTTTTTATTTATTTTCTTTTTTGTTGTTGTTGTTTTTTTGAGACAGGGTTTCTCTGTATAGCCCTGGCTGTCCTGGAACTCACTCTGTAGACCAGGCTGGCCTAGAACTCAGAAATCCACCTGCCTCTGCCTCCCGAGTGCTGGGATTAAAGGCGTGCGCCACCACCACCCGGCTGCCTTCTACTTCTTAACTAAGCATCTGAGTGAGAGTTTGAAGATGGTGATAAGTGAGGATGGGAAGGGTTTCCTTAGGAGAGGGTGTGGTAGAGTTAAGTCCCCCAAGCTCAACTTTCCCACGACACAGGGGCAACAGAAGGCTGTCTCCAACCAAGACCGAAATCTCTGCTGACTGAGTGCAAGTCTCACTGGAGACTGAGACCAGAGTTATAAAATGACCCATGAACTGTGAGTACCTAGCTCAGCAGCCTCTAAGAGGCACCAGGACACAGGAGTGTGGGAAGCTGGGTCTTCCTACAGGGTTCCTGGGAGAGCACTCATTTCTGCTCACAGGTTCATGGCCTCCACCCCAGCATAGCAATTCCAGTAGGCTCTCCAGGTGAAGGGACAATATGCAAAGACCACCGACACTAAATGGTGGGAAGTTATCTTTGTCATGCTAACAAGGATGGGAAGGGAGTACATTCTCAGCTCTGGGAACATATGGATTTCTGACTTTCAGAACCATAAGGTAATAAGTTTTCATGGATACCAGCAATTGAGTGGCATCCAGGAGGGCTAGCTAGATTCCTGTAAGAACCAACATCTACAAGTGTTCAAGTCTCTGCCAGAAGATGATGTGATATTTGCATAAAAACCACCCACATCCTTCTACATACTGAGGCATCTCTGGACGAGTTAGCACAGCTAATACGGTTTAAATAGACACTGTGCGGTATGGCTTATGGATTGACAAGAAAAACTCTGTTTATTCAGAATGGTACAGTTCAGGTTGGCTGGATCTGACTATGTGGAAGGCACAGATAAGAAGTAGTGATGGCAGCCGAGTGGTTTGTGCTTGACTTACAGCTCTCTGACTTACTGTGCTCAGTTGGTTTGGTGGAATGCCTGGTGTCTTGTCAGGGTTTCTTATTGTTGTGATAAGATACCATGGCCAAAACCAACGTGGGGAGGAAAAGGTTCATTTCACCCTACATCTTGTTAAGCTCATCTCAGAGGGAAGATAAGACAGTATCCGGAGCAGAAGCTGCTCATCAGCTTGCTCCTCGGGGCTTGTTGAGTTTGCTTTCTTATACAGCGTGGGACCACTTACCCAGAGCTGGCTCTTACACCGATCAATATGGTGGGGGCATTTTTCTCAGTTGAAGTTTCCTTTTCCCAAAAATGCCTCCAGCTTGCGTCAAGTTGACAAAAAATTAGCTGCTGGCACTAATTAAGATGCTAAAACCAGGCAGGTTTGTAGCAGACACTTTAAACCTGCATTTTGATTGCAGGGTGCAGGGAACTTCAGGTAGGAACTTCAGAAGACGTCCAGTGAGTGTGTGACCCATCCCTGTATTTTCAGAAAACCTTGAGGCAGATCAAACATAAAGATATAAATGGAAAAAAAAGATATAAATGGATAGCTTGCTCCTGGCTTGTCTTGTGGTGCATGGCAAGAAGACCTGGGCAGAGTAAATTATTGACTGATTCTTTATCAGGGAGGATCTGGGCATGGCAAAGCAGATATCACCATCTCTAGAAAAGTAAATGTCAGGTGGTTGATAGCACGGCACTTAGAAATGTAGAAACCTGGGATTTAGACACATAAACTATTTTCTTTCAGGAAAAGAGCAAAGTCTCTTTTATAGTGGCTTCTCTAAGATTAGAACTTTTAACTCTGCTAGATATGACGGTTTATGACTGAGGTTCCAGCCCCTAGAGAAACTGAGTCAGGAGAATCTGAGAGTTCAAGACCAGCCTGAGCTACTTAGTGAGTTCTAGGCTTTTATTATAGAAAGTTTCAGGGTGGATGCTTCTGTCTTCTCTGTCTACAAGGCAGCCCCATTTGCCTGTTTGTTTGGTCTCTTGAGTTTTCTGGGTTGATTAATGGAAGCCCAGCAGTTTAATTCATTCCAGAATTTTCCTCATAAGCTGCAGTGTTCTGCTGTCAAGAACCAGGACCTAACACTGAGATGTTGCAAGGCAACATTTTTATTTTTACAGCTGGGCCTGACTTATATTCTCTTTAGGAGTACGAGAATGGAAGCAGCCCAGACCAGAAACAGAACGACCTTTTTATAGCTGAAAGTTATTTTTATGATTATGGGAATGGTACATGTTATGGGTTTATGGTCAAAGAGTTAATATATCATGAAACATTTTATGCTCTGTCAATTCTCAATACAGTGGAAATAATTTACAGTGTGTAATAGCTATAAGATTATCAAAGGATTCAAGTTGACCTCGAACTAAGGACATGATCAAAGTCTAACATTGTTTAACTAAAAAGAAAAATTGATCCAGCTGTCCCTTAATAGAGAGCACATCTTATTCTTACATAGGGGGACTTCTTTGGTAGCTGTCAAATGAAAACAAACAAACAAAAAGAAACAAAAAGGAGAGGAAAAGACATGACTATTCCCAAGTCATATTCTCCAGTGGTGGAGAAGGAAGTTTATTGTAGATAAAAGGGTTTTACAGTCAGAGGCAGGGACATCTGGGAAAGTCCAGAGTGGTCATGACTGTGAGCCCTCTGAGGAGCTAGGAAGGAGAAGGGAGATGAGAATCAGGCGGTCAGAGGTACAAAAAGGGCAGGTAACCAAAATGTCTGAATTATATAGAGTAGAGCCTCTGGGGGAAGGGCAGCCCAGCCCCTGGGCTGGAGAGTTAGTGAGGAGGGAACGCCAGCCATACCCTGTAACAGGTAGGGACTAAGGATGCTCAGAGAACCTGAGGCCCTGTCCGCTTTGATATGTCAAGTAGGCAGCTCAGCAGCACGTCCCGAGTTTGAAACTTAACATCTGGCAGTAGTTCATCCATGAGAATCCATGAAATAGAATGTTTCTGGTTCTGTGAGGACTTGGACCCTTCACGGATATGAGCTTGTTTGTATAAAACCTTCATAGCACGTGCTGGTGAGTATTCATGGTGCGTGTTTTTCAACATAGAAGCAAGACTGTAGCTCAGACAGCCACTGTAGTTCCCAGCTTCTCGCCATGTCTAGTGTGAAGTCAGGAGTCAGATGGAGGTAAATGCCACTCCAGATTTGGATCATTACCAGATAATAATCAAAATGATGTGGAGACACATATGTTGTTAGTGTCGCCCTACAAATAGGGGAGCTCATGAGGGAGGCCACCCAGGGGATGCTGCAGAGAGACTACTAGCCATGGGGAGACCTCTCAGTGGCACTCAGGAAGAAGTGGTTGCAGTTTGGAGAGGATGAAGGGGTCACAAGGTTTCTGCCCCAGTTGTCATATGGATGATGGTAGTGAGTCCCTAGAAAGGCTGATTTGCAGGAAGTCCCTTGCTGTATCTGTATCTCCTGCTTCTCAGTCCCTCCTTGCCATCTGTCCTGTGTTGCCTTGGCAAAGGTCATAAGTTCCACATGGATTTAGACCCATAGTATGAGGTCCTTAGCATGGCCAAGCTCCAACGAGACACCATCGGCAGGAGGTGTGTGTCTTAAGGGAATGGGCTAAGCACACATTGTCATCCATGGCAGGATCTAAGCAGCTGGCCCCGCATCTTCTCACCTGAGCCAGTATGAATCAGATCAGGGTCTATCAAAAGCAGTGGAGTTGTAATTTGTGCTTGTTTTCGTTGTTTTCTTTTGAGATAACAGGATGCCACAGACTAGGAACTTACAAAGAACGAGAAACTCATTCAGTTCATGGCACTTGATGCTAAGAAGTCCAAGGGCTGCATCTGCTGAGAGTGTAGTGTAGGCTTAGTTTTTTTTTAAATTTATTTTTTAAATTTTTTATTGCATATTTTATTTACATTTCAGATGTGATCCCATTTCTCCATTCCCCCCCCCGGGACCCCCCTCCCCTCCCTCCTCCCCCTGCTTCTATGAGAATGTGCCCCCATTCACCCCCTACTCCCTCCTCCCCACCCACGAATTCCTCAACACTGGGGCATCCAGCCTACACTGGACCAAGGACTTCCTCTCCCACCTATGTCCGACCAGGCCATCCTCCCCTATGTATACAGTTGGAGCCATGGGTCCCTCCCTATGTGCTCTCAGGCTGGTGGTTTAGACCCTGGGAGCTTTGGTTGGTTGGTATTGTTGCTATCCCCATGGGGACACAAAACCTTTCAGCTCCTTCAGTCTTCTCTCTAACTCCTCCATTGGGAACTCCATGAGCAGTTCAGTGGTTAGCTGTGAGCATCCGCCTCTGTATCAGTCAGGCTCTGGTAGACCTCTAAGAAGACATCTGTATCAGGCTCTTATCAGCATGCACTTTCTGGCATTCATATCAGCATCTACCTTTGGTGACTGCACATGGGATGGATAACCAGGTGGAACAGTCTCCAGACGACCCTTCCTTCAGTTTCTGTCCCATGCTTTGTCTCCATATTTGCTCCCATGAGTATTTTGTTACTCCTTCTAAGAAGGTCCAAAGCACTCACACTTTGGTCTTCATTTTTCATGAGCTTCATGTGGTCTGTGAGTTGCATCTTGGGTACTGCGAGCTTTTGGACTAATATCCAATTATCAGTGAGTATACACCATGTGTGTTCTTTTGCGATTGAGTTACCTCACTCAGGATGATATTTTCTAGTTCCATCCATTTGCCTAAGAATTTCTCAAATTCATTATTTTTCATAGCTGAGTAATACTCCATTGTGTAAATGTACCACATTTTCTGTATCCATTCCTCTGCTGAAGGACATCTGGGTTCTTTCCAGCTTCTGGCTATTATAAATAAGGCTGCTATGAACATAGTTGAGCATATGTCCTTGTTATATGTTGGAGCATCTTCTGGGTATATGCCCAAAAGTGGTATAGCTGGATCCTCAGGTAATGCTATGTCCAATTTTCTGAGGAACCGCCAAACTGATTTCCAGAGTGACTGTACCAGCTTGCAATCCCACCAATAATGGAGGAGTGTTCCTTTTTCTCCACATCCTCACCAGCATCTGTTATCACCTGAGTTTTTGGTCTTAGCCATTCTGACTGGTGAGAGGTAGAATCTCAGGATTGTTTTGATTTACATTTCCCTGATGACTAAGGATGTTGAACATTTCTTTAGGTGTTTCTTGGCCATTCGAGTTTCCTCAGTTGAGAATTCTTTGTTTAGCTCTCTACCCCATTTTTAAATAGGGATTTTTGGTTGTCTGGAGTCTAATTTCTTGAGTTCTTTGTATATATTGGATATGAACCCTCTATCATATGTAGGATTGGTAAAGATCTTTTCCCAATCTGTTGGTTGCTGTTTTGTCCTATTGACAGTGCCCTTTGCCTTACAGAAGTTTTGCAAACTTTTATGAAAAAGTTTATGAGGTCCCATGTGTCAATTCTTGATCTTAGAGCATAAGCCATGGTGTTCTGTTCAGGAACTTTTTCCCTCTGCCCAGGTATTCCAAGCTCTTCCCCACCTTCTCTTTTATTAGTTTTAGTGTATCTGGTTTTATGTGGAGGTCCTTTATCCACTTGGACTTGAACTTTGTACAAGGAGGTAAGAATGGATCAATTTGCATTCTTCTGCCCGCTGACCTCCAGTTGAATCAGCAACATTTGTTGAAAATGCTGTCCTTTTTTCACTGGATGGTTTTAGCTCCTTTGTCAAAGATCAAGTGACCATAGGCATGTGGGTTCATTTCTGGGTCTTCAATTCTATTCCATTGATCTTCCTGCCTGTCTCTGTTCTAATACCATGCAGTTTTTATCACTATTGCTCTGTAGTACAGCTTGAGGTCAGGGATAGTGATTCCCCTAGAAGTTCTTTATTGTTGAGAATAATTCTTGATAACCTGTTGGTTTTTTTTTGTTATTCCAAATGAATTTGCAATTGGCTCTTTCTATCTCTATGAAGAATTGTTTTGGAATTTTGATGGGGATTGCATTGAATCTGTAGATTGCTTTTGGCAAGATGGCCATTTTTATTATATTAATCCTGCTAATCCAAGAGCATGGGAGATCTTTTCATCTTCTGAGATCATCTTCGATTTCTTTCTTCAGAGACTTGAAGTTCTCATCATATGGATCTTTCACTTGCTTGGTTAGATTCACACCAAGGTATTTTATATTATTTGTGATTGTTGTGAGGGGTGTCATTTCCCTAGTTTCTTTCTCAGCCTGTTTATCCTTCGAATAGAGGAAGGCTATTGATTTGTTTGAGTTGATTTTACATCCAGCCACTTTGCTGAAGTTGTTTATCAGGTTTAGGAGTTCTTTGGTGAAAGTTTTAGGGTCACTTAAGTATACTATCATATCATCTGCAAATAGTGAAACTTTGACTTCTTCTTTTCCTATTTGTATCCCTTTGACTTCCTTTTGTCGTTTGATTGCCCTGGCTAGGACTTCCAGTACTATATTGAATAGGTAGGGGGAGAGTGGGCAGCCTTGTCTAGTCCCTGATCTTAGTGAGATTGCTTCAAGTTTCTCTCTATTTAGTTTGGTGTTGGCTACTGGCTTGCTGTATATTGCTTTTACTATGTTTAGGTACGGACCTTGAATTCCTGATCTTTCCAAGACTTTTACCATGAAGGGATGTTGAATTTTGTCAAATGCTTTCTCAGCATCTAGTGAGATGATCATGTGGCTTTTTTTTCCTTTGAGTTTGTTTATATAGTGGATTACATTGATGAATTTCCGAATATTGAACCATCCCTGCATTCCTGGGATAAAGCCCACTTGACCATGATGGATGATTGTTTTGATGTGGTCTTGGATTCGGTTGCTAGAATTTTATTGAGTATTTTTGCATCGATATTCATAAGGGAGATTGTTCTGAAGTTTTCTTTCTTTGTTGCATCTTTGTGAGGTTTAGGTATGAGTGTGATTGCAGCTTTATAGAATAAATTTGGTAGTGTTCCTTCTGTTTCTATTTTGTGGAATAGTTTGAAGAGAATTGATATTAGGTCTTCCTTGAAGGTCTGGTAGAATTCTGCACCAAAACCATCTGGTTCTGGGTATTTTTTGGTGGGGAGACTTTTAATGACTGCTGCTACTTCTTAGGGGTTATGGGACTGTTTAGATGGTTTATCTGCTCCTGATTTAACTTTGGTACCTGGTATCTGTCTAGAAAAGTGTCCATTTCAACCAGATTTTCCAGTTTTATTGAGTATAGGCTTTGGTAGTAGGATCTGATGGTTTTTGAATTTCCTCAGTTTCTGTTGTTATGTTTCCTTTTTCAGTTCTGATTTTATTAATTTGGATACTGTCTCTGTGCCCTCTGGTAAGTCTGGCTAAGGGTTTATCTATCTTTTTGATTTTCTCAAAGAACCAGCTCCTGGTTTTGTTGATACTTTATATAGTTCTTTTTGCTTCTATTTGGTTGATTTCAGCCCTGAGTTTGATTATTTCTTGCCGCCTACTCTTCTTCAGTTTATTTATTTATTTTTTTTGTTTTGTTTTTTGGTTTTTTGAGACAGGGTTTCTCTGTACAGCCCTGGCTGTCCCAGAACTCACTCTGTAGACCAGGCTGGCCTCAGAAATCTGCCTGTCTCTGCCTCCCAAGTGCTGGGATTAAAGGTGTGCACCACTACTGCCTGGCTATTTGCTTCTTTTTGTTCTAGAGCTTTCAGGTGTGTTGTCAAGTTGTTAGTGTATGCTCTCTCCAGCTTCTTTTTGTAGGTACTTAGAGCTATGAGTTTTCCTCTTAGCCCTGCTTTATGGAGTCCCACAAGTTTTGGTATGATGTGTCCGCATTTTCATTAAATTCTGAAAAATACTTAAGTTCTTTATTTCTTCCTTGACCAAGTCATCACTGAGTAGAGCATTGTTCAGTTTCCATGTGTATGTGGGCTTTCCATTGTTTTTGTTATTATTGAAGACCAGCCTTAGTCTGTGGTGATCTGATAGGATGCAAAGGATTATTTCAATCTTTTTGTACCTGTTGAGGCCTGTTTTGTGACCAATTATATGGTCTATTTTGGAGAAGGTACTGTGAGGTGCTGAGAAAAAGGTTTATTTCTTTGTTTTAGGATGAAATGTTCTACAGATATCTGTAAAATTCATTTGGTTCATAACTTCTGTTAATTTCACTGTGTCTCTGTTTAGTTTCTGTTTCCATGATCTGTCCATTGCTGAGAGTGGGGTGTTGAAATCCCCCACTATTATTGTGTGAGGTGCAATGTGTGCTTTGAGCTTTAGTAACGTTTCTTATATATATGTGGATGCCCTTGCATTTGGAGCATAGATGTTCAGAATTAAGAGTTCATCTTGGTAGATTTTTCCTTTCATAAGTATGAAGTGTCCTTCCTTATCTTTTCTGATTACTTTTGATTGAAAGTCAATTTTATTTGATATTAGAATAGCTACTCCAGCTTGTTTCTTGGGACCATTGGCTTGGAAAATTGTTTTCCATCGTTTTACTCTGAGGTAGCATTTGTCTTTGTCACTGAGGAGCATTTCCTATATGCAGCAAAATTCTGGGTCCTGTTTATGTATCCAGTCTGTTAGTCTATGTCTTTTTATTGGGGGAATTGAGTCCATTGATGTTAAGAGATATTAAGGAAAAATGATTGTTGCTTCCTCTTATTTTTGTTATTAGAGGTAGAATTATGTTTGTGTAGCTATCTTCTTTTGGGGTTGTTGTAGGATTACTTTCTTGCTTTTTCTAGGTTGTAGCTTCCCTCCTTGTATTGGAGTTTTCCATCAATTATCCTTTGAAGTGCTAGGTTTGTTGGAAGATATTGTGTAAATTTGGTTTTGTCATGGAATATCTTGTTTTCTCCATCTATAGTGACTAAGAGTTTTGCTGGGCATAGTAGTCTGGCATTTGTGTTCTCTTAGGGTCTGTATGACATCTATTCAGGATCTTCTGCCTTTAGAGTTTCTGGTGAGAAGTCTAGTATAATTCTTATAGGTCTGCCTTTATATGTTACTTGACCTTTTTCCCTTACTGCCTTTAGTATTTTTTCTTTGTTTCGTGCATTTGATGTTTTGATTATTATGTGACGGGGGGAATTTCTTTTCTGGTCTAGTCTATTTCAAGTTCTGTAGGCTTCTTGTATGTTCATGAACATCTCTTTAGGTTAGGGAAGTTTTCCTCTATAATTTTGTTGAAGATATTTACTGTCTCTTTAAGTTGGGAATCTTCACTCTCATCTATACCTATTATCCTTAGGTTTGGTCTTCTCATTGTGTCCTGGATTTCCTGGATGTTTTGGGTTAGGAACTTTTTGCATTTTGCATTTTCTTTGACAGTTGTGTCAATGTTTTCTATGGTATCTTCTGCACATGAGATTCTCTCTTTTATCTCTTGTATTCTCTTAGTGATGTGTCTATGACTCCTGATCTCTTTCCTAGGTTTTCTATCTCCAAGGTAGTCTCCCTTTGAGATTTCTTTTTTGTTTCTACTTCCATTTTTAGATCCTGGATGGTTTTGTTTAATTCCTTTACCTGTTTGGTTGTATTTTCTTGCAATTCTTTAAGGGATTTTTATGTTTCCTCTTTAAGGGCTTCTACCTGTTTACCTGTGTTCTGTATTTCTTTAAAGAAGTTATTTATGTCCTTCTTAAAGTTCTCATCATCATGAGAAGTGATTTTAATTCTGAATCCTGCTTTTCCGGTGTGATGGCATGTCTAGGACTTGCTATGGTAGGAGAACTGGGTTCTGATGATGCCAAGTAACTACGGTTTCTGTTGCTTATGTTCTTGTGCTTGCCTTTTACCATCTGGTTAACTCTAGTGCTACCTGCACTCACTGTCTCTGACTGGAGCCTGTCTTTCCAGTTATTTTGCTTGTGTCAGAACTCCTCAGAATCCAGATGTCTCTGTGATCCTGTGGTCCTACACTCCTGGGTTGAAGAACTCCTAGGACTCAGGCTGCCTCTGGGATCCTGAAATCCTGCTGCTCTGAGTGCAGTGGTTCCTCTAGGATGGCTCTGAATATGATGTCTTCACAGGAGCAGACCAGCTAGGTGTCTGCCCTAGCTAAAGGGACCAAGCAAGAACAGCTTAGTTTTTTTTTAAACCTACTTTTAATAAGGGTTTTCAAATGTTTCCACCCCTCTTCTAGCCCACTATCCAAAGGTAGAGGATAAAAAATGGTAAATAGGACAAGAAGATGTGGATCTATTTAGAAGTAGTTCCTTGGGTCAATTCCAATCTCCGTTTGTCAGGATACCAGCAGTCCAGTTCAATAGTGTCAGGATAGCAAACACGAGTCAGCAGGGGTGGCACAATCCAGTGATCCAGCAGAAACCTCCAGGCCTCTGGGATGCCAGCCAGAAGAAGTTCCTTGCCATGCCTCTCTCAAGAAAGCAAAGATCAGTGAAGACTAAGATGTGAGGCCAACAAAGCATCACAAGGCTAGCTATGCAAGTGCACTCTCACTGTCCATTGAGCCCTATTTATATTCTCTTTAAATACCACATGTTCTCCCATGGGTCTTGCCTCAGCAAAACACCACGTGAGTCTGTATCACCTGACATATACAGAAACTTCCACTTTAGGGTAGAGTCGGGTGGGGCATGTCTCTGTAGAGTCCCCAGGCAGTGTTGAATGTTGTATGGTATAGGGTATCTTGTGTCCCAGGTTGGCTTTGAACTCACCGTGTAGCTGAAGATGACCTTAAAGTCCTGATCTCCCAGCCTCCACCTCCCAAATGCTAGGGTTACAGGAGTGCACTACCACACTTGGTTTACAGTGTATTGGGGGATAGAACCCACGGCTTTGTGTGTGCTAAGCAAGCACTGTCAACTGAGCTATACTCCTAACTCCATGGGTCCATGATAGTTCACTCCATCCCGGAGGATGCAGCCTCTTAGCTTCTCCCCTCTCAGATGCATACTTGGTCCCGTTGCTTCATATCTCACAACCCGGGTGTGCAAGCATGAGGGTCTGTGTTCAGATCCCAGCACACAAGTGGAAGTGGGGCCTGCCAACACGACTGTGACCCCAGTCCTGGGGAAAGCAGAGATGGGAAGATGACTGGGTCTCTGGCCAGACAGTTTATCCAGTCAGTGAGCTCTGGGTTCAGTGAGGAGACACTGTTTCTCCACTACACACACACACACACACACACACACACACACACACACACACAGAGGTAATTTACTTCCCACCTTACTTTGTGAGGCTATCTATCTATCTATCTATCTATCTATCATCTATCATCCATCCATCCATCCATCCATCCATCCATCCATCTATGGAGTTATATCGGAAGATACTCTGTGCTGGCTTCTGATTTCCACATAAATGTGCACACACATGTGTCTGTACTAGACACCTTCGTCTACACACACACACACACACATACACACTCCTCTAAACTGTAGATTCTCCATCAGTTGTCGGGGCACAAAACCTTGTTTTCTGTTTTGTATTAAAATTGTAGTTTTATTTCATGTGTGTGATGTGCATTTTGCATATGTCTACGGACCACACTTACGTTTGGTGCCTATGGAGGACAGATGAGGGCAGTGGATATCTGGGACTGGAGTTAGAGATGGTTATGAGGCGACTTGTGGGCGCTGCGGACTAACCCGTGGTCCCTGCAAGATCAGTAATTGCTCTTAACCAGTGAGTTATCTTTCCGGCCCCTTGTTTTGCACTTTTTCTGACTATAATTTTAGCAACTGGGCTTAGACTGCTGTAAACATTGTCACAGCACATTGAGACCAGGCTAGGGTCACATTGTGACCCTTTAAGGTCACACTGAGAGTCTATGGAAGTAGAAGAGCCTTGGGCAGCCCTGGAGCTGGCGTGAGGGGCATCTCCTGACCCCATCAGGAGCATGTCAAATGCCTTCATCTTTCATTTCCAGTTTTTCATACTCTCTCATTAAAATTTTCTTATTTATTATAGTTCTTGATATTTTACCTCAGATGAAAGTAGGGCAATTAGTCCCTTGTCTCTGTTTTTAATGGTGTCTCATCTGCATTCTGGCTTAGCGGTTAATTATGGCTTTAGGGTTTTTTCCCTTTGAAATAAATCTATGCTGCTCACTAACCTCCAAGATTCTACCGCTGCAGGCTGACTTCTCCTACTGGAGACTTTAGATTAGTTTATCATTATAAAGAGCAAGTGGGTGCGGTGGGGCTGGAAAGATGGCTCAGTGGTTAAGGACACTTGCTGATCGTGCATGAACCATAGTTTAGTTCTTAGGACCTGCAAGGCAGCTCACAGCTGCCTGCATCTCCAGTCTGGAACTAGGGGTTCTGACTCCTACTTCTGATATTGGTAGGCATGCACACACAGGCCAGACACTAACGCACACAAACTAAAAATAAGTCTTTAAAAAAAAAAACAAAAACCGGCCGGGCAGTGGTGGCGCACACCTTTAGTCCCAGCACTTGGGAGGCAGAGGCAGGCAGATTTCTGAGTTCCAGGCCAGCCTGGTCTCCAGAGTGAGTTCCAGGACAGCCAGAGCTCCACAGAGAAACCCTGTCTTAAAAAACCAAAAACCAAAAACCAAAAACCAAAAACCAAAAACCAAAAACAAAAAACCAACAACAACAAAAACAATGCAAAGGATGAATTAGATGTGCTAATATAGTATTAATACTCTCCATTCCCTGTCTCTATGATGCTGTGTAACCCTGGCCAATGCTTTGACCTCTCTGTGCCCCATTTTTCTCATCTGCAAAATACCATCTGCCTTATAGGAGTGTAGTGAGAGGGAAATGAGTTAATATGCCAACACCTGATTGACTCAGAGTTATTATAGTAATTAATAATAATAATTAATATTTTCCTTCAAAAAAGGCACTTAAATACATTTTCCAAATGGCCTTTGATAAGCTGTTTTTCCTAATTTTTACTCGACAAGACCAAACACCAAAAATAGTCTCCCCACAGCAGCGTTCTTTGTATTCACCAAGTTGCATTTTTAATTTATTCGTGGCGTACACAACCACCACAAGGACACCAGCCTGGCGGAGTGAGAGGAGAGAACGCAGAGGGATGGGTCCTGTCTTGGCACTCCCTCCTGCCCCTCCTCCCAAGGGGCTGCTCACTCAGTGACAAGGGAGCTGAGGGCTAATGAGTGGAAGGCTTGTACTTGGAGGTAAGGAGAGGCCACAGGCTCAGTCAGCGGTGGGTCTCGATTTCAGACGTAAATAATGCATCCTGCCCACTCCGTGCTATGGGCTCTCAGGCTGCGCAGGACGCCTGTACACAGCGCTTTGAAAGCTGCAGCTTTCTGGTAGGTGACGGGGATCCTCAGAGGCTCATTTTCTTTTTTTATTCCTTAAAATTTTCATTAGTGTATATCGATTTCACAAAGTGATGTTTTGTGACCTCTTCGCTGCAGTGTCTCGTGTTCTTTACTGCCGTTGGCCTTCATTGTTCACTCCAGCTTTTGTGGATGCGTCATCCCAGCCTTTGCAGAGAGCCAACAAGAAACCTCTTGTCAGGCCTCTTCCTGTGCCCTACCACGTGGACTAGCCACAGAGGCAGCAGCAGCAGGAGATGCCTGGAACACTAGGGTGACAAGCTGTCTGGACTTCCTTTTCCTGTGGCTTCCTTTCTGCATTTTGCACAGGGGTCCTACTGACCAGTGTGGAAAGTCTTCTGAAAGATGGTATCTCTGCCATTTGCTGACTGAAGGCCTCTTCGGCTAGTTTGCTCCAAGTTCACACACACTATGTAAGAACTAGAGCTTCTAACCTTTAGACAGAGAACAGTGGATGGAGTCCTACTAAGTTCTTTACCACCCACCAGTGATCCTGTACTGAGCTGTCCCTGTGTGAGAATTTTGGTTCTGCATTGGAAAGGCTGCTGGCTCCATGCTGGTCTTCTTCCTGCTCCTCTGTGTTCCTGAGAAAGAAAGACTATCGTGTAAGTGTACATATAAACATATGCATGTGTGTATGTGTGTATATGTGTGTGTGTGCACGTGCATGTGTGTGCATGTGTGTGCATGTGTGTATGTGTGTGCATGCATGTGCATGCATGTATGTGCCTGCATATCTGCAAGCACACGTGTGCTGGTGCTTATGTCTTGACAACCCTACCCACAGTGGTGGTGTCACACCCATGCATTACCATGGTCAATTTTTTTTTAATGTTAGTTCTGGGGTTCAGACTCACATCCTCATCCTTAAAAGTAGATCAGCATGTGAAGCTAACGAAGAATTGGTACACTTCAGACAAGTGTCTGTTAGTGCAAATGGTGCAGGTCTCATCTCTTTCCCAGCTGTTTGCAGAATAAACACCTTCTTATCTCTCTGAACATGGACTTGATTTTCATTGTCACCAGCTCATCCAGTGCTAGCTAGCCAGTGGCTTTTTTCTGACAAGAGTGGCATGTGTCTCTGAAGAGTTTCTGGAGAGGGTGTCGGATGTTCTAGGAGAGGCTGAAAGGAGGGTTCTAATGTGACAGGCCAGCTTCACAGATGTGAAGGGTGCTGCATCTTCAAAGGAACAGCTTGTTACTGTGGAATGATGCGTCTTCTTGCTTCCTTCTTAATTGCCCCAGCTAGTGGCTCTTCAATTCTGCTTCTAGATGGTTCTATAGAAAGCCAAGGCTGTCCTTGGATTTGAATGACAGCTAGAGCTAAGTTTCATTTTTCCAAACTGCTGTTCTCTGTATGTGTATGTTTCACTGCTAGTGTCAGAAAGACAGTTCTCAGTGTGTGTGTGTATGAATGCTAGGTGCATGTGTACATGTGTGTGGGTTTGTCAGTTCATGTGTGCTTCTGCTTATGGAGGGCAGGGGAGGGATGATGGATATCTTGCTCAGTTATTTCTCACCTTACTTTGTGAGAGATTTTTCAGTGAACCTGGAGTAGTGAGGCTGGCCAGGCAGCCAATAAGCTATAGGGATCTGCCTGTCTGTGGCTCCCCAGTACCATGACAGCAAGCTGAGGATTTGAACTCAGGACCTCATGCTTGCAAGGCAAGTACTTTACCTACTGAACCATGTCCCCAGGCCTGCCCCACATTGTTTTAAAGAATCAGGATTTCCATTCTCTCTTCTGAAACAGATGTTTCAATGGGAAGTGTCTTTTGTTTGCTTATACTTGGGGAGAGAGATGTTTTATGATTCTCTATTCCCCAAATCACCACTGATGGCATCATCTTTGCATTGAGCAACTTTCCTAGCAAAAGACCCTTTGTTGTAAAAGCAAAATAAAATGAGCCCTGGGATGAGAAATGAAGCCGATTGTGCTCAGTGCTCACTGCATTCTGGGCATCGTGTGTGCTGTGTTCACTGCATTCTGGGCATCGTGTGTGCTGTGCTCACTGCATTCTGGGCATCGTGTGTGCTGTGCTCACTGCATTCTGGGCATCGTGTGTGCTGTGCTCACTGCATTCTGGGCATCCTGTGTGCTGTGCTCACTGCATTCTGGGCATCGTGTGTGCTGTGCTCACTGCATTCTGGGCATCCTGTGTGCAGTGCTCACTGCATTCTGGGCATCCTGTGTGCAGTGCTCACTGCATTCTGGGCATCCTGTGTGCAGTGCTCACTGCATTCTGGGCATCCTGTGTGCAGCGATCACTGCATTCTGGGCTCGCTGCTGAGTTCTACCCATCATTCACTTGTAAGTTCATTTAGTACTCCATTGTTTGATCTATCCATGGGTCCCTTGTTTGAGTGCTCACGCTGTCCTTTTTGTTCTTGTTTCTATGATAAAAATACCCTGACAAAAGCAACTTAATGGAGAGAGGCTTCATTTGGCTTACAGTTCCAAGTTATAGTTTGTCATCATGGGAAATCAAAGTTTCAGGAACTCGAGGAAGGAGGTCAGATCACATCCACAGTGAAGAGCAGGGAGCAATAGATTCATACACACTCAGCTTCTGTTGTCCATTGTTTAAAAATTACAGTATGTGCATGTGTCACAGTACATATATGTGTGTGCATGCCAAAGGACAACTTTTTGGAGGTATCTCCTTCTTCCACGTAGCTCCAGTTTAGAAAGTACCGTTACCAGCAGCTATGTCAACTTGTAGGCTTCCCCTTCACTCTCATACAATTCAGAAACTTGTGCCTAGGGAATGCTGTCACCCATAGTGCTCAAGTCTTCTCACCTTAGTCAATATAGTCAAGCTAATCCTCCAGAGACATGCAACAGGCCAACCTGAACTAGACAATCTCTCCTGACACTCTTCACAGGTAACTCTGTGTCAAGTTGACTGTTTATACTAACCATCACATCAGGTATTGGGCTATGACAGCAGCAGAGAAATACAGTGACCTGGAACTGGTACCTGACATTTAGATGAAGAAATTGAAAGGTAGAACTAACCTCCAGAGTTGGGAAGGTTATAATAGTTGGCTAAAGTTTTCATGTTCTCAAGCCTCTCTCTGGCTTAGAACCTCTATTCTAAGATTTTAGTTTTGAAGACCTTTGACTTATCTTAGGGTCACCTTCTAGAACCTGCTGGATATGTCAGAGAGCTGCCTCAGGCCAAGGATGGTGTTTTGTATGAACAGCTAGCCCACTGGTTAAGAGTAAATGGCCCTGTGTCTAAGTATGGTGGTTCTCTTTGTCAACTTGACACAACGTAGCATCACCTGGGAAGAGAGTCTCAGTGAGGGATTTTCCAGAGCAGGTTGGTCCACGGTTGTGTCTTTGGGGGTGGGAAGACCTTCTTCTGTGGGTGACGCTGCTCCCTGAGCGGGGGTATGCTGGATGCTGTAACGGTGAGAGAGCCTTCTGAGCACCAGCATGTGTGTAAAGTCACGGTTCTCTGCTGGGAATTGAGGCTGTGAAGTGAATAGCTGTGCTGCTGAGTTCCTGGTGAGGCAAGAAGTTAGGAAGCAGAATGAGTTCAGCTCTTGTCACCAGGGAACTAGCTGTCAGCTCAGCAGCTGACACCTGGAAAGCCATTAGGGGCCCCATCCGGCCTGCGTGGGGTGAGGGCTAACTCCTGGCTTCATGACACCTGGACTGGCTGACCTGGAACTGTGATCCCAGGAAACCCGTCCTTTCTGGCTTGGTTTTGTCAGAGTGTTTTACCACAGCAACAGAGAATCAAACTAGGACACTCAGTGTCTCTGGACTTCATGCGTGCCATAAAACAGTATCATTCTGGAATAATCTCAAATAATATATGAAAATACAAACTGTAAATTGAATGAATGTGCTCCCCCATGTGAGTTAGCCTCTGACAAATATCCCACAGAAAGTAGTTACATGAAGGTAGAGTTGATCTGACTTGTGGTTTCAGAAGTCAAGGTTGGCTGGATCCTCTGTTTGGCCTGAAGTGAGGGAGGGCATTGTGACAGCAGGAGTGTAGTTAGAGACTGCTCACTCCATGGTAGTCAGAATCAGATTGAGAGCAATGACCAGAGACAAAGGTCTGGGGAGATGGCTCAGTAGGTAAGGTGCTTGTTACACAAGTGTGTGGACTGAGTTTAGGGCATCAGGACTCAGCTAGGGGTGGGGATGAATGTAATTGTGTCGTGGAGTGGAAACAGGAGGATTTTGAACTTGCTGACCACCCAGTTTAGCTCAAATGGTGTGCTTCTGGTTCAGTGAGAGACCCTGTCTGAAAAAAATAAGATAGCGAGTGCCTGAGAAAAGACACTGGACCTCTGGCATGTGCACGGACGCACATATGATCGAGTTTACATGTACACAAATGTGTGTAACAACACACATACCACACACACAGAAACCCACACAGATATGCCACACACACAAATACACACATATATACCACACACATACACAAACACACACACACAAACACACACAGATATACCACACACACCAACACACACAGATATAACACACACACAAATACACATAAACACACTTATATCACACACACAAGCACACACACATATACCACACACATATATCACACACACACAAACACAAACACAAATACACACACACAAATGCATATACACATATGCTACACACACACAAACAC
>NW_021620749.1:1677286-1746242 GCF_004785775.1 Grammomys surdaster | reverse complement strand
TGTATGTTTTTGTGTGTGCAGTATGTGTGTGTTACACACATTGACCTTCCAGAGGGTGGACTCCATCACCCAGGCATTGAGGACCCTCCTGCTTACAAGAATGGGGACCACATACTTGCCAGCATATATGATATGACTAGCATTAGCCTTGTCTCTGTCACAACAGGCAAAGGTTCACTGATGTGAGTCAAAGGGAGGGTAGGAACCCTTTTCTATTCTGTCACCCAACTGAAGGCCCCTGCCCAGGTCAGGAACAGACAGCTTATCTGTGGAGGAGTGCTGACACACATAGGCAGGGTATCCTCTGGTGGAACAGGAATTCGGGGCCCTGGGATAGTGGCCTCCTGTCTATGACACCTAGCACCCAGCATTCACACCAGGGACTCTGAGCTGCAGCCGATTTATCCTCCAATTCGGTCTCAGTGACCCTTCTGTTCCACTGGATAGCTGTGTTTAATGGTTCAGAAAACTGCTGTGGGCCTGAGAAGCCTTCCCTGCAGAGTCATTGTAATTAGGATAATGGCTTTCCTGGGAGAACCATTTGCCAAGCCTCACAGAACCTCTGATGGGTCTTTGGGAGTTTCAGCCACAGGCTGCCCCTACCCAGATTCTTGGTTTAGAAGCCAGGAATATCTTGCTGGCAGTTGATTGAGGCTCTCTGAAAAGAGTGAGAGGCAGGTAAGCAACATTTCCTCTGAGTCCCACGAACAAGCCCAGGTCAGCAACGGAAGGAGGTATTGTCTGTTCCTTTCAGGGCTACCAGGCCTGCACCACTTCCTCAATCCCAGCTGACACAGAACAGACACCATCCACCCCTCATCTCTTTAATTGCTCCAACACCTATTGCTTGCTCATTTCCCACATGCTAGGCTGGGGCTTTAACTATGATGTGGTGGTGTATCCCAGCGTCCCCTCTGGCACAGAAGATAGAGACCGAAGAAGTAGGCATCCATTGAAGTGCCGAGCAGTAACATGGAGCAAGCTAAAGAGAGGCTATAGGAGTCGCATCTGTTCCTTTAAGCAAATGACCATTCTACAGGGCTGTTTGTAGGTCACCTGGTCCTGCTCTTTCGACTGGAGACAGTTTTGCTCTGTCTCCATGAGGCACTTGCCCATCCAGAGACTTCACTTACCATTCTGTAAGTAAACACAGAAGCAAAATGAAACATTCCTGCATCTGGCCGCATCCCTCAATTGTCTGAGAACCATGAACTGTTAGAGCCAAGGTGACCTTTGCTGAGAAGCTATGGGATAGGTAGGGAGAGGGGCTGCTCAGAGGTCAGGGAGAGTCAGGAGGGAGAGGCTAGATGTCGAGGGTAGTGGCCTCAGCCCTGCACCCCGTGGGTGGTCCAGTCTCCTGGCTGCAGGGGCCTCTATACATCTTGGTTTTGTCTGAACATTAGCCCCTGGTTACCCTAGGAAACTGAGCCTCTTCATGAAGAGGGCCCTGCACAGAGTAGCGTGGGAGTTTAATAATCGCGGGTATCACTTAACGCCTTTTCTCTCCCGCGTCTCAGTCGCCACAATCCATAGGCTCTGCCTACCTTCTCTGAAAGGAGCCAATATCATTAGGGCTGGGGACTCTAGTCTTCCTAATGTTCGCTCCATGTTCCTAGCCCAGGAGCACATTCGATTTTGTGTAAAAAACAATGGCGTGGTAAACTGTAGGCAAACAAGAACCTGCATTGTTCTGAGAACACGGAAGACACGACCTTACGGAAAATAAGCGACATTCGCTTGCTTGGGATGAAAGCTATGCATCTTCAGAGCTTCTCAAAGATTGTACTGTGTAGGGCTGAGGAGCACTGCTGAATTACAGCAGTGTTCAACTGCTAAAGAATGGTGCAGTCTTGTGCATACGGGCACATAAATATATGGACATATTTCAGACCAGAGAAAGGTCTGGTGTCTTCTGCCATTCCAGCTAGCCTCTTTCCCTCGGTTGTACCAACACATCCTTTTCCACTTGGCCTGTGGCAGAGAGCATTACCCAGCACCAACTTTGCTGTGACTCAGTTTCCAAATTGCAAAACGGGAAAATGAATTGTACCTTCATCACTGCCCAAGTGAATAGGGTGCAGGCACATTCCCATGAGGTTCTTTGATCTTGTACAAATTTTCCTTATGAGAATCCCTGCTCCGCCTTGTCGTCCCCCCCCTCCTTCTCCCTTTCCCCTTTCTCCTCTCGAGGGGAGGGAGCATCGTGGTCTTCCGGAGGTCACTGGGGTCTGGGAAACGCGGGGCCCTGCGGTTTGGCCTGCACCGGGAGTAAATTCAAAGTTAACTTCCGAGACTGTCCCCTGGGAGGGCCAGAGCGCACAGCCAGCAGCGGCCCTAGAGGATCTGCGCAAACGCTGGTGCCAGGGAAGATGCTCTGGCCAGCGCACTCGGGAGGCGGGACCTTGGCAGCTGGTTCCTGCTGCTTCTCCATAGCGCAGCTCGCAGCTCCGTGGTCCAGGGGCCCAGTCTCTGACTGACCGGCCGCTGCTGCGTTGTGGGAGTCAAGTGCACCTCCTCCTCCCGCCGCCGCGCACCTATCACAGTCTCTAAGCGCATTGCCGCGCGCTCCTCCCACTTGCAAATGCCAGTCCAGCTTGCGGCTGTCCTGGCCTGGACAGAGCCTGCGGGCCGCCTGGGTCCCCTACCCTGTCCCTTCTCAGCTCCAGCCAGACGACGGTAAGGGATTGCGGCGGGAGGCCGGGGCGCGGGGACTAGAAACAGCAAGGTAGCTGGCATCCATGTGTTCTTCTTCCTGTAAAATTAAGGCAGGGATGTCACGGAGCTTGATGCTAGCTTGGATTCACTTGTATATACACCACACCGAAGGAAGTTGTGCTTCTGGGTGGGTAGCACACATCATGAGGACATGATGAGGGCTACACATCAGATGGACATAGCACATGATTCAAAAGAACAGCCCGAGCTAGAGAAAATAACATCAATCAAGTCAAATTCTGAAAACCAACTCAGAGGCATCCTGCCGCAGCAGCTCCTGCAGTGTGTGGGCCCAGGGCTGAGAACAAGAAAGCAAAAAGCCATCTTCTCAGCCAGGGGTGACAGTCAGGGTTGACAGCCAGAGGCTGATTTCCTGGGACACTCTTCTGGTCATCGGAGTGCCTTGGACTTGGTAATCAACATTTTCTTTGGGGGTGGGCTGGGGATAGGGGTTAGTTGTGCTATGATGTGTGTGTGTGTAGGTTTTAATGCGCTGGGGTCTGGGGAATGGTTTTGCTCCAGTCAGTGTTAGGGTACCCAGTGACTGCTTTTATCTATTTTATAAATGTGTGAAATTCTTAGTTGCATGGCTGAGTTATATGCACGTTTATGAAGCCTATTATTGTATAATGAAGTTTTTCAGTTAAATTATAGCATGGGCAAGGAATTTATTTTAGTGGTAGGGTTGCCTCTGGGCATGTGGGAGGCCGTAGCTCAATCTTCAGAACTGAACCAAACAGAACAAAGCTGTCTGTGTGTCCACTGGTCATCCATCTAGTCTTGTACATGCTCCGTGTATCTGTCTCATCTTTTTAGGGTTTTCTTCTTTAAAAAAAAAACAGTTTGAATAATGTTTGAACATTTGGCTTCAAAAAGATCATGTCAGGAATGACCGTTCTCTGTTATCTTCAGTTTTTGTCTAAAAAATAAAGTCTGATTTTTGAGGGAGAAGCTCAGGACAAGACTGATGGCACCAAGTCTGAGAAGTGACCCCAAGGAACAGATCTTTCTTTTGGGTCCCCTTCCCCTTGCTTGACCTTGACCCAGACAGTTGTTCCTTTATGTACGTCCCTCTCAAACAGATGTCCCTTCCTTGTGGGTTTTGGGCAGGTGGACATCTCTGAGAACAATGTTATGAGATGGGCCAAGTGTCCCAGCATGCTGGTAAGTCTCCTTTAGGTGTGGCTCTCCTTCTGTTTCCACTCGCTGGTTACAGGCAGTGGACAGGGCAGGTTCAGAGGATCCTAGAAGGGCTTCTAGAGCTCACTCTCTACTTTTTTGGGCGTGGTCTTGGACTTGGGTTCTGAGCTCAGGGACTTGTCATCTCTTCTGTGTGCTATTTAACTGGGCATCTGATCCCATTTCTCCTGTTTTCTGTCAGGACTATATCCTGGTCCTGAGGGTCTACCCACAGTTCCAGTGCCTTGAGCTGCACTGCCTGCTGCTGGGCATCCTTTACCCCTAGATAAGTAAGTTAAAGTGTGAGTCTTCCTTGGTCCTGACAGAACTTAAGCTACCATGCCCTCTCACCTGACTGAATAACAGCTGTCAGGAGCTCATGGCATTGCCTCCACCCTGGGTTGGGTGAACTGCATGCACGGTTGCGTGCATGCTCACTCTGGGGTGGGGTTGTGGGAGAGGAGAGTAGGGGTGGGAATTGAGGAGTGACCTCAGGTGTACACAATTGACTTTTCTCCTGCACACGATTGCTCACGTCCCTGCCATCAGGGAAACACACGATTGGCAAGGGATCTTGCCCCTCTCCCAATTTTAGCCTACCCTCTGGCTAGGCTTGGGTATTTCGCTCCATCAGGCTTAGTGGTTGGCCTGCAGTGGGTTTGCACAACACTTTTCTTTGCCTCTGGTAAGGGAATTGTCTGAGCTAAGCTACAAAGTAAAAGAGTGGGTGAAGCAGATGATAGAGATTTGGGGGAGAGAGCATGGCTTTCAGTTTAAAACCAAGATCAGAAGATAAAGTCACCAGATTGAACCCCTAAACAACTGATGGCCAACTGCCTGCCAGATGCACAGCTTTCAAAGATTAAATCCTGGACACTGAAAACCACAGCCCTTGGGTGCTAGCTATTGCGTTAGTTCATTTTCCCAACTGTCCAGCTCAGGGAGGGTGGGGTGGCAATGTTTCAACAGTTCTATCTGGTCTAGATGCCATGTTGACAATATAATGACCCAGGTTCCTTATAATTTCAATACAGTAATAAAAACACACCCGTTGGTGCTGAGAGAGATCTGAACATGTCCACATTTGGGGGGGGGGAAGAGGAAGCACCCTGACTCCTGGAAATCTGCCCCACTCCCTTGACAAACTCTGATACCAGTGTACGTGTCACACCCCTTATAACAGTCTGAGTGAGTGACCCTGCAGAGTGCACACCTGCTCTGGGGAAGGATAAGGCCGCTGTGGGGTTTAAGCTGATCTGCGCTAGTCACTGGACATCGACTGAGATTTCCTGCTGGCTTCCAGAACTGGTTGGTCATTTGTAAACTGTACCTGCAGATTCAGCTACGGGTGAGAAAACTGTAGAGCTTTTGACAAAGTTGTATAAAGTGAGTGCATGACCATTCAGAGGTACAGTTGGAGGGAAGGTTCTTGTTATAGATATGAGGGGGAGACAGCCAGAGGCATCTGGAAGAGTCCGGAGTGGGGAGAGAAAGCAGTAGACTAAACATGACCAGTAGACTGAACTGGGCCATGAGAGGAGAGAGGTGGGGGGTGGGCAATCGAGTGAGAGAGGAAGAGAGAGGGAGAGAGGAAGAAAACAGAGAGCAAAAGGAGAGGCTAAGAGGGTCATGGAGGAAATGCTGGAGTTATTTGAAATGAAAAGCAGGGGAAAGGGAAGCCCATGAGCTGGAGAAGTTTAGGGTAGCAGCTCGGGTTAGAAGAGCTGAGTAGCCACAGGTACAGAGTGAGCGTGGAGGCCAGCATGTGCTTTGGTATGCTCATAGGCATCCCAAGTAGCCATTTGTTTGTTTTGGGTAGACAAAAATAACATTTGAGTTAAAAACCAAGATCAAGAATTTAAAGATATCAACCAGACTTTTAAAAATGACTTTAATTTATTCATTTATTTACAATCCAATCGTTACCCCCTCCCAGAGGTCCACTCTCCCACAGTTCTACTTCCCATTCCTCCTCCCCCCTCTCTCCAAAAGGATGCCCCCCTTCCCCACCAGACCTCCCCACTCCCTGGGGCCTCAAGTCTCTTCTCTCACTGAGGCCAGACCAGGCAGTCCTCTGCTGTATATGTGTCAGGGGCCTTGGACTAGCTAGTGTATGCTGTGTGGTTGGTGGCTCAGTGTCTGAGAGGTCTCTGGGTCCAGGAGAGTGGAGACTGCTGGTCTTTCTATGGGGTTTCCCTCCTCAACTTCTTCCAGCCTTTCTCCAACTCAACCACAGGGGTCCCCGACTTCAGCTCATTGGTTGGGTGTAAGTATCTGTGTCTGTCTCAGTAGCTTGCTTTTGACCAGACTTTTAATATCTGATTTTGAACACTATTCCACATTCTCAACAGGAGCTAGAAGTCATTTGGGACTAAACAGCATTTAAAAAGTAGTTCATCACTTCTGTGTACTCACGGAGAGACCCAGGGGCTTGGGAAGATCACTTCAACCCTGTTCCTTGGGTCTTTGCATTGATGCCATAGACCAGTGGTTCTCAACCATCCTAACGCTGCAGCCCTTCAATACAGTTCCTCATGTGGTGGTGACCCCCAACCATAACATTATTTTCATCGCTACATTTTGCTATTGTTATGAATTACAGTGTAAACATTTGATATGCAGGATATCTGGTATGTGACCCCTGTGAGAGGCTCATTCAACCCCCAAAGAGGTCAAGACCCACAGGTTAAGAGCCACTGCTGTAGATGCTCATAATATTACTTCTCTAAGTGCATGTCAGGACTAGATTGTCCCATCTTTCCCTTTGCCTCTGGTGACAGTGACTATTGAAGCCGTCATTTACCTACCATTCTCTAAGATCTGCTGAATTTTGCTTGAGTATGGAAAGAATAAAAAGCTTCTCAAATTATAAAGTAATTGATTTTTAAGGGTCATTGACAGCTGGTATAACACAGATATTTTGGGGCAAGGTAGAATGATTAAAATAGCAGATAGACTTTGGGGTGCAGTGGTGACTGAGCCAACTCGAGTTTTCACTCTCTACTATGTAGCTTTTGATTGTCTGTGGTTTGCACTCTCTACTATGTAGCTTTTGATTATCTGTGGTTTGCACTCTCTACTATGTAGCTTTTGATTCTGTGTCTAAACTCCCTTTCCAGGATCACTGTCCAAGGCTGTCTATGGTCTTTCTTGCAAGACCTCATTTCTTTGTTCCCTGAGGGTGTTTTAATTGCCATGTATTAGCTCTGCAAGTCCTATTTTAATCTCCTGGGTCTCTCATCATTTCCTATGCCCATTGTGTTTTGCCATCTGAGTGCTAGATGTCCCTGGAGAGCAGTACATTTATTGGGCTCACCTTTGATCCACTTCCATGAGTTCATTCTTCCAGGTTATCTGTGCTGCCGTTCTTGTTTAACAAGGACAGGTTACCTGGTTGGCTGTCTCTGTAGGTAAAAGTTAAGTTGACCATTCCTTATTGCCTTCCAGTTATGTGGGTTTTCTCAGAGTAATTCTTTTCAGAGTCATGAGTATCATAAGCTTCTTGTTCCAGGCTATGAAAAAAGGGGACAAAGGAGGCATCAGGCCATGTGGATAACAATCAGGACTGGCAGATTGTTTTTACTGGAAATTTACTAAAATGCATTTTCAAGGCCACTCTGGCCAGGGAGGAATCATGCTTATTTTTCTTAAAATGGTAAGAATTTTAAGAAATATTTCAGGCACGTAGAGAAGTCAGAGAGCAGCAGACAAGATGTGTGTGTGAGTGTGCTCATGTGTGAGCTTGCTTGTGTGTGAGTGTGCTCCTGTCACATTGGTGATAGCTGCTTGTCACTTATGAGGAGAAATTGTAAAAGGTGAGCTGGTCATAAGGCATTGCCCTTCAGGTCTCTTTGTATCTTCTGTGTTTTCTCACTGGATTCTTCCCTATCCTTCGTGTGCGTGCGTGCGTATGTGTGTGTGCTCATAACTCTACCTGAAAATCTGCATTTTGCATTGCTGACATCATGATTTTGATAATCCCTAGTGTTGAGGCACAGTGCTAATTTTTGGCACTCTTATTGCTATTGCTGGATCTTTTACATTTTCATATAAAATGCAATGGTAGGCATTCCTGGTTGGTTGTCTCTTGCTCACCTGTGTAATTTTCTGTAGATTAAGAACCCATCTATATTAGCATAACTGACTACTGGGACATGAGCATCTCCATTGATTCTAGATCTGGAAGGATGCTACTTGGCGGGGGGAGTGCACTAAATTTCACCCCACCAACCACAGTAACTCAGTGCCTGGTTCCCCTCAGCTTCACCAACAAGTAGGATGATTGGACCTTTGCATTTGTACTAACAGAAAGATTGGGAACTCAGTCTCACTGTGTTCAGTGCATTGACCTGATTCTAGCACAGCTGGTCATGTTCTGGCTTATATATAAGTGTCTTTATCTATCTATCTATCTATCTATCTATCTATCTATCTATCTATCTATCTATCTATCTATCTATCATCATCCTCTGCTGAATGATTGATCCATCTTCCATCTGTTTCTGTGTTTATTGTCTGTATTTTCTTGTCTATCATCTACCTATCTGCCATCTATGATCAATCACTGGTCTATCAGCTATCCATCTATCATCTATGGATCTATCACTTGTCAGTCATCTATTCACCTACCATCTATTATCGATCACTTGGCTATTTCCCATTCATAATATATATCATAAATCTATCGCTTAATGTCTATCTGGTGTATCAGTTATTCATCAATCAGTTTGTAATCTAGCTATCATCTATTCATCTACCACCTATCAGTCATCTATCATCTATATACTGTCATTAATCTACCATCTGCTATCTATAATCTATCTAATTTACCTATCTTATATTGTCTATTGTCTGTCATCTGTCTTCTAGTCATAATCATTTCTCCATTACCTACCATATGCCTATTGATAATCTATCATCAACTATCTCTCATCTCTTGTCTATGTATCCATCATCTATCAATCATCTGTTACTTATCATCATTTATGTATCTATCATCTATTATTGATTTATCATCTATCACCATCCACCTATCATCTATCTATCTATCTATCTATCTATCTTTATCTATTATCATCTCATCATTATCTATCATCTATTTGTCTATTATCTACCTATCAATCATCAATTTCTATTATCTATTTACCTATTTATCATCTATCATCATTGTTTATCCTCATTGTCTATCATCTATCTATCTATCTATCTATCTATCATTTATCTATGTATCATCTTTCTACTATCTATCAATTTATCTTCATCATCATCATCATTGATCTATCTATCATCACCGATTTATTTATTAATCTATCATCTATCTATAAATCTCTCTCTTTTTTTTTTTTAAAAAACTATGACCAAATACCCAATAAAACAGGAGCAACTTGAGAGGAAGGATTGATCTGAGATCACTGTCCAGAAGGTAGAGTCCATCACAGCAGGGTAGGCATGGAGTCAGAACCAACTGCTTTCTGGGGCAGCAGAAACATGAGTAGCTAAATCACATCAACCAGGCATATAGAGCTTAGGCAAGATGGAGGCCAGGCTACCTTTCTTAAAGGCCCCTACCTTCTCCAGCCATGCATCCACACCAAAGAGTCCATTGTCTCCCCCAAACAAGGTCAGAAGTTGAGGACCAAGTATTTATCCACAAAAGCCCATGGGGAATATTTCACATTCAAATTATTGCCCTGCCCTGTGGGAATTCGACGAGACCCTAGGGAAGAGGGGCGAAAGAATGAAGGGACAAGAGACACAAAGACTGAGAGCAAGTCTGGGTTCTGATCAAGCTCTGAAACTTTAATTTCAGGGGCAGGTTATAAAGACACAGCAAAATGGGAAGTTTAGGCGAGGGTCATTGCTTAGGGCTATCCCACTATTGAATCATCATTGTCTAAGACCATCCCACTGTCATAACCTTATTGCCCAAGACCATCCCACTGTTGTAACTGGCTCCCAGGCAATACCAGATGTTCTTTAAGTTTCTGGGACCTGAGACCTGCGAGTGTCCTTTCTTAACCTTGTACTGACTAGGGTTTCCAGAACAGCAGGTAATTTCCTGGGTTTGGCTCCCAGCAAATTATGGAAGTCTGTCTATCTGCCTACCACTTGGGATTACTCTGTGAGTGACCTGTTTGTATATTTTATTTTTCATTTTGGATATCTCTTCTTATTGGTTGCAGAAGCTCATTAGAGTCTTCATTTACATTGAGAACACTTCTTTCTGGTCTGGGGCTTGTACTATCACATTTTATCTAACTACACTTTTTAGTTTTTACTTTGATCAAATTTGTCAAGTCTTTGTGGTTTGTGTTCTGTCTTAAGAGCATCTTTCTATGCTATTTTTTTTTGAAGGCAATCACATTATTTTTCTTACAGAAGTTGTAAAGTTGTAAAAGTTTTGAAGTTTGGGCAACTTTCCCTACATGAGAAAAGGACTTGGGTTTTAACGTGTCTTGGATTTTGGTTTGGATGGTTTATAACTCACTCAGGTGTGGCTATTCTGTTGTGAATAGCCAGTGGCCTCAGGTGTGACTGTTTTCCTAGTGATGAGCTGTTACTTCCTTATAAATGTGCAAATCTCTTTCCAACTTGTTTATTCTCTTTTAATTGATTACCTTAGTTATGTAAGACACAAGCATCTTAATCTAGGTGACTTAAGAAGTAGAAACTTGTGGAAGCCAAGTAAGTCTTAGGTCAAAGTCTCAGGATGGCTGGCTTCTGGTAAGGTCTCTCTCTGGTTGCAGACTTCTACTTTCTGTAATTGTAAGAGGTCTGGCGTTTCTCTTCCTTCTTCTAATCACTCAATTAAATTAGGGCCCCACCCTGAGGCCTCATCATCTAACCTTTAATTATAGCCCCAAGGCTCTGCCATATTGGGGCCAGAACCCCAATATGAACTTTTGGGAGGCACCATTTAGTTCTTACCATTAACCTATTTGCCTGTACCTCACCTACGTGCTCTTGACTCAGTGAGTGACTGGGAAAATTCTCAGGCATCAAGTTTCCCTCTGTTTTTCTTTGTAATGTGCTGATCTATTTTTGTCCTCTATATGAAATTTCAAGTTTACCTGTCAAGTTGAGTTAAAAATTTTGTTGATGTTTAGGATTGTTGTTCTGTCATGATGTAATTTGTTGATTTCAGAGCAAATACAACATTGATGGTGATGACGGTGATGATGATGATGTTGTCTCGATCTATAGCTGAGGCTGGCCTCAAACTTTGGATCCTTCTGTCTTCATCTCCTTAGTGTTGTGATTAGAATCGTGTACCACAACACCTGGTTCAACATGATTAATTTCCAGACTGTTTACATTGTGCATAGTGCTCTTGCCAATATCATTCTGGCTTGGGGTCACAGCCAGAACCCCATGTTGTTCTTGGTTGTAATGTCCCTTCCCACATTCACTCTGCAAGCGTCTCAGTATTTGTCTCTCATGGTTTTAACATATTGGGGAAGGCCAGGACAACTGTTTCCTAGAGTATGCTTCAGTTTGAGTTTGCCTGATATTTCTTATCATTATGGTGAAGTTATGAATTAATTCTTATTAATAATACTGTAGAGGCTTAATAAAGTAGCTATATTCTTATTGGTATTAGTGTTCAAATGTAAAAAATACATTTTTACTGTTTTCTTTTTAATTTCTCTGTGTTTGTGTCTTTGTGAATGTATGCCTTGTGTACACAATTGTGGGGGCCGGAAGAGGGCATTGGATCCCTTGGAGTTGGAATTAAAGGCAGTTGTGAACTGCTCAATGTGGGAACTAGGAACCAAACTTGAGTCCTCTGAAAGAGCAAGAAGTGTTCTCAACCACTGGGCCATCTCTCCAGCTCCTATCTTGACTGTTTTAATGCAGTTAAATATATTAGCTGTTTTGATTATGAATACAGAGAGAAGGACACAGTTGCTCCAGCCTTTTTGGAGTCAGCATGGACATATGACTTTCCTGACTGATGAAAAGGGAAGTGAATTGATCCGTGCAAAGACATCTCATGTGGGTGTTTGATTTTCCCAGCTGTCCTGGCTCTGTTGGCATAATCACACGTTGATATGAATATGCTGTAAAATCAAAATAGCACAAAAAGATAAACCAGTGTATGAAAGTCAGTTGCTTTCAAGAGCAGCCTGGTCTTCAGGGATAGGTCTCAGAGATTTGAAAATCGCTTCTGAGACAAGCTACCCTGGTCAGTCTGAGATCATAACCATAGTTACTGAAAACAAGCTCAGGCTCTTCTCTTTCACTTCTTGCATTTCTTATTCATTTTTTTTCTGGCCTCATTGTGTTGGCTATGACTATGGCAAGTGAGACGTTTAATGGAGTCAGCCATGACAGACATTCCTGTCTTGATTCTGATCTTGATGGCAATGCTTCTAAGTTTCACTCTGAAATGTAGTGTCCACGTTAAGTATCTGGTGGTTACTTTTTGTCAAGTCAAGAAGTTTCCTATTTGAAATGATGAATTAGTGCTTAATCTTGACTCATTTTTGACGTATCTTTTCCAAAAATTTTGTGTGTCCCTTCCCTCTTCCCATATTGTGACATAATGTATATGTTTCTTTTCCTGTGGTGGTAATAACATACTCTGACAAAGCAATTTAAGGGAGAAAGGGCCTGGTCTTGCTCATGGTTCATGAATGCAGTCCACCCTGATGGGGGAATCAAAGTAGCTGGTTACAATGTGTCTGTTGTCAAAAGAAGAAAAGCAGTGAAAGCATGTTGCTAATTCTCCGTCTTTTTCTGCCCAGGGAATAGTGCCACCCATGGTGAGTGGGTCTTCCCACTTGAGTTAACACAACCGAGGTAATCCCAGCTCTATGGCCATCTCTGGATGACCTTGGATTCTGTCAGGCTAATCAGCACTCACACTAGCACTCACACACAGTGTTGTTTAGGAATGTTGCTTTTGTGGTTACAGTTTGCCTTTTTTCTTATCCTTGGCTGCAGTTGAGTGCTTGTTTATTGTTTACAGAGTCTCATGTAGCTTAGGCTGGCCCCCAGATAGAAAGGTTGATCTTGAACCCCTATTTGTCTTTCCTATACTTCAATCCAATCCTGGGATTATTTACCATACCTGGCTATTCTGCTTCTTTGAAATTTTTTTTTTTTTTGCCTGGCGGTGGTGGTGCACGCCTTTAATCTCAGCACTTGGGAGACAGAGGCAGGTGGATTTCTGAGTTCGAGGCCAGCCTGGTCTATAGGGTGAGTTCCAGGACAGCCAGGGCTATACAGAGAAACCCTGTCTCGAAAAACCAAAAAAAAAAAAAAAAGAATTTTAAAAAATATATCTCTATCTACTCTCTATCTATCCATCCATCTATCTATCTATCTATCTATCTATCTATCTATCTATCTCCCTTAATGAAGGCAGGTTGACTTTTTATTACAGATTATTGTCTAATTCTTGTTCAGCAAATTTTACAGATTTATGATTTGCTATAAAATAATTTCAGATTTGGAATTTATTGACAAAATTAATAATAGTATTCTTATGGAAGCAGTTTTTAATTTTTTCTCTGCAATTATAGATAATTTCCGTAGACTTAAGTTTATATATAGCTCATTTTTCCAAGTCTGGTAATTTTATTTTAAATAGTCTTAAAGTCTTTTTGATTTTATAGGATTTTTGTTGTTGTTGTTATTTTTACTTTATGTGCACTGGTGTTTTGTCTGGATGTGTGTCTGTGTGAGGGTGTGGGATCTTCTGAAACTGGAGTTAGAGACAGTTTGAGTTGCTGTGTAGGTACTGGGAATTAAACCTGGCTCCTCTGGAAGAACAACCAGCGTTCTTAACCTGTGAGCCATTCCTTCATTCCCTTAAATAAATTATCTTAATTCATTTAAAATACATTCTCTAAGGCATTGGAATGAGTAGATTATCATGTGTTTCCTCTTTGTCACAATTTCTTCAGCTACATTCTCTACTTTTTTGTCTCCTGTTGGATATTTTTCAGGCTCAGGCTTTTCTTCGCTTTTCTGTTGCACCATCTAGAAACAGTGTTTCCATCTGTTTGCTGTTCATCCTGGATTCCAAGCCTCTCTTTTAGCTTTGAAGCTTCCAGCAAATTTGGAATTTGTATAATTTGGTGTTTACTTTAATCATTAAGAGATCTCCTTGTCTTATCTTTATTGCCAAGAAGCTTGGTAAATGTGAAGATGTAGCCATTTCAACGAACATAATCTGAACGTAATCATGTATTTGATCAATTGCTATGCTTTTTTTAAAATGCTTATAGCCTTTTCTTAAAATGCTACGGCATTTTAAGTGTAGGTTAGTTCCACTTGTTTAGTGTTAATTTGGTGCTATCCTTCTGTCAGAAGACTAAGATTCTGCGTCTCTGGTTTCCGTCAGACAAGATCAGCTGTTATACACACTGAACAGAAGAAGTTATGGGATGGAGAGGAGGAGTGGCTGGTGGGAGAGAGGAAAAATAGGGCTGACTATGTGCTGCCTTTTGCTGGAAGCTTCAAGGCTGTTCTGCTTCCCAGGGAGGACAGAGATGTCTGAAATGAGGCTGGAGCTGATCCCTAAACAGTGACCACCTGGAGCCCTAGGGACAAAAGAGGCCGTGACACATTTTATAGCCAGTCCATTATAACAGACTCACCCCAAACAACCTTTAGCCACCTTTAGCCATTATCCAATTAAATGTAGACATTAGTATAAGGTTCAATATAAGCCATTAGGAACAGGAAAAACAATAGCTGGTGAGCCTCTGTAGTGCGCTGGGATGCTTTCTTAGAGGCACTGCTGCTTTTGATGTTTTTTTCGTTGGTCCATTTTTCACAGGCCAGAAAAACTCAAGGGAGTCTTGTTTATGTTCTTTGTTGTCGCTGTTTATTTTTTATTTTTTATTTTTATTTTTTGTTTTTTGCTTTTAAGTCAGGGTCTCTGTAGACCAGACTGGCTTGGAAGTCATTACTGTGCTGTCTATGCTGGCCTCAGATTTGTGCTACCCGTCGTGCCTCAACTTCCCGAGTGCTGGGCTTGCAGGCGGGAACCACCACACCCTAGCTTCTGTCAGTGTCTTAAAGAGTCTGAAAGCTGGGCTAGTGAAATGGCTCGAAGAGTTGAATGCATTTGCCAACATACAAGCTCAGAGACCTGAGTTCGATCTCTGGAATCCGCGTAAAGACCACAAAATGGTCCTCTCTCCTCTACACATGCGCTGTAGCACATGCGTTGTAGCATGAGTCCACGTCATACACATAGAGCAATAGTAATAATAGTAATTCGACATCCTTTTCTAGCATCAGCCATGCATGTGGTGTGGTGCACAGACATACATACAAACGAATAAAATGAAATTCAAACATAACAACAACAGTAGACTAAACATCAAGAGAGGAGGCACCTAGACTCTGAACCCAGATGTGGAAATTGAAGTTGCTGGCTCACAGGGACTTCCCAGAGTCAGGCAGGGAGGAGTGTAGGGTCAGGGTTAGCATCTCTCAGTGTTTGCTTTCATCTTCCACAGCCTAGGAGGTGTCTTAATCCACTCTTCCTTCTCTACCCATCATATGTCTGGAACCCACGGTGCTGGGGACATTGGCTACCGATTTAGAAGTGTGGTGGCTACATTCACCTCTCAGTGCATCACGTGAATGTCAGACATTACCCAGCCTTCAGGCACAGTCAGGGGGCCTTAGAATTTCATCTGGGCACCGGGCTGTGGAGAGCCAGATCTGAGCAGAGTGGGCATGTGAAGAGGTTCTGACACTGAGGTGTTACTGTAGCCACTCTGTGGGCCCCTGGGCTGTTCTGTAGCCCCTTTCTTGACCTCTATGGCAAATCTGTTGGAACCCATCATCACTCTCGCTCTCCCTCTAGATCTTTCCTTCGCTCGCTCGGCTCGCACTCTCCTTTTCGTTCTTTCTTTCACATCTGCTCTCGTTTTAGCTCTGGCTCTCCCTTTCTCTCCCTTTCTCTCCCTTTCTCTCCCTTTCTCTCCCTTTCTCTCCCTTTCTCTCCCCTTTCTCTCTCTCTCTCTCTCTCTCTCTCTCTCTCTCTCTCTCTCTCTCTCTTTCTCTCTCTCTCTCTTTCTTTCTCCCTCTTGTTCCTCGCCCTTCTTTCCTTTCTCCTTCCCTTCTTCCCTTTCTTCCTCCCTCTCTCCTTCCCTCCCTCCCTTCTTTTCCTCCATCCTCCCCTCCCTTCCTCCCTTTCTTTCTCCCTCCTCCCCTTCTTCCTCCCACTCCCTTTCTCCTCTCCCTCCCTCCCTCCTTCTTCTTCCTCCATCCCTTATTCCCTTTATTTCTCCCCCTCTCCCTCCTTCCTTTCTTCTCTTCCTCCCTCCTCTCTTTCTCCCTTCCTCCTCCTTTTCTCCTCCCTTCCTCTCCTTCCTCCTCTCTCCCTCCCTCCCCCTCTCCCTCCTCCTCTCTTCCTCTCTTCCTCCCTTCCTCCTCTCTTCCTCTCTTCCTCCCTTCCTCCTCTCTTCCTCTTTTCCTCCCTTTCTCCTTCCTTCCCTCCCCTTTCCCTCCCTCCCTCCTTCCCTCCCTCCCTCTCTCCCTCCCTCCCTCCCTCCCTCTCTCCCTCCCTCCCTCCATTTCTCCCTTCCTCTCTCCCTCTCTCCTTCCTTCTCTTCACTGTCCAGTGACACTCATTTGAAACTTCTATTTCTGATCTCCCTAGTGCTTGGATTGCATTCTATTCCTAGGATCAAATTTTCTTTCTAAAGTAGTTAGAAGTTTTGACCTTTATGAAGTTTGCTGTTAATTGCTGCATTGTGACCAGGATGACAGTCCACTTCTTAAATTTGATGTGGTTGTGCTGATGTGTGGAGGTGTATGAAAAACAACGATGTTGGTTTAAGCTGAAAGCAACTAGAATCTGGAAGTGGTGCTTACAACTCACTAATTTTAGCATAAAATTGATATTTTTATTCCCTCAATTGATTTTTTTGCATGTGTGTGTCATGTGTGTGTGTTGTGCTTTTGCGTGTGTGTCGTGTGTGTTCACATGTGGGTGGATACTTGTGGAGAACAGAAGTTGATATTGGCTATTTTTTTCAATTATTCTCCTTTAAAAAAAAAACTGGAGCTGGGGTCTCTTGTTGAACTTGGAGCTCAAGAATTTGGCTGCTCTTTCTGTTTGATTCCTTGCATGCACATACAAGATGGTTCAAAATCATGTGTAACTTGAGTTCAGGGGATCCACTGTGCTCTAGGTAGGTAAGGATCCCCCATTTCTGCCTCTCTGATATTGGGGTGACAGATGAGCCACCATGTCTACCTAGCCTTTATAAAGATGCTAGAGATCCGAATTCTCATCATTAAACTTCTTCAGAAAGGTCTTTATCCATTGAGCCACCTCCCTGCTTCTTCAATCAACTGATTTTTAAACAAGTAGAATATATATTATCAAGAAAATCAGTAGACAAAATTACGACTTTGTGTTTTCATGGGAAAACAGTCCCAACTTGTTCTGTGTCAGCCAACATGGAAAGCCAGACACCTGTGGAAACACAAGAGGCCTCTTTCTACTAAACAGGTGGACTTTCTAACAAACCTATCAATGTTTAACAATTTTAACAAGGTTGTAAAATGTGTTGCATGTTAGCTATGAATCATTCCACAGTAAAATCTGGAGATTTCCTGGCCAAGTCATCTCAGCACGGCCATGTGTTTGCAGCCAGACTTGGGGTGATGTGCATGTGAGAAGCTAAAATCAGATTCAACAGGAATCCAGATGCTGGAGGGGCAGCCTCAGAGTCAGAGTTCTGTGTTAACCTTCTTTGACAAGAGTTGCCTATCATCCAACTCTGAGAGCTAAGAGAAGAGATGAAGCAGACACCAACACAACAGTGATATTCCTGGGTAGAATTCCACCTGAGTCTGCTGTGGCCTGTATCACTAAGAAAGCATGAGAGAGCATGTAGCAGAAACACAGACAACAATGTACAAGCTGTGCTAACTTTCCTGACCACAAAGATTGCCCCTGGAAAATGGCTATTGTGCTTTTTTCACGAAAAGGCTGAGGGATGGATTGCTGGGCTCAGGGGAAAGGTCATCTTGGTTTATCAGAGTATAAACGTAGTAGACTGGTGTTCCCATCCACTGGACTCAACGAGGGTTTGCTTTGGCCATCTTTCTTGTACTTTGGTCCCATGGTAATGAGGGGCCATGAAAGCAGAAATGATTGAACAGTGTTTGTCACCACTGTGATAAGGTAGTCGAAGGTTGAAGGGAAAGGCTGTTTTAAAACGGTGACTTCCTATTATGCAATGAAGCTGACTTCTCTGGATTCTGTTGAAAGAGGTTCATGCTAGTTGACAGGATATGGCTATAGGGTACCTTGATAAGTCTTGAACTGAGATCTTGGCACAAATATTTGTAATTAACACAGAATCTATGTACCAATATAATTTCAAGATATGTTTCTAGAATAGTCTAGTATAATTTGCTTTCTTAAATGGTCTGCAGAGACATAGCTAAGGCTTCCATTTTAATTTAATTTTTCAGCAACCCCTGTCTTTTTCTTCAATGCCTTTTGCATACTAGATAAGTATGCACCAAGCCACCAAGCCACCAAGCCATACCCAGTCATTGCATTCTCGTGCGTGAGTTACAAACCTTGCAGGGACCCTATTTTTTCTTTCATATTATGACACTAGACATGCTGTATGCAGAGAATAAAGCTTGTAATTCTGAAATCAAGCTTCACAATGTACAGATTCTTTGTTTTAAGGCAGTAGCTACTCGTATGTGCAAAGTTCATCTTAGTTTTAAAATCCCTTTCAATATGTTTGCTTTATTCTATAAATACATTCTTATAACCAAATATAATCTTTCTCACTTCAAGCTTGAAGACACAGAGGCTCAAGGTTTTAAGAAACTTGATGAAAGTTACGATGGTGTAGTTGGAGGCGCCTCAGATACACTCTCTCCTCATGTGATTAATAAAATAAAGGACTGTTTGTGTTACTTTTCTATTGCCATTATGAAGGGGCATCATGACCAAAGTGTTTAATTGAGGGCTTGTTTATAGTTTCAAAGGTGAGTTCATGACCATCATGGTGAGGGAGCATGGCAGCAGACAGACAGGCAGGCAGGCATGGTGCAGTAGCTGAGAGCTTATATCTTATCTTCAGGTTGGAGTTAGAGGTAGATAGAAATAGAGATGGATGAATGGATGGATGATAG
This sequence comes from Grammomys surdaster, assembly GCF_004785775.1. NCBI lineage: Eukaryota > Metazoa > Chordata > Mammalia > Rodentia > Muridae > Grammomys > Grammomys surdaster. The sequence continues at coordinate 1,727,210 of NW_021620749.1, read as the reverse complement.
ATAGATAGATAGATAGATAGAGTGATAGATAGAGTGATAGATAGAGAGATAGAGACTAGGCCTGGTGTGGGCTTTTGAAACCTCAAAGCCCACCTCATGTGACACAGTTCCTACTCCTTACTGAGACAGTTCCAACAACTAGGGACCAAGCATTCAAACATATGAATGTGCAGTGACCATTCTCATTCAAGACACAGCAAACACCTCAGGCACAACAATGCTGATAGAGCACACAGTGCCCAGAGAGGTGGGGAAGACTTGGAACCTAACAGCAAGGGAAGTGCAGCTGTACCGAGGAGCCATCTGATGAAGGAGCACCTCAGAGAATAACCCTTTGGTCAGACAAAGCCAGATTGGGACCTGGTGTTTGGAATCCTGACCCCTTCCCTTGTATTTCTGCTGCTGTTCACCACTAGCCAGAACCAAAGGACACTGGCCAATAGAAAGCCTCCATAAGCCCAGCAAGCAGGGAGAGCCATCAGTGAACACGCAGGCAAATCTTGTATGGTATAAAACTCTGATATGCAATCTTGTCATAAACTTGCTGCTCTTTCTAAGTCCCCATTCTGAGCAGGAAGCCACCCTCGGATGCATGCCTGGGTTTGCCTCTTCTTTGTTCCCAGGCTCATTTGTTGCTGTCCTCTGACCCGTCTCCCCAGTGACTCACTGACTGCTGCTTTGCCTTCTTCCTGCAGTATGCTGAGGCAAAGCCATGCTTGGCAGGGAACTCTTGTCAAAAGGCTTAACAAGCTTCAGACTGAATTTACCAAAGGCAACTTCTTTGTATATGATCTTTTCTCCAAGGAAATCAACATGTGATGTTCTTTTCTTCCTGAAGGACTGGAAAATGCTAGCTGAATGATGAGGTGTTTTTATTTTTTGAGTGGAAAGTGGGAACCTGCCAGGAATTGGGGACCCATGCCTTTAACCCTAGCACTTGCAAGGCAGAGGCAGGTAGATTTCTGAGTTTGAGGCCAGTCTGGTCTACAGAGCAAGTTCCAGGATAGCTAGGGGGCTACACAAAGAAACCCTGTCTAGAAAAAAAAAAGGTGGGGACTTGAAGCTGTATGTAAGAGGGTAAGCTAGCTCTTCAAGGATGTATCAGAGGAGGTTTAGCCATTGGGGCTATCGCAGAGAGAATACCTCTAGCCATTCTCAAGAAAGCAGGATTCAGAGGCTGATTTCTTGGTGTTCAATATGGCATTCTCGGGCATGAGGTATTATGGAAGGCTGTGACCTTTCTTCTGATGTAAGCATGGAGGTGGCCAGTGTGCTATGGAAATAGTCCTGTCCATGAAGGAGAGGCAATGAGGAATTGTGAGTGAATGATGAGAACTGAATGGAGAGACTGTCAGGGGAGCTGTCCAGTAGCCTCACCCTCAGTGAGAAAGAAACAGAAATCCCAGGTGAATTCTGATATTGCAGAAGACATCCATGACCAGAACCCAAACTGACTCTAACTCTAACTTGAACCATGTCACTAGTTCTTGCCTTAACTTGAAAGACAACTCTAACCCTATTCAAATCTGAGACTAAGCCTAAGCCAACCCTAGTCTATCCTTATCCTAAGTCCATCCTTAGCTAAGTCCCATTCAGAACCCTAAACCTAGTTCCATCTCTAACAGAGCTTCATCCCTAAGCTTATCTCCTGTCGTGACACTAGTTTAAGGCCGACCTAGCTAGAGTCCTGGTTCTATACTTAGCACCAGAGAAGGGGAAGAGAAAGGAGAGGGAGAGGAGGGGAGAAAACTATGACTGAATGTCTAAACTCAGCTCTAGTTCTCATCCTAACTCTAACCTACCCTTAGTCCTAATACTAACCTCAACCCTAGTTCTAGCCCTAACACCACCACACCATTAGTTGTAGTCCTAGTAGACGTGAGCCCAGGGTTATCCTACATTGGGCTTACAGAGTGCCATCTGTCTTCCTTTTAGGTCAACTGAGTACTTAGCGTGCAAGATAGGTTGGTAACAAGATAGGTTCTGGAAATGTGACTGTCACTCTAGAAAGCAACTCTGTCAACCTGCATTTTCCAGTCTATCGGCTAGAGATAGCACCAGCCTTCTATCCTGTTGTGGCCCAACATCTGCCCCGAAGGGACAGGGCTATATCATAGGAAGCTTACCATAGTCATGCATGAGGGAATATGTTCCTGAAATATTGAGCAGTTGTCACCCACAGTTCTTTGTGATAGATCCTGTGCCTTGTGTCAATGCCTCTTCTGTGGCTAGGGGTATCTTAAGACTCAAGTAGGGCTGCCTCTCACTCCATTTCAACAGATGAGGAATCTGGGTTACCCAGAAACCCAACAGCTTGTTGGAGAACTCAGTGTTAGACAGAGCAGACCATGGGCTGTGCACCTGCATTCTGGGGTTCAAGCTCATCTATGGTCCTTTTTTGGTGGCATGTGTCATAGGTGGCACAGACACCAGGCTGAGGCCAGTGCCGTATGGTTGATAATCAGAAGAATGTCACTAACTCTGAACTCCTCCCCTTTGAGTTGGCTGTCACCATGAAGGTACCTTTGTAGGTGTCAAGTTCCAGTTAGCTCTCTCTCCTCCTGAGGTCACTTGTCCCCTTCCTTCAGCTCAATTATAGATGACCTAAGCAAAACATGTTTCCCCCCCCCTCACCTCCTGTGATAATTTGTATATGCTTGGCCCAGGGAGTGGCATTATTAGGAGGTGTAGCCTTGTTGGAGTAGGTGTGTCACTGTAGGTATGGGCTTTAATACCCTCATCTTAGCTGCCTGGAAGGGAGCTAAGGCTCCTTATAGTAGCCTTCAGATAAAGATGTAGAATTTCAACTCCTCCTGCACCATGCCTGCCTGGATGCTGCCATGTTCCTGCCTTGATCATACTGGACTGAATCTCTGAAACTGTAAGCTATCCCAAATTTAATGTTGTCCTTACAAGACTGCTTTGGTCATTGTGTCTGTTCACAGCAGTAAAACCCTAACTACAGCAAAAATTGGTACGAGGGACTGGGATATTGCTGTAATAGGCCTGATTATACTTTTGTCTGGAAGAATGTGGGTTTGGGGACTTTGGATTTAGAAAGCAGTGGAATGGTTTAAGTGGGGCTTAATGGGCTATCCTAGTAGGATTATGGAAGACTTTGTTGTTGAGTATGATTTGAACTGTACAGATTTGGCCCAAGAGGGTTCAGTGAAGAAGAATTTCAGTATGTGGTGTAGAAACTGTTTTCCTTGTGAAGAATATGACTGCTTTTTGCCCCTGTCTGAAGAGTCTACCTGAGGCTAAGGTAAAGAGATTTATATTAATTACACTGACAAAGGAAATCTCAAAAAAGCCCAGCAGAAATATTGTTCTCCAAGTAAGTCTCATGAAGAACATTTTGAACAAGTGTAGCAAGCTTAGAAAGGAAAAATATATTTTATGGTTCAAGTACTAAAGGGGCACCTGGAAGTGAAATGGAGCTGAATCCTGTGTTCTTGGATATTAAATTGTATTTAGGGAGTGGTGACCTTGGGACAAGATCCTACCCAGCTAAGTTTAGGACCAGGCATGGTAGTATATGCCTTTAATTTCAAGAGACTGATGCAAGCTAATCTCTGAGTTCAAAGTCAGCTCGGGAAACAGGAAGTTTTAGATCCAGGTGTGGTGATACACACCTTTAATCCCATCGCTTAGGAGACAGGCATGAGTTCCAAGTCAGTCTACAGAGCAAGTTCCAAGACTGCCAAGCTTAGGCAGTGAAGGAGTTGGAAAACAGAAAGCTGGTGATAATGTAATAGAACAAGAGGGCCTTGTTCCAGCCCCAGCAAGCAGCAGAACTCGGCAGCTTTGGCCATGTGGCTCTGGCTTTAGATTCCAGAATAGAAGAGACTATTGGGGCAATTGATGCTGGTTAGCTGGTGTGGAGAAATTAGTGGCGATTAAGCAGAGATCAGCATCACTGAGGTGAAATCTGGGAAGTGTTTTCTGAGAGCACAAAGAAGCTGTGTTCCAGAGATAGCCAAGGTTGTACCTCATGCTGCAGCTGTACTTGGTAATGTGTAAGAGTCACTCAGATGGTACTGTCTTTGAAGACGTGAAGGGGTCATGAAGAGCAGCTGAGGCTTGGCACTGTGAGAGGCCATGGAAGGCCCTTGGTGAAGGTGCAGCCTCGGTTGTAGTTGATGGCCCAGGACTGAAGGGGTCATACAAGGAGTTGTGGTTTGGCACCATGAAGAGAGCCTATGAGAGGCTATTGGTGAATCCTTGTTGCAGTGGAAGCCTCCAGTGTATTGGAGATGCCAGTGCCATGAGATGACCACCAAGGAGAGGATCAACCTGACCTTAGAGTGCTACAGAAGGCAGAGCTGGAGAAGTGACGCCAGCCCTTTGGAGGAGCTCAGATCATGTGTGGATACCAGACATTGAAACAAGAAGCTATAACATTGAAGTTGCCTTGGAGACCCCAAGATGTTTGAGATGCCAGAGCTGTGGTGGTCTATCTTCTGAGAAAAGCTGCTAACAGGGAGTGGAGCCAGCCCAGGAAAAAAAGTTTGTTGCAGTCAACGAAGATGAAAAGGAGTTGGAGATCTGAAGACAGCTTTGACATCAGACGTAGAGATGCAGAGTCTGGAGTTTGCCCAGCTGGTTTCCTGTCTTGCTTTGGGAATTGCAGTTCTCAGAAGAGACCTTTAACTTTGGGCTTTTAACATTGTTGAGACTGCTATAGACTGCAGGAACTTTGGAAGTTGGACTAAATGTATTTTGCATTATGCTATATTTAGGTATGGCTCCTATAGACTCATCATACAAGCCTATGGCGGCCAGGGAGTGGAATGTGATGGTTTGTATATGCTTGGCCCAGGGAGTGGCACTATTTGGAGGTGTGGCCTTGTTGGAGTAGGTGTGGCCTTGTTTGAGTAGGCGTGGCACTGTGGGTGTGGGCTTTAAGACCCTTGTCCTAGCTGCCTGGAAGCATATCTTCTCTTAGAGGCCTTCAGATGAAGATGTAGACTTTTCACCTCTTCCTGCATCATTCCTGCCTGGATGCTACCATGCTCTGGCCTTGATGATACTGGACTGAATCTCTGAACCTGTAAGCCAGCCCCAATTAAATGTTGACCTTATAAGAGTTGCCTTGGTCATGGTATCTGTGCATAGAAGTAAAAACCAAACCAAGACACTACATCTCTCACTTTTTAAAAATTTATTTTTATGGTATATGTATGACTGCCTGCATGTGTGTATGTGTACCACATTTACACAGAAGAAGATGATGGCTAGAAGATAATGTTGATCCCCTGAAACAGGACAGTTGTGAGCCACCATGTCTATTCAGGAAACCAAACCAAGATCCTCTGCAAGAGTAGCAAGTACTAGCAATCACTGAACTATCTCTCCAGCCTCTCAGTCTCTCATTTTTAAGAGATCTAATCTAAATGCTGGTGAAGTAATTAAATTAAGTGTTCACAGGATAGAGTATGAGGTTAATAAATGCTAGCTCCCACTCATCCACAGGAGCATGGCAGGAACACAAGGGTACCCTCTCCCCATACTGTCTGGGAAGGAAGTTCTCATATTGTCTTGAAGGTGGCAGGACAATTCTCAGCCGCAGAGAAATTTCTGTATCAATTTAAATATCAAATTGTGCATTCCCATGACTCAGCAGCATTCTCCACCAGGATAGCTCTGAGCTAAGAAGATAAACGGTTCTTGGCTCCCTTCTTTACTGGATAACTGGCCCGAATTAAAACAAGTCAGAAGATTCTGTGGGGTCAAAGGGATCTAGGCTTGAGGTGACCAATGGGCATTGTACTCTGTAAGTCATGGAGGAAGGCTCCTTTGAGATGGTCAAGCCTACCTCTAACTGAGGAATCTGTGCTGCACACTGGGCAAGGTACTGCCCCTATTGGGTCTGGAGCTGCCCCTCAGGCACCAGTGCTCCCAGGTTCTTGCCATATGATGCTGCTTAGGCCCATGACAAAGTCAGTTGTCTTTTGTTTTTCTTTCCACACTTTGTAATTGGATACTTGGTTCTTAAATAGTGTATATTATTATGGAGCTTTCTGTAGACTTGCCTGAGGTATAAATAAGACAGAAGACTTCTAATAAGTTTAAGGCTTAGGCCTTTTACTGGGGCAGTCTTCCAGCTACCATTTACATTTAACCCAACTAACTATTCTAGCCTGTGACCTGCCAGGCTAGAATAGGCTGCCTGTGGCTAGCTTTATACCTCCCTTGTTGCTCCTGTCCCTGTGTGTTCCCTTCTGCGTCTGATTACAAATCTCCCAAATCTACTCTTCTTCCCTGTGTCACTCTCCCTGCCCGGAAGTCCTGTCCTCATACTTCCTGGCCCAGCTATTGGCTGTCAGGTTTTTATAACAACCTATCAGCAGAGAGACAACACTTGACACACGTCTTAGGTTGACTTTAGGCAGGTGAGGAAGGATGAACATTTACATACAGAAAACCCAGAGATGAGTCATAGAAATGACAATACCACAGTCCTGCCAGCACTTAAGCTCTCCCCAGGTACAGAATTAATAACTGAAGATACAGAGACACACCTTAAAACAATGTAAGGAAGACCACCCCAACAGTATGTGGCACTGTACTCAGCCTGGTTTGCACTTTTTAAAAGTTCAGTTTCAACAGAAAAAAGAAGAAACAGTATGCACGATAAAGGACTCTCCACTGATTAGGGACGCTAGCAGCTCTGCAGAGACACTGGAGCACCCCAGTGTTGAACCTGCTCCAGAAGCACACGGGACCTCTAAACACCCAGCAGCTTACCCCTCCGGCATCAAGTAACAGGGAGTCAGACATGTTCACTTCTCTGAAGTCAAACCAGGCTCACCTCTCAGAAATCATCAAAGTCTCTTATGAAAGGTTCAGAAAGCAAACGTAGCCAACTCAGTGAACATTTTGTACAACAGTGAGAACCCACATAAACTCTGCATCTGTTTTTGAGTGAGAAAAATGTGTTTGAGCCAAGCAATGTAATTGGGCATTTGGAGACAGAAATCTCTTCCCTTTTCATCTACTGGTTCCAAACTTTCCCTTGGGCTGCTGTGTGCTGAAATCGTCTGTCCTGACAGAGTCTGCCATGGTGAAAGATGCACATAAATGTTTTCCATAGCCTATGCAGTTATCGCTAATAGGAAGGTGGGTTGATGACAAAAGATTGATGATATGCAATCCTTTAATTAGATCCATGCAACACACTAGTGATGTGAATACCCCAGGAAGGAATAGCTTTGCTTAGGAGCTGGCAGTAAAAACAGATGTGTTAGTGGAGGCAGAGGTGGGTGAGCGTGGGGGATATAAGACCCATACAGTGTGGGAGTGACTAGGTCACAAAAACTAGTGTGAGGGCTGTCACCAGGGATAGTCACCAGAAGTAGACGAACCAGTTTGAAGACTGTTGGAGCTGTCTTTCAGAGTGCTCGTTAAGAATACTGCAAGCCAGGAGAGCTAAGGTGGTTGCAGGAGATTGGGCTCAGTCAGTAAAATGCTTGCCAGTTGTGTGTTACTTTCATACTGCTGTGATAAGATACCATGACCAAAGCAGTTATAGAAAAAGCTTGCGGTTTCAGAGGATGAGTCTGTGACTGTCATGGCAGTGAACATGGCAGCCAGCAGGCAGGCATGGTGCTGGAGCAGTAACCAAAAGTGTACATCTGTTCACAAGCAGGATGTAGAGAAAGCAAACTTGAGAAGGTATGAGCTATGGAAACCTCAAAGCCTAATCCCAAGGGCATGCCTCCTCCAAGGCCACACCCCTCCAAGACCACACCCCTCCAAGGCCACACCCTCTCTAAGGCCATGCCTCCCAATCCTAAAGAAACAGCTCCACCAATTGAGGACCTAGTGTTCAAATACATGAGCCACTGGGGGCACATTCTCATTTAATCCACCAAGGGGTCAAGGAATCATGATTTAGTTTATTTTGCCAGACTTTGGTGATCAAGGATCTAACACAAAATTTTCATAGTTTCCAAGTTGAGTAGTCCAAATACCCAGCACTGTGATTGTTGCAGAACCTTTTGTGTGTGTGTGTGTAGCTTTTATTTGGTTTTATTTGGTTTTGTTTGTTTTTTGCTAAGAAGACCCCATTGCTTTGATTTTTAGTGTATTAAAGTTATCAAAGGCTTATTTTCCTCAAACAAACAAACACAAACAAATCCAAACAAAGAAACAAACTTCTTAAATCTGAAAACAGGTTTGTTGTTGTTGTTCTGTTCAACACGGAGTATAAATTGTGCTCAATAAAAAATTCAGTATCATCTGGGGTTTTTTCAAAAGGGAATGTTGCAGGAGTTCCACGCTTGAAAAATATGTTGTACCATAATAGGTGCCCAGCACGTTGCTCACCGCATGTAAAGTTGGTTCTTGTTTTTTTAAAAAAAAGATGATTTATATTAGGTAGGGGCAGCTTCAACAGGGAGCAGATTCAGAGTGAGGGACAGAGCTTGAGTACAGCCAAAACACCACCTTGGTCCCCATCTGAAGTGTCAGGCAAGGTAAGATGACCTTTTCATGTCCAGGAAAGAAGAATTTGAGATCAATTCCGAGCAGGAAGCTCCCATGGCAGGCTGGAAAAGATCAACATTTCCTCAGAGCCAACCCAAGCCCTGTAGGGTTGTGGTTTGTATATGCTTTGCCCAGGGAGTGGCACTATTAGAAAATATAGCCTTGTTGGAGTAGGTGTGTCACTGTGGGCATGGGCTTTAATACTTTCTTCCTAGCTGCCTGGAAGTCAATATTCTACTAGCAGCCTTCAGATGAAGATGTAGAACTCTCAGCTCTGCCTGCACCATGCCTGCCTGGATGCTGCCATGTTCTCCCCTTGATGATACTGGATTGAGCCCCTGAACCTGTAGGCCAGCCCCTAGTTAAATGTTGTCCTTATAAGACTTGCCTTGGTCATGGTGTCTGTTCACAGCAGTAAAACCCTAACTAAGACAAGGGTTGAGAGATGTCCAGGATAACTCACAACACTGGAGGTGACCATAACTGTTGGAGATGATTCCTGCTGTGGATTGGATTAGCATCCTCTAGTTTGTAGGGAGAGCCTTAGCCTCCAGAGCACTGGCATGGGAGTCTCAGTGAGTTGAGCAGGTTTAGCTGAGCTCAGCAGGGTGAAGTTCTGGTGAAGGAAATACTGTCACCATAAGGGTAGAAAGGGACAGCTTGGTGTGGTCCTTTAATCCAAGCACTGGGGAGGCAGAGGATCTCTGAGGCCAGCCTGCTTTACATAGTGAGCTCCAGGACAGCCAGGACTATGTAGAAAGAACCTGCCTCAAAAACAAACAAACAAACAAACAAATAAAACAAACAAACAAAAAAACCAAAACAACCCCACATTAGAATTCTCTGCTGTGTGAAGACAGGGTAGGGAGAAGGTTCTTCCCAAGCAGCTGATCCCCTGCTTGGCGACTTCTCGTTCAGAACTGTGGGGTGGTACAATTATGATTGTATCCACTCTGTGTTTTCTCACCACAGCTGAGCAACAGGAGAAACTCCTATGTGATCTCCTTCTTTGACGTGTTGGTTCTGAGACTGGTCATTGCAAGGCCTCTCTAGGTTCCCCCTCAGGGGTAGCTTTCCTCCACACACTGTACTGTTACCCACCAGGCCAGAATGGGTGGCCCATCTCTACAGATTGGCTTGCTAGAGTAGCTTCCATTAAATATCCCTATGTGTGACTTCCCTGGCCTGGGCCCTGCTCACTGGTGTTGGATAGAACTCCTTGCCCCAGTTGTGGAAGGCCAGATGTGCACTCACACTGCCCTTTAAGAGAAGGCCATTGGCCTCTGAGGGGACAAGTGTCCTTGGCTGTGTTCTTAGATCTAGAGATGAGGCTTTGAAATGTAACCAATGAGTTTGAAGCAAGGATCTTAGCCTTTGGGCCTTGCAGTTAACCTATGAAGACCTCCATTTATAGACAGGAAAGTTAGTGCCCACACTGCCTACGAAAAGGTGAGGCACAAGGAGCAAAACCAAGCTGGCATCCCTGGGTACCATATGTGGGGGCAATCATATTGTAGTGAGAAGAGTCACAGTTACCCTGTCCTCCGTGTGATGAGGGATTCAGGAGCAGGTGTGGAGCACTATACACCATTCTGGGGCTGAGCTGGGATGGGAACAGCCTTCTTTTGTGTACCTGCGTGAGGCCACATGTGTATGTATGTGGAGAGGTCAGAGGTCAACCCCAGGTCTCATTCCTCATGCTTGGAACTCGACAAATAGGCTAGACTGGTTAGCCAGTGAGCCCCAGGGACCTGCTGTCCGCACCTCCCCAGTGATGGAATCAGTCGTGTCTGCCACCGTGTCCAGATTTCTTCTGAAGAGCTCTGAAGATTTCTTTTTCCGAAGATTTCTTCTGAAAGAATTCATGCCCTTGTGCTTTCACCAACTGAACCAGCCTTGTAGACTGTCTTCTGTCTCCACATTCTGGATTGATTCCATTCTGTTTGCATCCTGGGACTCCCGTATCTGTGTCTGCTGCCTTACAGCCCATTCATAATGGAAATCGGAATAGGTTTTGGCATGTAATTGACTGACTCATTAACTGATGAGATACTGCAAGAGTCACTGTACAAACTCACAGTGATAGGGGTTCTGCCAGCCTCCAGCCTCCCCCCGCCCCCCACCCCCGCCCCCCCGCCCCCTGCCACTGATATGCTGTTTGGATGAGACTCCAAAGAACAAACCAGTTTTCTTCCTGCGGCCTGTTTTGAGACACAGAGGAACATGAACTGCATTGTGTGTGTGTGTGTGTGTGTGTGTGTGTGTGTGTGTGTGTGTGTGTGTGTAGGGGCATGGGGGAAGGGGGGATTAAACCTGTGACCAAATGAACTCCGACAGTTCTGTTGAAGATACCACGTTTTCAGAGAGTTCCTAATTGTGATGAAAGTATTAGCATACTGTGTTAGTTATTTTTTGCTGCTACGATAAAATACAATGCTAAAAGTGACTTGTGGGGGAAGGAATTTACTTCAGTTTCTGGTTCCAAATGGGTAAGAGTCATCACGGGAAGAATAGCAGCAAGCAGGAGAGCGAGGCAGGAAGCTTAGCAATCACATCTTCAGACATGAAGGAGAGAGAGAGAGACAGAGAGACAGAGAGACAGAGACAGACAGAGAGAGACAGAGAGACAGACAGAGACACACCTAGACAGAGAGAAACTGAGAGACAGAGAGAGACACACAGAGACAGAGAGAAACAGAGAGACAGAGAGGGAGAGACAGAGGAAGGGAGGAGGGAGGGAGGGAGAGAGACAAAGAGAGACACACACAGAGACAGAGAGACAGACACACAGAGACAGAGAGAAACAGAGACACAGAGAGAGAGGGAGGGCAGAAGGAAGAAAGAGACAGAGACACAGAGAGACAGACAGACACACACTCAGACACAGAGAGAAACAGAGACACAGAAAGAGAGAGGAAGGGAGGTAGGGAGAAAGAGAGTACACAAGGCTCTAAAGCCTGTCCCCAGTGATATGTGCTTTCTCCAGCAAGGCTCCATCCCCCAAGGCTTTCCTAACTTCCTCAAACAGCATCACCAGCTGGAGGCCAAGTGTAGTGTTCAAAGGCATGGGCCTGTGGGGAGCATTTCTCCATCAAAGCACTGTGCATGGTGTGTGCTTGTAACAAAAGGCACAGGCCTTAGCTGTCTGGTCCAGTGAGTCCTAACATAATTATATCCTTGTAGCCACTATTCTGAGCAAGAATAGAATGTATTTAGCCTTCCAGAAGGTTCCTGTGTCCCTCCCTGTCAACAGTCCCTCACCAAAGATAATCACTGTTCTGACTTCCTCTACCATAAAAAGTTTTTTCCTTGTTCTGCTTTGGATAAATGGGTGCATTCATGGGTAGTATCTCTCTCTCTCTCTCTCTCTCTCTCTCTCTCTCTCTCTCTCTCACACACACACACACACACACACACACACACACACACACACACACAGTGTCTGTTGTGTTAGCATGCGGTGCACACGTCTGTATTTTATAGCTGTGTGGCATTTCACATGTTATTTCCTCACAACAGTTGTGTTGGGCATCAGTGTATTTCTGCTGTGGCCCCACCCTTTCTCACAGACTGTGAAAGTAGATATGGACCTTTTGAATACTGCTGCTCAGAGTCCAACTCTTAAAGCTCGCCAGTGCCAGAAAAGTGTTGTAGGGGAAAGAGTTTTCCTTGAAGGCTGGCCCTGCTGGCATGACAGGCTCCAATGGTGATGGTGCCATCAGCACCCAGTAGAAAGCAGCTTTTGAGCAAGGTCACCCTGTCCAGAGCAGCAGTGAGGGCACTTGCAAACAGCTTTCCCAGGCAGCCCAGGGTGCTCGAGTCCTCTCTTCCTCCCTCCCTCCCTCCCTCCCTCCTTCCTTCCCTCCCTCCCTCCCTCCCTCCCTCTGTCCCTCCCTCCTTCCCTATCTCTCCCTCTCTCCCCTCCCTCACTCTGTTTGTGTGTGTGTCTGTGTGTGTGTTTGTATGTATGTGTGTGTATATGTGTGTATGTGTGTGTATGTCTATGTATATGTGTGTATCTATGTGTGTATATGTGTGTATGTGTGTGTATATATGTGTATATGTGTGTATGTGTGTATATATGTGTATATGTGTGTATGTGTATATGTGTGTATGTATGTGTGTGTATATGTGTGTGTATGTATATGTGTGAATATATGTATATGTGTGTATGTGTGTGCATATGTACTTGTGTGTATATATGCGTGTGTATATATATATGCATGTGTGTGTGTTCAAGCATGTTCCTGTGATGTAGAACTGCATGGCTCTGCCTTTACTCTAAGGTCCAGGGCTTTTCCTTGTAGCTGTACATCTACATCTCCCCTAAAGGTAGAAAATTCTTTGTACTAGGCTTTTTTTTCTGTCAGTGGTTTCTCTCTTATTTAGAGTGCAGAGGCATTTTTGGCAGTTATGAGCCATGCTGCTGTGAGTGCTCCGGGTTGAATCTCTTGGTGTCCATAAGCACTAATTTCTGTTGATGAGGATCAGGAGATGTTTGCTGAGTCAGGACATGTGTGTCCCCCTTGGGTGGATGCTGCCAAAGCAGGTAGGGCTTTCCTAACGGAGAATTTCTTGTAATATATACCTGCTGGAGCGTTTGAACATGCAATTCTTCTTAATCCTGGTCAGTGTGGATGTCACTGCATGTCCCGATCATGCTCAGTGAGTTTCATTCCGACTTTGCTCCATTTTCTCATGACTCATTGTCTTAGTCAGTGTTCTTTTCTGTGGAGAGACACCGTGACCACAGCAACTCTTGCACAAGAAAGCATTTATCTGAGGCTGACTCACAGTTTCAGAGATTTAGTCTGTTATCATCCTGGCAGATCATGGTGGCACACGGGCAGACACAGTAGATAGCTGAGAGTTCTATATCCTATCCACAGGTGATGGGAAGAGAGACACTGGAACTGGCTTGGGCTTTTGAAACCCCAAAGCCCACCCCTACACACACTTCCTCCAACAAGGCCACACCTACTTCAACAAGGTCACACTTCCTAATCTCTCACAAATAGTGCTACCTCCTAGTGACCAAGTATTCAAATCTTTGAACCAATGAGGGACATTCTCATTCAAACTACCACACTAGTGATGGTGGCGTTTCATGGTCACTGAGGCTTCTGGGTATTTGTTCTTCAATACATCCTTTTAAATAGATATCTTCGTCAGGGTTACTATTGCTGTGATGAGCCTGGAAGAAGATGGTTCATTTTGCTCACAGTTCCATTGGACAGTGGAAACAGTGGGGACCAGGAACTCAAGCAGGGCAGGAACCTGGAGGCAGAAACTGATGCAGAGACCATGGAGGGTACTGCTTACTGGCTTCTTTCACATGGCTTGCTCAACCTGCTTTCCCATAGAATCCAGGACCACCAGCCCAGGGATGGCATCACCATGATAGGCTAGGCCATCTTCTATTAATCACTAATTAAGAAAATGTCCCATAGTCTGATCTTATGCAGGCATTTTTCTCAATTGAGATTCCCTCCCTTCAGATAATTCTAGTTTGTGTCAGTTTGACATTAAACTAGCCAGCACAATGGTGGTATTAATTTTTTTTTCAGTGTGTAGATGTAACCTTTGTATGGGTCTGTTCTTGCTTCTTGACCCTGCACCAACTGTGTCCTTGTGCCAATTTTCTTGGATAAGATGTATGTCAGCTTGTTCTTCTAGTGAAGGGCACTTAGTTATAGGCATTAGATGCCAGACCAGATGCCATCATAGGGCTTTTTAAATGAGGTTTAGGGATTCAACTCATGCTCTTACGTTTGCTTAGCAAGTGCTTTATCAGCTGAGCTATCACCCCAGCATCTTGGGCAATATTCTTCATAGATTAGATAAGAATAGACTATGGTTGTTCCTGTGGTCTCTTCTGACCTGGAGCAGGCTATTGGTGATTTAGGTGAGCAGCGCAGGTGGACGCAGACTTTCAGTGGGTTGAGGATCAATCTCCTGGGGACTGATGGCTGTATAAAAGGTACCCCCCTTCATCCTGCCATATGGGCATGAACTCTTCTCAGATTTTCCCCCAACCCTGCCAAGCTTTCCCCATAACATCAATGACCCTAATAACTCTAATAACAACTTATTCCTGTAAAAGGATGGTTTGCCTCAGCATCCCCCTTGAGCCCTGAGACCTTTTGGATGAGTAGGGAGCCTCCGCTTTCATATTGTGATGGTTTGTGTATGCTCGCTCCAGGGAGTGACACTGTTAGAAGGCATGACCCTGAAGGTGTTGCCTTGTTGGAGTAGGTGTGTCACTGTGGGCATGGGCTTTAAGACCCTCATCCTAATTGCCTGGAAGTCAGTATTCTGCTAGCAGCCTTCAGATGAAGATGTAGAACTCTCAGCTCCTCCTGCACCGTGCCTGCCTGCATGCCACCGTATTCCCATTTTGAGGATACTTAGACTGAGCCTCTGAACCTGTAAGCCAGCCCCAATTAAATGTTGTCCTTTTTAAGACTTGCCTTGGTCATGGTGTCTGTCCACTGAAGTAAAACCCTAAGACACATATCAAACATCTGTTTTCCTGGGTCAGCCTGGTGTAAACTGAGTGGTATGACATCGTTACACTGTGCCTTGAATGATGCTTCCTGTGCGTTCTGAGGAATGTCCTAGAGATACCAACTCCATATCCTCACTGCTAGAGGTCTCAGCTAGAGTCACCCCTATTAGACACCCTGGAGTCTCCCACAGCTCCAGGTCTCTGGCATGTCCTAGACCCCTAAACCCCTGCTGATTTCTCTTCTCTCTCTCCAGCTCTCCCTATACCTGATCCCCCTTCCTGTTCTACTCCCCATCCCCTCTCCCATCCAGTTCCCTCCCTTCATCCACTTTCAGTATCTATTTTGTTTCTCCTTCTGGGAAAGATTCAAGCATCCTCTCTGGGCACGCCTTGTTACTTCGCTTCTTTGTGTCTGTGAGTTGTATTGTGGTTATCCTGTACTTTATGGCTAATATCCACTTATCAGTGAGTACATACCACTCATGTCCTTTTGGGTCTGGGTTACCTCACTCAGGATGCTATTTTCTAGTTCTATTCATTTGCCTGCAAAATGGACGATCTCTTTGTTTTTAATAACTGAGTAATATTCCATTGTGTAAATGAACCACATTTTCTGTATCTATTCTTCAGTTGTAGGACATCTAGGTTGCTTCCAGTTTCTGGCTATTGTGAATAAAGTGGTTATGAATATAGTTGAGCAAGTGTCCTTGTGGGATTGTGGAACATCTGTTGGGTATATGCTCAGGAGTGGTATAGCTGGGTCTTGAGGAAGATCTATTCTAAATTTTCTGAGAAACCACCAAATTGATTTCCAGAGTGGTTGCACAAGTTTGCACTCCCACCATCAATGGAGGAGTATTCCCCTTACTCTACAACCTTGCCAGCATGTGCTGCCCCTGGAGGTTTTGATCTTACCCATTCTGATGAGTATGAGGTGGAATCTCAGAGTTATTTTGATTTGCATTTCCCTGATGATGAAAAACATTGAACATTTCTCTCTTTCTTTTTTGTCATTTGTTTGTTTATTTATTTATTTTTTACACTCCAGAATGTATTCCCCCCCACCCCGTCCACCCTCCAATTGTTCTACATCCCATACCTCCTCCCCAAACCCCTGTCTCAATGAGGATGCCCCTACCCCCCTCCCCAACCAGACCTCTAAACTCCCTGGGGTCTCCAGTCTCTTGAGGGTTAGGTACATCTTCTTTGAGTGAACCCAGACCTAGCAGTCCTCTGCTGTATATGTGTTGGGGGCCTGATATCAGCTAGTGTATTCTGCCTGGTTGGTGGTCCAGTGTCTGAGAGATCTTGGGGGTCCAGGTTAATTGAGACTGCTGGTTTCTCAGCTCTTAGAAATTCTTCTGTTGAGAATTCTATGTTTAACTCTGAACCCCATTGTGATGGCTGTTCCTAGTTTTCAACTTGGATGACTACATCTGGAATGAACTACAATTCAGAAATGGAGGGCACAGCTGTGATCCAGATCCTGAGGCTGGAAGACACAGGTTTCTAACCCGGATCTTGACATGGGATGACACACGCTTTTCATTCAGATCTTGAGGCATAGTGGTCATGAAAAGCTTAGGCCCAGGCAGGGTACACACCTTTAATCCCAAGAGACAGAGGCAAGCAGGTCTCTGAGTTCAAGGCCAACCTGGGACAGAGCAAGGCATGGTGGTGCACACTTTTAATCTGGGCCATACCTTCTGCTGGAGGCCTACATAAGGACTTTAGAAGAAGGAAGCCTCTCTCTTCCTGCTTGCACATACTGACCAGCACATCTGTTGGAACCTACTTCAGGATTCAAGCTTATACAGAAGGCCAGCTGAAACACCTAGTCTCATGGGATTGAGAAACTACTAGATTCTTGGACTTCCTGCTCATAGCTACCTATTGTTGAGTTAGTTGGACTGCAGACTGTTAAGTCATTCCAGTAAATTCCCTTAATAAATAGAGACATTCCATAAGTTCTGTGACTCTAGAGAAGCCTGACTAACACACCCATTTTTAAATTGGGTTATTTGGGTTGTTGGCATCTGACTTCTTGAATTCTTTATATATTTTGGATATTAGCCCTCTGTCAGACGTAGGGTTGGTGAAGGTATTTTTCCAATATGTAGGTTGTTGTTTTGTCCTATTGACAGTATTCTTTGCCTTACAGAAGCGGAGATCCCCATTGTCAATTGCTGATCTTAGGGCCTGAGCCATTGGTGTTCTGTTCAGGAAATTGTACCAGTGAGTTCAAGGCTGTTTCCCACCTTCTGTTCTATTAGATTTAATGTTTCTGGTTTTATGTTGAGGTCCTTGATACACTTACACTTGAGTTCTGTGCAGGGTGTTAAATATGGATTTATTTGCATTTATCTACAGGTAGACATTCAGTTAGACCAGCACCATTTGTGGAAGATGTTCTTCCTTTTCCACTGTATGGTTTTGGCTTCTTTGTAAAAAAAAAAAAAATCAAGTGTCTGTAGGTGTCTGGTTTTATTTTTGGGTCTCCCAGGAAGCAATCATACTAGATTGTAGGTAGTAAGGGTCTCCCCATACCCAAACACAACATATATGAGGATGATAAACTTGGGAAGGCTCAGCAGCAGTAAGAAGCAATCGAGAGAAGAAGCCCCTGAGGCTGTGCCTCTTGAGGTACATCCATCCAGCTGTGCAAAACGGTGGGCCATCTCCAGGAAGCTCAGTCGCCCTTTGCATTTCCTCTTGAATAGCATCTGTCAGTGGTGCCTGAGGACTGCTTTCCTTGCAAATCATGGAAAAGTCTTTTCCTGAGAAAGGGTGGTTCAGCCTTCCTGGTAGTCCTAGGATGAGATTCACTGGGGAGCCGCCATTCTTCTCTGGCTTCAAACTGTGATGACCCAGGAATTCATTTCCTTTCTGCCTTCTGTCCTCTTGTCCTTAGCCACTCCCCTCAAGCCACTCTATGCTACATTCAGCAGAATGGATCTTTTCAGACTGCACAGATTAGCAATTAAGTGGCCTAGGGTCAGCCACCCCCTTCTGCCCACATTTGGTTGACACTGCACATAGTTACCACCTATTTCTGTCTACTAGAAGCTTGGGGCTGCAATCTAGGGGTGCACTGCCCTTCCAGAAAAATGCTATCCTAATCTATATTCCTGCTGGTTCTAGTATCTTTCAAACTCTAATTTTTGAGAGGGAGGTGCCTGGTTCTTACAATTCAAGGTACAAATATTTACTCTGTACATGGGATACTGAGGGTGTAACTTTGGACATAGCTTCTTGGTAATTCTATCGTAGATAGGAAAAAAAAAAAAAACGGTTCAACTCCTTTTGGGAACAGAAAACCCAGGGAGTGTTGGCATTGGGTGTAGCCTCTGCTTTGTCCATGGGCTGTTATTTGGTATCTATGTATGCAGTGAGGGAGTGGAGTGTTTGCCCCTAGGAATTTCAGTCTTTGTGAGGTGTCTAGAGAAAAGTCACCTTGGAGGTAAAGGTATCTTCCATCAAGCATGATGACATGAGACTTGTATCCACATGGTAGAAGGAAAGAATTGGGCTTCCAGCAAGTTCTTGTCTGATCTCCACACATGCACTGTAGTGCACACACACACACACACACACACACACACACACACAGTATAATGATTTTTAAAAATGTATTTTTAATTTTAAAATTATGTGTATTGTTTGTAACTCTGTGTGGGTTTGTGCACAGAATGTAGTTGCCTACGGAGGCCAGAAGAGGGTGTTAAATTCCCTGGAACTGGAGTTACAGGTAGTTGTGAACTGCCTAATATGGGTACTAGGAACTGAACTCAGGTCCTCTGAGAATATTGCTCTGAGCAATTCTCATTCTAACTGCTATACTCCAGTCTTAGACCCCATAGGTGTGTAGCCACACCAATACTGAAAACTAGATTTAGTCCAACTTCAAAAGTCCCCATAGAGTTTAAAAGTCTAAAGCCTCTTTTGAGATGAGGCAATCTCTTTACTATAACCACCTATAAAATCCAATAAAAAACATATTACATACTTCCAACACACAATGGCAGAGAATATATAATACCATTCTAAAAGGGAGCAAAGTGCATAGTGAAGAAATATTGGATAAAAACAAGACTAAAACTAAGCACAGCTAAGTTCAGATCCTGTGGTTCTATATCATTGAACTTAGCTGGATCTTCTCTTCCAGCTTTGCTCACTGCAACATACAGTTCTCTCATGCTCTACTCCCTGTGTGCAGCTCTCCTTGGTAGATAGATACCCATGGCTCTGACATGTCTAACATCTTGGCGTCTCTGTGCAACGCAGGCTTCACTTTCATGACTCCATGCAATGACATCTTAAGGCTTCTAGCTCTCTCAGGGCCTTCATGAAGGGACTTCTTTAGCCTCACTAGCTCTTCTTAAGCACAGAGGAAGACTCCACAAGCCTTTACCCATGTACCTTTCATGACTCCGAAGCCAGAACCACACGGACAACAGTTTCAAGTTTGGCTAGCCCCCTGGAATCATGTTCACACTATCTTTCCTTTGTTGCTTTTTAGGAACAGAAAATTCCAGATGCCCTTTACTCTCACAAGCTGAGAGCTTAGCTGGGTAGGGTCCTGGCCTGAGGACACCTCCTTTTATTTCACTTTGGATCAGGCCTTTCTTTAATCTCCTTATCTCTTTCAGCATAAGCCTTGGCTCCAAATTCCATGGTATTCTTTTTCTCCTCAAACTGTGCATTTTTTTTGTATTTGTGTATTTGCATAGGAGTAATTACAAATAACCATGTAGTAAAGTCAATACTAGTATTAGGTTGTATTGAAATCTCCTCTTCCAGTGAAATCAATTCCTTGGTCTTCAATTTAATCTCAGGCAGATTCTTATGACAAGGGCAGAAATCAGCCTCATTCTTTACCAAAACATCACAAGAATGGTCTCTACCTGGGATACTAATATTGTTCTCCTCTGAAACCTCTTGAGGCAGGCCACCATAGTCCACAGAACTGTCCTCCATATTCTTACTAGGATGGCTCATTAAGCTCAGCTTATAGTTTCAGCTTCTTAGTCCAAAGTCCCGTTGTCTTCTACATTCCTCCAGAACCCAACAAGGTCAGGTTTATCCAGCTTTATCCCACTCCTGGTACCAACTTATGTGTCACTTTTCTCTTGCTGTGATAAAACACCACGAGCAAAGGAGCTCATACAAGTATTCACTTGGGCTTATAGTTTCAGAGGGTTTGGGTCCATGATGGCAGAGCAAAGACATGGTGGCAGGAACAGCTTAGAGTTCATGTCTAGACCCATGACCATGAGGAAGAAAGGGAACATACTGGGAAGAATATGGACCCTTGAAACCTTAAAGCTCACCTCCAGCGACATACCTCCTCCAATAAGGCCACATCCCTAGTCCTTCCCAAATAGTTACACCAACTGATGACGAAATATTCAGACATTTAGACAGATGGAGGTCATTCTCGTTCAAACCACCACAAATCCTGTCTTCACCGGAGAGGCTAAGAGGATTCTCAGATATTTGTTGTTGTAGGCAGGCTACGCATGGGGTTGGCTTTGTGTCTCCACTGTACACATTTTAGAAGTGACAAAACTGAGGCTAGGATTGCAGCTCAAACACTTGCTCAAGGTCACACTGGGAGGGGGAAGTGTCAAGTCCTCTAGTAAAGTGTGAACAACTTGAATTCTTCTTCTTCTCTTTTTTTAGTTATTCCTGAGAGACATAATCATCACTTTTGGTAGACAAACCAAGTCCAGAAGGTTGTCTCAGAAGGTAGGGTGGAACCTTGTTCACACACTGCTCTTCAAAAGGAATTCATTTCCTCTTGGCTTCTACCCAGTGGTTTAGCCCTCTGGACGGACCTGAGATCTTACCCGGCAAAGGTGAGTGTCTTTCTTTCTCAGTATGACCACACTGACATAGCTGTTCCCAAACCTATTGAGAAAGAGAAGCAGGCAGATGATAAAAGAAAACCAGACTGGAGGATTTAAAGAGTAGCCTTAAGACATTCACAGGTTTCTAGAATTTCAAGGTAATTATGCCAATCAGAAAATTGGACGTGGCTCTGTGTTCAGGACTTTTCTCATAGCCATGATCTAACACCGGATGAGGAGAAATGGCCACAGAGGAAGGACAACTTATTCATGATTTGAGGTTATACTCTGTTGAAGTAGGAAGACATGCATACCACAGGAAGCAGCTTGTAGTTACGGTTAACAGGAGTGTGAGGTTGCTTGCTCACATCACATGGATCAGGAGGCAGAGAGAAGATGCTCATGTCTTGTAGCTGGGCCCTGTGTCCCCGTGTCCTAAAGGGCTCTTCTTCAACTACACCATCAGCTGTAAAAGTTCAAACACATGAGTGAATTTAGGAACTCAGATTCTTCATAGTTGCTTTTTGAACACAGAGAAGTCTGTGGGCAGTCCTGTGTTTACACCCAGAATACGTGGCTTCCAGACCTGTAGGCTGTCTAGCTACTTTGTGTCATTCTTTGTCATGGAGTCATCAGAATAGTTCATCTGTGAGGGGCTGGCTGTCCCCAGAACTGGGACCAGTGTCTAGAATCCCAGACATAACATGTGATGTTCACACCGATTCACAATTATATTTCCTTAAACATTTATATTTCCGTTGCATTGGGAATTTTCTCGGTAAACTTATAAAATCCTTTCAGTTTATGTGTTCAGGTTTGTATTATTCTACCCCGACACTTCTCAGGCCTGACCGTTTGTCTTTGTTCTTTCAGATGGCCCACACGAAGAGGAGGCTAGTTTACGCTTCCATTCTCATGATGGGCGCACTCTGCTTGTACTTTAGCATAGAGAGTTCTTTCAAAGAACTCCCGTTTGTTTTCAAGAAAAGTTACGGGAAGTTTCTTCAGCTTCCGGATATAGACTGCAAGCAGAAGCCGCCTTTCCTCGTGCTGCTAGTGACGTCATCCCACAAGCAGATAGCCGCTCGCATGGCCATCCGCAAGACGTGGGGTAGAGAGACATCGGTGCGGGGCCAACAGGTGAGGACCTTCTTCCTTCTGGGGTCCTCAGAAAGCACCGAGGACATGGATGCCACAGCCCTGGAGAGCGAGCAGCACCGCGACATCATCCAGAAGGATTTCAAGGATGCCTATTTCAACTTGACCCTGAAGACCATGATGGGTATGGAATGGGTCTACCACTTTTGTCCTCAGACAGCTTTTGTGATGAAAACGGACTCAGACATGTTTGTGAATGTTGAGTATCTGACCGAACTGCTGCTAAAGAAAAACAAAACGACCAGGTTCTTCACAGGCTACATAAAGCCCCATGATTTTCCCATCAGAAATAAGTTCAACAAGTGGTTTGTCAGTAAGTTCGAGTATCCCTGGGACAGGTACCCACCATTTTGCTCCGGAACTGGTTATGTCTTTTCCAGTGATGTGGCGATCCAAGTATACAATGTATCAGAGAGTGTTCCGTTCATCAAGCTGGAGGATGTGTTCGTCGGGCTCTGCCTGGCCAAGCTGAAGATCCGGCCGGAGGAGCTCCACACCAAACAGACCTTCTTCCCTGGTGGTTTACGCTTCTCTGTGTGCCGCTTTCAGAAAATTGTGGCGTGCCATTTTATGAAGCCCCAGGACCTGCTCACTTACTGGCAGGCACTGGAGAGCTCGAAAGAAGAGGACTGTCCTGCTGTCTGAGGGGAGCCTGGTGGTGCCTAGGACAAACTTCTGATAACCTTTGGTGATGATTTGGGAAGATCTGGGATGGTCTTGCTGGAAACTGTCTGGGGTAGAGAGAGGATGAGGATGTGCCACACGAGAAAGGATATCCACAAAAGTGGGAATGACTTGTTCCCACTCGGCACCCAGAGCAATAACAGATCTTAGTTTTTCAGGCCTTTGCAGTGTGCCCTTGATGTTTGAGACACACCCTTCATCCACCGGTTTTAGGGCTCAGCATACATATGAAGAAGCCCTGGATGTGGTCATGCCCATTTTGTAGGTTAAGAACCAGCAGGCAGGGTCACTTACTCGTTCAAAGACTCACAGCCTATAGGCGGAGTGGGAATGAGAATCAAGTTGTAGCAGGATTCAGCTGGTGGTCCCCAACTGGGTGTCCCATGCCTTTGGAGAAGGTGGTGGTGGGAGAAAACGTGGGAGGAGTCTTACAGCTAAGTAGCATTCTTCAGTCCTTTTCTGGAGCCCCCTGCCCCTCACTTTCCAATCCCTTGTACTTTTTGATTGTTAAAACTGAGAAGAACCAGCTTTCTCAGGCCTTGCCCCTTGCTCGGATGATGTAGCTGGGCACTGAGTTAATACAGATGAACGACTTGATACCTAAAGTGTCCTCAGTATGATCCCAGGAGATGTGCATGCCTGTAGCTACTGTAACTCACTTCCATGCTAGAAGGAAGCTGGTTAATAGGACCATAAAAGTCAAGCTGAGAAGCCACTGCTGAGTCTTACTACATAGACTGACCACACTGCTGACATCCCAGTGACAGAGGTGTCTCCACTGAGCCGACTCTGCTATGGATGTACTATTAGTGACCATTTGCAGCCCTGGGGCACTTCAGACCTCTAAGTTCAAACCCAAGGCCAACCAGATACAGGCATTGTTTGTTTGGGTAGCCAGGAGCTTTCCTGGGCCCTGGGCTCAGTCTAAGCTCCTGAGATACAGAGCAAGGAAGGAGGCCCAGTCTAGAGGCTTTTGTCCTTCTTGACCTTGGCTCTTCACCCTGAATTTATCACGTAGTCATAGACATGCTGAGTGTTGCCATTTGGAATTTAACTTTCTGTTCTCAGCTAGGTGTTCCCAGTCCTGAAGGGTTTCAGAGCTGGGTAAAAACGGGTCTTTTGGCCATTCAGCCACAGACACCAGACATGTAATCTTGCTCTGTGTCACAGGAATTATTGCTTTCCCACAGCTCTGTACTTCTCTAGAGTTTACTATGTGCTTGGAGCAAAGGATTTGTGTGGTTATGTAGTTGTATATGTTGGAATATGCTCTCACCCAAACTCAGGAAAACTTAACTGTCGGGACACCGTTAGGTTGGAGGAAGCTGGAAGCTGCCTCCAGGGCCTCATTTCCACACTTGTTCCTGTCTCTCCTATGAATCTCTTTCGCAACTCTTGGGGAAAATTCTTCTGTTTGTGATATGCTTCAAAGTCATGCAACACGAAGTTCTGGACCCTTATTGAGAATATGTGAAATTCTGAACTGGATAAAGAGAAAGGGTATTTGTTCCCGGGTGTGTACTATGGACTACATATACCATCAAAACCAAACCCAACCACATCTTTGACAGTGGGAGAAGCCAAAACTTGTAAGGATGTGGTGGTGTTGCTGTCTAGAGGGTGGGAGAGCTGGCATCAGCACCTGGCACCAGCTGCCATGCACCGACCTTCTTTTACTCATTCATTAGCCATATTGCTCTTTGCATCCACACATCATGAACAAGGTCAAGGTTAGGTCTGCAGATAGCAGATCGGAGCAAGCATTCAGTGCTGAGAAGACGGTTGGGCATAGGTTCCTTTAGTATATGCACAGCATCCTGGATCCTAAGCAGATGTGGTCACCTGTGCCCACACTTGCTGTTGCATTGGAGATGCCAGTGTCCTTTGCAAATGGGCATTCTTTATTCTTACAACCAGATTGGTTGTCAGCAGAGGCAGCTGAGGTGACTCACCCAGCAGCTGAGATGTGGCACAGACACAGCGCTCAGCCTTTTCCATTGGTGCACCGTCAACCTCCCTTCCCATGTGCTTGCTTCTCTCAGAAGCTTGGAGCTGGTGTTACCCCAGGAGTCACCAGCATCTCACTTTGCCTGTACGCTACCACCTCTGTTCTGGGTGTTGTCTTGAGTGTTGGTCTGCTACTTCCTGGTTCTGCTTGACTTCCTGTGACTTGGCCCTGGGGCTATCCGTGGAATTTTCACACCCCCACCTCCCCATTTAGACTAGCCTTATCACGAGGTTATGTGTGGCCAAGTCTGGCATATTGAGTTCAGACCTTGAGACCCATGTGGTAGAAGGAGAGAATTGATCGTTACAAGTCCACTGTGGCACATACATGCCTGCACACATGTGCATGCAAAGATATAATAAGTAACATGTAAACAAAATAATTTTTGGCAAGACTCCTTCAAACACTGACTTCTGAGACTCTTTGCTTATTTTCTGTGTTGCTCTCCATGATGCAAATCCCTGTGTGGGAACACTGGCATAGGTGTGCAAACACTAGCACAGTTGTGTGAACACTGGTACAGCTGTAGTAGGAAAAAAAAACCCTCTCAGGATTATTTGCAAAATACTTTCATTTGGTTGGGAATTCAATAGAAAAATTTGTTGGGGGCTTGCCCCAGGTCTGTCTCATGTCCCATCTGTTAATCTAACTCCCAGGATAAGACCCTCAGAGCCGGCCTGGCCTTAGATTGTTCCTGGAGTTGAAGGGTGGAACCATCCAGGCTCAGAGTGGAGAAGGGCTATGTGAGCCTGACACAAGCAAGTTAGAACGAAACATAATAACAATAGCAAAAAGGTTTAAGTCCATTAATAGTAGCATTTTCTAATTACCAGGTATAACACTTTTAAATATGAATAGAAAATGGATTTTGTGGCCAAATGTCATATACCTGCTTTTTCCATGGTATTGTTTTGTGGTTTTTGGTGCTGGGGATGGAGCCTTACTGCTTATCAGGGCTCCTCTACTGTGCCTCTCCAGCCCCTGTTGAGTTGTTTTGCACCATGCATTTTACTACCTCCTCTAGGGGTCTTGGGGATCAGAACCTGGTGCCTGCAGTTCACATGCTGTGCTGGGTAGTTTTAACTGTTAACTCTGGAAGAGAGTTTTAATGAGAAATTATTTCTTCACTATTAATTGATGTAGAAAGACTCAGTCCATTGTGGGTGACACTATTCCCTAGGCAGGGTGTACTAATTGGTGTGAGAGGAGAAAGCCAGCGAAGGGCAAGCAAGGATCCGTGTTTACCTCTCTGTTGGGACTGTGGTGTGCCTGCCCATCTGCTTCATGTTCCTGCCTTGACTTCCCTGCAATAACACACTGCAACCTGGACTTGTGAGCCAAATAAACTCAATCTTCCCCAAGTTGATTTTGTCACAGTAACAGAAATGAAGCTAAACCAGATGCTCAGGGTGATAGCTGCTCGGGATCAGACCCTTCTCACATTACCCTGCCCTGGATGTCATCCATTACCACCCCTCTGTCCCACACAGAGGGGACCCCAGAAGCTGCTTAAAGTCTGCTTCAGGGAAATATCAGAGTGGGAGAGCGGACTCATTTCACATAAAAAATGCCTTCCATGGCTGCAAACGACTCATCTGCAGCTGCGGACCCTTTGTGGTCGAATTTGATTTCCTAAAGGATAAAAAATTTAAATGTCTATGTCATTGAATGGAGTTTGGAATTGTCATTTGCCTGTATGTGGAGGAGGTTCTACAGGCTCTGATACTGTATTTTGGGAGTGGGTGTATGTATTTATGATTTGTTAATGATACTTATCTTTAATAAAAATTAAGTTATAAGCAGCGTAATGTATGTGGATGGTACTAACCTTCAGCTCTCTGAAGCTAGCAATGTATGTGTGGCCTAAATTGCACTGTCTTTTCTTTTTCCACTTATGTTTGTACCTGGAAAAAACCAGAAAAACATTTTGTTTTGTTTTTAAATTTGGCTTTGATTTTGTATGATTAGAGAGTATTGCTGAAGATCCTTGATAATCTTTGAAAGATACAAGGACTTCTTGTTTTTATATTTTTGGGAAACAAAGCCATAAAACTACAGTTTGGAGGGCTTTAGGGCAGGCAGCATCTGAGGGAGCAGTGTGTGTCTGGGGTGCTATTGGTAATTACGAATCCAGACATTAGCAGGCAATTATCCTTTGAAATTATTTTCTCTCTGGCATACTTTTCTTTTGTTTAAGCTTAAGAAATTAATGTTATGAATTGACTGGGTGGGCTTTTGGTGTCTCTGATAATGATTTGTTTCAGAGGTACAGTTTGGATCCTGGATCTCTGATGTGTCCAAGGTGGATGGATCAGAAACACCTCCCTCTGGTGTTAGCATCACTGTCGTGTCTCACGCTGTAGCCCTTAAGTCTCTGCACCTATGCTCCATGCTGTCTGCATCCTCTGCCAGTCTCAGATACCAAACAAAAGTTGGAAGCAGCAGAGAGGCCACAGGGCTGTGCATGGAGGTGCAGGATGCCAGCTTCCAAAGGCTCTGCTCATCCCTCACCCACCAGCTACGTCCTGCCTCTTCATGAAGGCTGGCCCTGTCCCCATTGCATGCCTGTCTTGCTGCCTCTCCAATGAAGCTCCCAGCATCACTTCTTCTCAGTTCCAGTGCCCCGTCTCTCCCCTTTAGAATGGTCCCTTAGTATACAGAATGCTCTTCCTGTTTACATGGGCATTTCTCCAGACCTCCTCCTCTCCAGTCCTGTCTTTCTCTTTCTCTCTTAGTGCAAAAACCATTCCAAAGGACAGCCTTCCCTGTGCTATATGTTCTCAGCTTGTTTTTCTCACTGGGTACATTCTGATCCATCCTAGTGAAGGGACAGCACCCTCCCTGTGGTAACTACTTCTAGCATACAGGATGGGGGTGGTGTCCAGCCTGCTTCTCCACCATCTCCCAAGGCATCACATTCTGTATGCCTCTGCTTCCTGACAGACTCTGTAGTCTGCACTGAATTATTAAGAAGCAGGAAGAGGTGCTGGGGACATGGCTCAGTGGATAAAGTAAGAGGACCTTAGATCGGATCCCCAGAACCTACATATAGTTGGGTACAGAAGCTTGTGTTTCTTATCCTAGCCTCTCTACTGTGAGACGGGAGGTGGAAACTTCCCAGAAACTGCAGGCCACGTGGCCCGGTAGAAGAGGTGGTAAATGTTTTGAACAAGGTGGAAGACAAACCTATGTGCCTCAGGTGAGAGCCAGAACAGCAGAGAAGGAGGGGCCTCAGACAGGAGCAGCCCAGTTCCATATTACTCAGGTGGTGAGGCTGAGTTCCAGTGATCTGTCTACCAGAGACAACACCAGAACCAAAAAAAAGACTTTCTCCTCATTTCTTTCTGGCTTGAGATTTCAAATATTATATTAAACTATGGTGCCATAGGTGAGCTGCTAATAGCTAATGCTTTTTTGTGATTTGTTAATTCTGGAATGTGGAAGAGGAGAACCCATACATGAGAAGCACCTGGTTCAGAGCCTTGGAGAGCAGAAATGGTTTGCCAAGGGAAACACAAGTTCTCTCTGAGGATCACCTCCAAGTCTTATAACTGGAATTCAGATTAGGGTTAAAAGTGTGTATCTTAAAGGGGGCCTGGCACAATTAGATCACACCAACTCAGCAAACTTGCTTATCATTTATTTTATAGCCTCCTAAAGCTTCCTCCCTCCCTCCTTCTGTCTCCCTCCCTCTCCTCATCTCTCCCTCTCTTTATCCCTCCTTCAACCCTCCCTCCCTGACTCCTTCCCTCCCTCCTTTCCTCCTCTCCCTCCCTGCCTTGCCTTTCTTTCCTTCCTTCTCTCCATCCACTCTGTCCTTGAACTCATGATCCTCCCGCTGATCCTCCCTAGTGTTAGGATTGCAGTCATGAACGACGCCTGGCAGAAATGTATTCTCCGTTAAAGACAATGACTGGTACAGAGTGGGTGTGATGAGCAGATGTGGTCTGGGTACCCG
Organism: Grammomys surdaster; assembly: GCF_004785775.1. Classification (NCBI taxonomy): domain Eukaryota; kingdom Metazoa; phylum Chordata; class Mammalia; order Rodentia; family Muridae; genus Grammomys; species Grammomys surdaster. The sequence goes on along the minus strand of NW_021620749.1, from coordinate 1,698,555 downwards.
CGGCATTCCTAAAGTACCGGAAGCGGATGTGGTCTGGGTACCCGCGGCATTCCTAAAGTACAGGAAGCGGATGTGGGCCGGGTACCAGCAGTATTCCTGAAGTACCGGAAGAGCTCTCCAGAGAAAGTACAAGCAAATGGAAACCCAGTGAGCCCTACTCACACAGGAGCAGCCGGTGGCTTCTTAGGGAGAGGATAGAGTGGGCAGACTGAGTAGAAGCAGGAACAGGCAAGCCAGGGAACGGGATGCTCAATGTATTCAGATCAGTCAGAAGAGCCCGGACAGGGCTGGGCCTGGTGTGGACTGTCTTTGACCCCCAGGTTCATATATTAGAGCCTATTTCTTCACATGGTCATGTCTGGAGGGTCATTGAGAGGTAATAAATTAGTCCATTAGAGTTTCACTTTTATGGATGGCCTTGATGCTTTTATAAAAGATTAGAGATGATCTCTCTAGGAGGTATAACACAGAGTATAAGAAAGTATCTGTATAACAAGAAGATTTTATTTTAAATTAGGAACTGAGTTGGCCAATACTTTGACCCCAGACTTCTAGAACTACCTGTTGTTTAAGCTGCTACATATGATATTTTCTCAGGAAACCCAAGTTATTAAAATGAGACTAGACAATTTGGGGCCAGATGGTGGGTGACTTTATAGTATGTTAGGCAGGATTTTGCTATGAGTCCCTGGGACCTTCTGCCCTGCTCTCTGGGACAGGGTTGGTGAGGCAGCACAGCTGTGGTTATGCCATACTGTGTGGAAACATGGATTTTACAGATGTAATTATAGTTCAGGATCTGCGGACTTTGAGTCCATCAGAGGGATCTGATTTGGATGAGTCTAGACTAGGAGCTCTTTGAAAGCAGGGGTTGCTCTGGACTCCACAGAGGTTCCGGGATGGGTAAGGGGCCATTCCACAAGCTGTGGGTGGGTGTGCAGTGGAATGGGGGTCTCATCTAAGAGCCAGCAAGGAGATGGGGTTACAGACTTGCAGAGCTGAGACACTAGCAACACAGACAGAGTCGGAGTGGATTTACCCAGTAACTTCTGGTATAGCCTTGGCAAGCTGGCACACACAGTCTTTCCCTAATGAGCTTCCTGACATCAAAACTACCAGGAAACAAGCAGGTGTTTAATGTTTACTGTAAGGCAATTAGTTGCATGATGTGTTGGCTAGATTTTTTTAAATGTCAACTTTATACAAGCTAGAATCACGCAGAAGAGCAAATCTCAACTTTAGAATTAACTCTATTGGCCTGTGGGTATGTTTGTGGGGCATTTCCTTGCTCATTGATGTGCGAGGGCCAGCCCACTATGGTGGACCATCTTTGGACACCTGGGCTGTAGAAGAAAGCAGATGAACAAGCCACACGGAGCAGTAAACAGTGCTCCTCCATGGCCTCTGTTTCAGTTCTCTTCTCTAAGTCCTGCCTTCACCTCATGCCCTGACTTCCCTTGTGAGAGAGTGTGGCCTCAGAGTTAAGTTGAAATAACCTTTTCCTCCCGGGTTGCCTTTGATCCGAGTTTTATCACACCAATAGAAAGCAAACTAGAGTAGAAATTGGTACCAAAAAGAAGGCTGTTGCTGTGACTCCCCTGAATATGTTTTTGGGAGAATTGTGAAAATGTTTGGAACTCTGAGCTGGAAAAGCCATTGAGAACTCAGAGCTTAAGGTGCTTACTACTGTGGGCCCTTGGAAGGCGAAAGGGCTGAGGAGCAGTGCAGGTGATGGAGGCCTCGTGTGTGTGCATGTGTGTTTGTGTATGTGTGTGTGTGTGTATGTGTGTGTGTGTATGTATGTGTATGTATGTGTGTGTATATGTGTGTATGTGTGTGTGTATGTGTGTGTTTGTGTGCGTGTCTGTGTGTATGTCTGTGTGTGTGCATGTGTGTGTATGTGTATGTAAGTGTTTGTGTGTGTGTCTGTGTGTATGTGTGTGTGTTTGTGTGTGTTTGTGTGTATGTTATGTGTATGTATATACTTTGTGTATGTTGTGTGTGTGTATGTTGTGTGTGTATGTATGTTATGTGTATGTATATACTTTGTGTATATTGTGTGTGCGTATGTTGTGTATATTTGTGTGTTTGTGTGTATATGAAGGTTCAGGGAAACCAAGTTTCTCAAAGATTCTATCAGGTTCATGTGAATTAAGAATCCGTGATGTCCCCCCGACCCCACAAAGAGTAACAGCTTAGATAGAAAGCTACCAAAGAGAACTCCTCTTTCCCTCAAAGACTGTTTATGTATGTGAGTACTCTATCTGCGTGTGTAGACATGACAGAAGAGGGCACCGGATCCCATTACTGATGGTTGTGAGCCACTGTGTGGTTATTGGGAACTAAACTCAGGGCCTCTGGGGAACAGCCAGTTCTTTTAAACGCTGAACCATCTCTCCTGTGTTGAGGAAGCTGAAGTGTAGCTCTCCACAACTGATGGCTTCTTGTGGAGAAATTCTCAATTTTCTTTGAAGGGCTGGCCACTGGAGTTTGATCATGCTCTGGTGAGTATATAGTAGGCAACACAAATTAGACTTTGTTTCTTCTTCTTCTTCTTCTTCTTCTTCTTCTTCTTCTTCTTCTTCCTCCTCCTCCTCCTCCTCCTCCTCCTCCTTCTTTCTCCTCCTCCTCCTCCTCCTTCTTCTTCTTCTTCCCCTTCTCCTTCTCTCCTTTTCTCCTTCTCCTTCTCCTCCTTCTCCTTCTCCCTTTCTTCTTCTTTTTATTTGAAGGAGAGGGAGTGTGATTGGGGAGTGTGATGTAAAATTCCCAAATAATCAATACAAATATTATGTTGAAAAAAGCAAGCAAGCAGGCTGAGAAAGCCTTGTGGAGTAAGCCACTAAGCAGCATTCTTCCACCACTTCTGCATCAGCTCCTGCTTCTAGGTTCCTGCCCTGTTTGAGTTCTTGTCCTGTCTGGATGATGATGATGAAGAGGAGGAGGAGGAAGAGGGTGATGATGGTGATGATGATGGTGATGGGCCTAGAAGGGGTTAAGGCTGCATCTGATGGTGGCAGCTGAACTTGGTCATGTGTAAGAGTCTCTCATGTGGAGCTGGTTTTAGCAGCATGAGAACTGCAGAATTGAGGGGGTTGTGAAAAGCAGCTGAGGCTTTGCACAGGGAGAGGCCAGGAGAGGCCACTGGTGAAGGAGGAGTCTCCGTAACAGTGAAAACCCCAGGACTGAAGGGTCATGGAGAGCAGCTGAGGCTGGGGCTGTGTAGCTAAGTGGGAGTCCCTGAAGAGAGCTCAGGAAGCTATGAAGGTGCAGCCTGTGGAGACTCCAGTGCAATGGAGATGTCAGATGCCCATCAAGTATGGCAGAAGGTACGGAGTGGCCTGACTTTAGAAGGAAGCTGTGTGTGCAGATGGCTGAGTCAGACAGAGGAGAACCCAGAAAATCATGAACGAGCCTCAGACATCAGAAGCCACTAAGATATTTATGCTGCTCTGTTTGGTTTTGCCATGGTCCTTCCTTTTTGAAATGAGAAACATGTGATTTAATTGTGACTGTGTGTGTGTGCATGTGTATGCATGTGGTGTATGCATTGCATGTGGCACATGTGTGTATGTATGTGTGCGTGTGCACATGTATGTGTGTGCAGTTGCCCTCTGAGGTCAGAAGAGGATGTTAAGCTGGAAAGTATAAGAACTGGTAAAGCTATCTGATATGGGTTCTGGGAACTAAACTCAGGTCCTCTAGAAGAGTAGCAAGTCCTCTTATACTGAGACATTACTCCACTCCCTCATCTGAGATTTATTTTATGTTTCTTTACGCGCATGTATGCACACTACACATATACACTATCTGCAGAGGCTAAGGGACCCTGGATCTCCTAGAACTAGAGTTACAGATAGTGGTTGTGAGCTGCCAAGTGCAAGCTAGGAACTGAACCTGGTTCCTCTGCAAGAGCCCTTAACCATCGAACCCTTTCTCCCATTTCTCTAGCCTTGTTTAACTTATTTCTGATTTTACAGGAGCCTGTAATGAGAGACTTTGGACTTTTAAAAACCTTTTAAACTGAGAACTTCAATTTTAACGGTGTTGAAACTTTAAACCCTGTGAGAATTTTAAAGTTATACTATGTTTTATATTCTGCTATTTACATAAGATCTTGGGTATAATTAAAAAAAAAAAGAAAGGTATGAGTGATCTATTTGTGCGTTGATCTGGCAAGGGGTCAATGTGTTGGTTAGTTTTTTGTCAACTTGGCACAAGTTAGGATCATCTAGGGAGAGGGAACTTCAATTGAGGAATCAATGCTATTGGATTGGCCCGTGGGCAAATCCTTAGGGCCTTTTCCTCATTAACGATTGATGTGCTCAGGTCCAGCTCACTATGGGCGGAGCAAACCCCGGGCAGGTGGTCCTGAGATGTATAAGAAAGCAAACTGAAGGAGCCGTGAGGAGCAAGCCAGTGAGCAGCATCCTCCATGGCCTCTACTTCAGTCCTTGTGCCCAGTTTCCTGCCCTGAGTTCCCTCAAGGATGGAGTGTGACTCAAGAGTTGTAAGCTGAAACAAACCCTCTCCTCTCCAAGTTGCTTCTGTCTGTGTTTATTGCAACAATGGAAAGGATCTGAAGAATACAAGCAGAGGAAGTGTTTAAGAATGAGTATTAGGGCTGGCAATGTGGCATGGTGGGTAAAGAGGCTTGCACATAAGCCTGACATCTTGAGTTTGATTCCTGGGACCCATACAATAGAATGAGCATGTGAATAACAGAAATTGTCCAAATGTGTGCTGTAGCATATACATGTGTCTTCACACCCACATACACCCACACACACACACTCTCACACACACACATCCACACTACATACATATACCACACAACCACACACTACATATACACACTCACACCACACCACACACATACACACACACACCACACTACACACACTCATATACACACCACACACACTACACACACACCACACACCACACAAACACATACATGCACCACATACATACATACACACACACACACACACACACACACACAAAGAATGTATTCTGTGGCACATACATGTGTCTTCACAGTCTCATACACCACACACACATACACACCACACACACACCACATGCACCACATACACACACACACACACACACACACTACAGACACTGCATACACACACACACACACACACACACACACACACAGAATGTATGCTATTGACACATACATGTGTCTTCCCAGTCTCAGACAGCACACACACAATATTACTAAGTAAGTATTAAAAACAGCTAGGGAACAGAGGAAGAACTTAGAAATCAAGACTATGACGGCAGGTAAAAATCTTTCTGCTCTATCCCCACAAGTAAGAAAGATGAATTGGTCAGGAGAATAGCCTGCTCCTCTCTCCAGGACCAGATGGACAAACTGAGCATGGTTCCTTTCCTCATTGCCCAGACCTTTGTCACATGGTTCATTTAGCAGCAAGCATTTCTGGGAGATGTGTTTACTCCTCCTGCATTTCTGTAGCAGAATATTTAAAGCTGAGACATTTATAAAGAAGAGACTGTATTCTCATCAATGCTGAGAGGCCCCAAGTCAGGGTTTGCCTTACTTTGTCCTCCGAAGGCCTCAATTTGCTCCTGGTCAACCAGTGACCTTGATCCTGAGATGACAGGCTCCACAGGGTAGCAGTTGGATATGGGGTTATCTCTGACTACAGGGGCAGAAGCATCTTCTGGTGCTTTTTCTGGGATGTTCTGGAATGTTCCTTGTTCTCTGGGCTCTACTGACTCTGGCCCACTCTGAGCCATTTTAGCAGACTTTGCATTGATTCCTAGTGCCACCTGATACCACTCTGCTGCCGTGGTTCTGTTGTGAGTCTAGAGGGACTTGGTTTCTGTTGACTGCAACTGTAAACCTTAATTAGTACGTACAGAAAGCCTATAGCAAAATACAAACTTTCTGGAGCAAGGCCAGAATCCCATCTTTAAAGGGGACCTGTTTTGGTATTCTGCTCAGCAGAGAATCACTAGATGAATTCCCCACTAGAGGGAGGGGCTCACTTAAGAGCTGGGAGACTTTGGCCTGTGGAGAGGATAGCTGAGATCTCTGAAATAACCATAGGGACCAGGATATACGTGTTAGCCCGGACCTCAGAAAACAATGGTTGCCAGAACTTCCCTTTCCAGCTGCTAAGATGACTTGGGCAAGGTAAATGGTTGTCATAAAACAGGAGCTGATGGGGCATAGACGAGTTCTAATTTGTGGGGGCTTGGACGGCATTAGAGCTGGCGGCAGCTGAGGGAGGAGTGGTGGGACCAGTAGCTCCAGGTCTCCATCTGTTGTGTGTATTAAAAAAAATGGGTGGGGATTATAATACGGTTATATCATATTTCCCTTTCTTTTTAATTAAGAATATATTGTATAATCAGTAATCTGTTATTCCTAAAAACATAAATATAACCTGCTCAACCTGTGTGCTATGACTTGTATGTCTGTTTCTATTTGGTATTAGAGAATCAGTTGTGTGCTTGTCCCTGGGGAAGGCTACTCCCCCACTCTCAGCATTCTCTAGTTGCCTGTAGTTCTTTGTCTGGGATTGAGGCCTTGGTGGGCTTTATTGCCTACAATATTAAGTATTAGCTAGTCACGGCTATGCTTTATTTGGGCACCTTAAAAACACACCACAAAGTGTCCATAGGCACCTGGTTTGTACCTTCAGAAGTGAATGTGTTTGATTCAAGCTAAAAAAAGAAAAGGAAAAGCAAACCAAACCAAACTACTTGCCATCCCTAATCTAAATCATGCAAGTAGCTGGCCACAGCTTTCCAGTGTAGACAGACAAAACAGCCCTGCCCACCCTGGATTCTCTCTCATGGCAAGCTCTGGCAAGTACACAAGAAATGAGACATGTAAGGCCAGCTGGGCCTGTACTGTCAGAGGTCAGAGTTTGACAGGTTTTCTTACTATCAGGCCTAAATGAACCACCATGACCTCCTACTGAGAACAGAGGTCATTTTTTCCACAAACACATCTCTCTTTTCTAGGGTGAGACAGACCCATGGAGCGTGGTGAAGGAGTTCACTGGAGGAATGGACTTCTGTCACCTTGGCAGGAGCTAGAGAAGGTAGAGCTAATGGAGCAGAGGTGGATCGGCAACCACCAGGCTGAGAAGCCACGTGGTCCACCTGCAAGGGGAGCCAGGACCTCGGTGGTGCAGGTGCAGTTTCACTGTGGCTATGGAGCTGTGTGTGTATGCTGACACAGTGGGGAGGAAGCCAGGGCTGGAACCCACTGCCAGGCCTCTCTCTGTGGTTGGTGCTGATGGTGCTGATGGCAACCTGCAGTGAAGGCAATGCCTGCTCCAATTGTTCTTCCAATTTTGTGCAAATTCCAGGTTTGCCAACCGTACTTTGAAATCATACAGAGAAAGGGATTGTAGGGAAAATGGATCTAATTTGATCAAGTTGTTGTCATGGAAACCACTCTAAGCGCTCCTCTATGAAGGTGTGCAGGGTGTTAGCAATAGCCAGGCAGTCTTAACATGCTCTGAGCTAATGACCACCACCCCCTAACCCCCGTGATGAGACTGTGTGTCCCCAGCACTAATGAAGTGACATATAAGGACTGCTTATAGGAACATGGCTTGCCTTAGCAAAGGATTGAAAATGATGTTCACATTCAAGGAAAAAAAAATAATAAGCAAAAGGAAATCGTGTGTGGGTGCAGGAAGTAACACACCTGGCTGTGGAGTACGAACCAGCAATTTTCAAGATGTTTTGCTAAGTGAAAGCCACCCATGCACAGAACAAGCAGAGAGAAGTTGAAGAAAAGCTCAAATCTCAGTTTCACTGGGAGTCTTGTTCTTTCTTTGTAGCCTGTGAATATATTTCATGGTCACACCCAAACATTAACTTTAAAAGTCTCTAAAAACCAAAGAAACAAACCCCCAAACAAATAGATTCTGTTGTGTACTGATTTTGTAGTGGAGTGAGATACCCACTCTGCAGCAATCCCCGTACAGTAATAACTACACCTTCTGACGGTGACTTTAAGCCTATCGTAGGGGTCCCCTCCAGCTGAGGCAGGTATGGAATGAGGCAAAACAGTTGAGCAATAGGGTCTAGAACCAGAGAAGTGGGCGCTGCTGAGAGGAGATGCAGACACAGGGTCTGTTGGTTGGCTGGAAGCTTTGTCCCGAATTGGACTGGGAGATACTAGGATCGGCACATGGTATGCTCTCTCTCTCTTTGAGACACCCCCTCACTGTTATCTAGGCTATAAGCCTAGACACCATGGGTGATCCGTCATCATGAAGACCCTCGCTCACTGCCTACCCTGTGGTCACTCAAACAAGAGGGTTTAGAAGTCCCTGCAGAAGTGTCTCATTTCAGACTTGAGGCTAGCTGTAGAGAATGAGACTGAAGCAGGCAGGCTAAAAAACCCTTTGGAACTCTGGCAGGACTCAGGCCAACAGCAAGGAGCTGTTCTGGAGATGGGACCAGCAGTGCCTAGTGAGGACTTTCAAGCTGTGTTAGCACATAGCAGAAGCTGGATGATGGTGGATTGCAACTCTTGAAGCTAGAAGCCCCAAAATAAATCCTTTCTTCCATTGAGTGCTTAGGGACACTTTTAAATCCCATACCTTTGTATCCACAGTGTAGAAAGGAATCTGTAAGTATATATTATCAAGGGCCTTGTGCATGGTTGATGGCTTGTTTTCAGTGAGCTCAATGGCCCAGGTGGCATTGTGTGTGTGTGTGTGTGTGTGTGTGTGTGTGTGTGTGTGGAGGGGGAACACACAGAGTTAATGCTGGTACATGCTAACTAGACTCAGGGTTCCAGAACCTGCCTGAGCTAGATTTCCAAAAACAGGGGAGGGAAACACAGAGTCTCAGAAATGTGGCTGTGATCACCTAAGCAGATGGTCAAGACTGGGCACCAGAAGGACCGACTGCCTTGTCCCTGCCCAGTCAGGTCTGGGTGTGTGGAGATCAGATACTGAGGCAAGGTTTTCCTATGGAGTTAACCTGCATCTTCTCAGACGCTGTCACAGGTGCCTGTGGTGAAGGCAGCAGGTCAGCTCCGTCTTGCTTGGTGTTGTGTTATATGATGGGAAGGGCAAAGCCCATGGTGGATGGGCTCACAGACGCTTCCTGTGGCGAGACTCAGAGCCTGTGGTCTGCTTTAAAGTTTCCAAGTTAATTGGCGTGGGGGAAAAGAATGCCTAGCTCCACTGAGCCCACAGAGCCTTTGTAAGCTCCAGGGAAAAGAGAAATTAGGCTTAGAAGACTGACTGAAAGGTGGGCATGCATCCATAGAAAGCACCCTACTGGTAGTGCAGACTGTCTGCTATACAGCCTTGCTCAGGAATTAGTCCTGGAATTAGCTCTTCCTAACAAGCATCCATATCTATGTGAGCTCAGAATGCTTTTTTATATCCTTGGTGGTGATATCTGAGACCCCTTGCTGATAGGTTAGAGCCTCCAGCTGGACAGGGCTAATGTCTCAGAGCACTATGGAAGTGCTGCCCATGAAGAGGCCTTTAAACCAAAAGTCAGCCGTGCATTTCCTCCGCAGGGTCCCTGACAATCATGGCGGCATGGGTGTGCTTTTAGTGTGATGTTTCTAGCGTTTGGAAACAGAGTGTCTTGTGATCTCATTAGGGACATTTATCACTATTAAATACAGATATCTTCAGAGACGAAAATGAATAAAAGTGAAGTTATACACCATGGCTTTGGAGAACTATAAAGATGGGAAAATTATAAAACACAGCAACCTGGACAGATGGGTGGGAGGGTGTGAGGGGATCAGAGGTGTTGATGGCAGTTTGCCTAAGGGATACTGGAATCCTTCCTGTTAAGGATAATGACATGTGGTCTGTGGGCAAGCGACCTTCTGACGCTAGCCGCTCAGTTTACAACCTCAGGTTAATACCTTTGAAAACAAAGCAAGTGATAAAACGTGTCCAGGCAATAAGACAATCTACTGGCAATAAGAGGGTTTACACAGAGTGGATTCAGCATTGAGCACGCACCTCTCCCTCCATATTATATACCGTAGTGCATTTGCACAGCATCAATGATTAACAGTCTATTTTCCCCTTCGTGCCTCATGACTGCACCGAGGAGAGCCCTATGTTCTCAGTACTAGGTGTGATTTCCCATGAGCCCTTCCTTCCTTGTCTCGGATTTTCCTCTTCGATGCCTGTTGACCAGAATGTGTCACTGGCTGGCTGCCCAATGATCCCCGACTCCTGTGAATTCTGTGTTTAGTTCAGGAGCAAATCCTTACCTATAACTGAAAGCCGATGTCTGTCTTTTTCTCTATCGAGGTGACATAGGGGACGACGGATCCCCAGCTGAGGCATAGCCCATTTACCGTCAGTTACATAGTGAAAGCGAGCCCAGCTGTGTCAGGCTACTGCAGTGCTAGGCCTTATTACCAGTGCTCTCATAAAATGTCTCAGCTTGAGCATAACATTACTTGTTTTCCAGGGCTTAAAAAAACGTACCCTAAAGAGTCATCTGCCAAGGTTTCTGGAGATGATTAGTGCTGAAATTGGACTGTGAAACCCACTCAAAGGCTTTGAGTATGTGCAACTTTTCCATACATACAGATGGGTTATCTTAGACTTATAAGCTTATGTGAGCTGTCTTATATAAGTAAATTTTAAATAGTAATTATTTTAACCAAAGTGTCACCCATACACAGGTCTCTTGTGCTGTGAGACCCACAGAGGATGCCAACAGTAGCCTGTCCCTCTCCTTCCCTGTCCCCGGCTGGGGCCCTGCCTGCTGTTGCTGCTGTTCATGTGACAGGCACACTCACCTCATCCAACAAGGAGTCTGTTCTGAGAAGTGTGTTGCCAGGAGATCGTGCCGTGATGTGGTGGTTGGCCTCTTCACAAGACCTCTTCTTCCAGTTGGGAAATGTGGCTAACACTGGATACATTACATGTTACAGTGTGATAAGGCATTACATGTTTTCAAATTATAAGGTGTTACATGATAAGGTGTTACATGATAAGGAATCAGCATGATAAAGCATAGCTTTTTTAAAAATTGATTTTTATTCACTCAATTTATATCCTGCTCACTGCCCTTTCCCTGTCTCCCTCTCCCACAACCCTTTCCCAGTCCCCTTCTCCTCTGAGAGGGTGGAGCCCCACCCCCAATATATCCCCTCACCCTGGCACATCAAGTCTCTGTGGGTCTAGGTGCATCCTCTCCCACTGAGGCCAAACAAGGCAGCCCAGCTACATACAAACGGCAGCTTTTGGGATAGTCACTACTCCAGTTGTTCAGAACCCACATGAAGACCAAGATGCACGTCTGCTACATATATGTGGGGAGGCCTAGGTCCAGACCCTGGATGCTCTTTGGCTGGTGATTCCATCTCTGAGAGCCTCAAGGGTCCAGGTTAGTTGACTCTGTTGGTCTTCCTGTGGCATTCCTATTCCCTTTGGGACCTGCAACCCTTCCCCAACTCTTCTGTAAGTTTCCACAAGCTCCATCCAGTCTTTGGCTGTGAGCGTCTGCATCTGTCTGAATCAGCTCCTGGGTAGAGCCTAGTCGGTCCAGCATGATTGCTTAAGGAGTGTTATGCTACAGTTCCTGCCGCTAGAGCATCACCGGGCTGTTGATCTCCACATGTGTTGATGGTTCCTGTTGCCCTGAAGCTGATGTGCTGTCTCTTCTTTGTTCTACATTCAATCTTTCTTTCTGAGGAATATACTTCCCCCATTATGCAGAGCTAATAACTCCGTAATAAATGAAGCAGATGTGGTTCTCAGGGATGAGGAATGGAGGTGGTCACGAGGCTTCTTTGGTGCTGTCACTTTGTCTTGTTTGAACTTGAACAGGTCTTGTTTGTGCTGTCGGTCTCTTGAATTTGTAAGTGTATGAACCCTCATGTGTCTGGACGACACTGTTTCCTTAGTGTGACTAATTTCTTTGGACATGTATTCCTCCCAGTACAGAGATGCTGGGAGAGACACATTTCCATTACTAATACAAAAAACCTCAGCTTGATTTCTAGATGTGTTATACTAATTCAGTATAGATTCAGTATGATTAAACAGAGAGGTCTCACTATTTAAAAAACTACTTTACCTGGTATTATCAAGCAATTCAGGGTCTACCAGCATGGCAGATGTATAGTAATGTATAGTAATAATCATGACATGAGGATTCTGAAATAGGGCTGATAGTATACTGGCTTGAGGGTTTAGTAATGACAATTTTGTATGTAGAGTGGATATGGGTCATTAGGAGAATGAGTTACAGCAGGTTCAACGCAAACTCCCCCAAGATGCCCATAGCCACACACAGTGGCCACTGGTCCATTCAGACAGTGGAGATAAGAGAAAGCTTTTCTAGATCTGTGTAGACATGGTCGTCTTTGATGAGTGCTTTGTGCGTGTGCTCAGAATATCATTCTGAGGTTTCTCTCTCTGTCTGTGTATAACATATTTTATTCTTTTTCTGTCGCTAAATAGTGCTACATGGTATGAAAATATCCAAATGTGTTAATTTGTCTTCCATGGTGTGGACATTCAAATCTTTTCTAGTTTAAGCTGTGGTAAATAAAAACTGCTGTGACTCAGGTCCATGTCCTGTGTGGGTAGGTAAATATTTACATTTCAGAAGATGGAGCCACATAGGGGAGGTTCTCCAGTTTAGGTTGGAATCGTGTGCAAAGATATGGACCCTAAGACTAAATGAGTATATAACTCTTATAAAGTATGATTGGTGTCTTTGTAAATATTTCTGAAGTGCCCACAAAGCTCTCACTCATATGGCTCAGAGCAGCACTGCATTAGCCTGAACTGTACTGTGATAGAAGGAGAACAACTTTCTGGGTACATAAGAGGGCAGCTTGTTTGTCTAAGATATTTCTAGGCAAAAGTCCTGTGTCATTTATTTGAGTAGTCCATTACATATCGTTATAATTTGCCACAGGCTCTAACCCCTTCAGCATCCTCCCTCAGATCTTGGTCAACCACTAAATCACTTAACAGACTTTCCCCCCAGAGTGTCGCAGAAGGTGTGAGCTAAATATGGAGACACAACAAGTTAGTTCTTAGCTAACAAGGCCAGTGAATGAAGCTGTAACCTTATGTGAATAGAATTTAGATCCTAGCAGCTAAGCCCATGAGGACCAGCAAGCTAAGCAAGCCAATGGGAGCAGGAAGGATGGGACCAGAGGCTGATGTTCAGTATCACCACAAGTTCCTTTTAGCAGTCCTGAGTGACAAGCTCCTTTTGATCACATGCTTTCTGGGAGGAGACTTTTTAAAAAGGATGAGCTTCACAAAAGGGAAGGGTACCAGCTGAGCCTGGTGCTTAGACTTAACTACCTAGGAATGAATTTCTAGGAGGAGGGAGAACTATTAAATCTGCCATTCCAGATACGACCTGCGCCAAAGAGAATAGGAAAACTGTAGAGTTTCTACCAGGACTTTGAGGGAGTTCAGAGGTGAGCAAAGAGACAGGCCAATGGCTGTCTCTGCTGGATCTCCCGGCATCCCTGCACTAGAGCTTCTGGTCTTCTGGTCTTCAAAAGCCCTTTATATAGAGAAGCTGAGTGGTAAGATCTCTTTGAAGAATGACTTTAGCAAGAGTTCTGTCTGCATTTTTTTGGGTCACTGAGCCCAAAGAGTATGCTGTGGCTAGCTTTCAGGACTCTGCAAACCAACTATGCATATCTTTCCCAACTCTGTGGGGCCTGGAATCAACAGAAGGGTGCCTGATATTCAAGTCAAGTTCCTTCACTCCTAAGTGACATTAGGCAAGTCTCCTGATGTTTCTGGGCCTTGAGCATCTCATCTGTAGTATAAAGGATACAGTTAAAAACTCTGCTGTGTTCTAAAGCCACCAAGGGAAGTAAATGCATGCAAATATGCATGCAATTCTAGGGAACAGTAGAAACTTCACTAGTATTGGTCAGCATGGTATTGGGGTGGCAAGAAGAGGGGGGTGTCAATGTGACCTGAAGTGGCAATTTTAAATCATAAGATCATATTAATTGTGTTATTAGCCACCTTTTCTCATATCTGTGACTCTGGTACAGTATCTTGACCAAAATGGACTCAGGGAAGTGTCTTAGTTAGAGTTTTATTGCTGTGAAGAGACACCATGACCATGACAACTCTTATAAAGGAAAACATTTCACTGGGGCTGGCTTACAGGTTTAGAGGTTTAGTCTACTATTATCATGGTGGGAAGCATGGCAGCATTCAGGCAGAGGTGGTGCCAGAGAAGAAACTGAGAGTTCTACATCTTGATCTGTACCAGACAGCAGAAGGAAACTGTGTGTCACACTGGGCATAGCTTGAGCATAGGAGACCTCAAGCTCACCCTAACAATGACACACTTCCTTCAATAGGCCACACCTCCTAATAGTGCAATGCCCTATGGCCAAGCCTTAAAACACATGAGTTAATGGGGGCCATTCCTACTCAAACCACCACAGAAAGAAAAGGTTTATTCGATCTTTTATGACTATGTTACAGTTCATTATTGTGGGGAATTCAAGTCAGGAACTTCAAATATCACATTCAAAAAGTCAAGAAAACAAATATATAGATCCTTGCTTGCTTGCTCTTCTAGACTCAACTCGATTTCTGAATTCTTGAGATGTTCAGGATCCTTTGCCTAGAGAATAGTGCCACCCACAATAGTCTAGGTCAATTGACAATCAGTTGAGTTCAAGACTAGCCTGGTCTACAGAGCTAGATCCAGGACAACCAAGGTTACACATAGAAGCCTAGTCTGGAAAAGCAAAACAAAAAAACACAAAAAATAAGGAAATATCTTTGGGGGGCTGGAGGGATAAATCATGGATAAGAGCACTGGCCGCTCTTCCAGAGGTCCTGAATTTAATTCCTAGCACCCACATGGTGGCTCAAAACCATCTGTAACTAAAGTCCCATGGAATCCAATGCTCTCTTTTGACGTGTAAATGTACATGGAGATGAACCAGCCATATACATAAAGTGCTTAAATAAATCTTTTAAAAAATAACACTTAAAAGAAAAATGACAGAGAAACTATCAGAGACAGAAACAACAGAAGTTTGTCAGGGAATGAAGGCTGATTGGAGAAGAGTCGCTTCTCACGTGAGAGACATGAAAGTGGTTTTGTTGACAGGCTGTGCACTTATTCAAAACCTGTGCTGTTTGCATGCATCTTGGGTTCTTGACACACATTGCTGTTGGTTGTGACAAAGCAGCCTTCAGAATTTGCTGGTCTGCAGAGACTGCCAGAACCCAGGAGAGCCAGGAGCAGAGGCTGACCTATGAGGCCTGAGTGTTGCTGGCTTGAGAGGTTTATTGAGCGAATGCAAATGTAATGGAAGCCACTGTTTTCTTAACAGTGTGAGGAAGATTGCCTTTAGGAAAGAGCATGGTGGGAATATCAGAGAACATTCCGGTAGCCACTGAATGAATAGACGACTGGTTTTGTGTGGAGGATATAAATATTTCATTGAGAAGTATGGTGTTAGAATAGAAACGTGGCTCACTAAACAGAAATGTGGCCAGTCTCTATCATGGTCTGCTGAAATTTCAGCCAAGGACATGCTGGACAGCAGCTAGGGGCTTTCTTAGCTAATGCTAAAATGTGTGACATTTTAATGTGTACTTCCAAATAGCCTGTACAGCCATCGTCACTGCATGTTTATAACTGTGGGGTCCTCCTAGATGAGGTGATAGACACCTATAAATTCAGCATATGGGAGGCCGAGCCAAGAGATCACAAGTTCAAGGCTAGATAAAGACCATCTGAAAAATAAAGGCGAAGGAGATGGCTTAGTGGGCAAATTTGCGTGGCAAGCAAGCATGAGGACCTGGGATTGGACCCAAGGCCTAAGGGGGTGGTTTAGTAGGTAAATTGCTTGTCATGCAAGCACGAAGATATACAATTGGACTCCTAGACCTACATAAAGCTGGGCATATTAGCAGTCGTCTATAGCTGTAGATCTTCTACAGTGAGATCAGAGCAGAGACAAGAGGGTCCTTGGAAGCTGGGTGGCCAGCTAGTCTGTAAATGTAGTGCCAGACAGCAAGAGAACCTCTTCAAACAAGACAGAAAGGGAGAACACACACTCAATGTTGCCCTTTGCCTTCCATATGTATACTGTGGCATGCTTACTCTTCACTTACGGATGTACATACACACACAAAGATAAAAATTAAAATAAAAAAATTATGGCATGTTGACTTCCGGGTTCTAACATACGAGTTCCTCAATCTCTGGGACCATATGGAGATTAAGGGTCTTCAAAATGGAATCTGAGACAAAAACATATCTGTATCTCTGAATAAATAATATCACTATAACAAGAAAGTGCTCAGGGCAATGGGTACCCAGGGCCAGAAGCTCAGGATGTAGTAACAACAGACATTTATTTATTTACTTATTTTATTAAGCCTAGCACTCCGCTGTGCTGGCTGTTATCCTTGTGGTCTCTTTCACCCACCCAGAAAGAACTCACCCAATGGGAAAGCAAATGAAAGGCTGTTAAAGGTTATGGTCATGGCTGAGCACATAACTCAGCTGGTGAATTGCTTGTTGTTGACCTGTGTTTGAACTCCAGCATCCACATAAAAAATCCAGGTGTGGTGTACATGTGTAACATCAGTGCTGTGCAGGCAGAGACAAGTAGCCATGTCAAGCTGATAGGAGCCAGCCTAGCCTAACTGGTGAGCCTCAAGTCCCAGTGAGAGACTCAAAGGACAGATGGACATCTGAGATTGACCTTTACACACTTACACATAAGTGTGCACACATGTGCACTGGAGCTCACACACATGCAAGTTGCACTCACATGAACATTTACTTCCTTATATTATTATTAAAAAGCGCACAGATCTCAGATCAGATTAAAAGATCAGCTTCTTTTTAAAAAATTATCATTGTGTATGTGGTGTGTAAGTGCAGGCACACACATGTCATGGTGCATGCATCACTGTAGGTTCTGGAAGCCAAACTTGGATCATTAGGCTTTGTTTTGTTTTAGGTTTTCTTATTTTATATGCATCGGTCTGCATTTTGCCTGCATTTATACATTTTGCACATGCACGCAGTGCCCACAGAGGCCAGAAGAAGGTGAGAGGCCCTCTGGAATTACAGTTACAGATGGCTATGAGCTGGTAGGAGTTGGGAATTGAACTGGAATTCCTTGGTAGAGCAGCTAGTGTTCTCAACCATTGAGCCATCTCTCTAGCTCTGTGG
Organism: Grammomys surdaster; assembly: GCF_004785775.1. NCBI lineage: Eukaryota > Metazoa > Chordata > Mammalia > Rodentia > Muridae > Grammomys > Grammomys surdaster. The sequence continues at coordinate 1,681,356 of NW_021620749.1, read as the reverse complement.
CAAGTATTTTTACCCACTGAGCCATCTTAATGGTCCCAAAGCCCAGTTTCTCCACCAATGAATCTCCACATAGAGTGTCAGAGAGCAAAGGAATATAGATACCTTGAGGTGATGCTGGCCAAGAGCCAGGGAACATCGTGTATCCAAGCAGGTGCCAGTCCTTGAGCACAGACTCTGTATCACACAGAGATGCTATGTGAGACACATGGTCATTGGATGCCACCTGAAGCCTGAGGCATTGTGAGAAGAGAAGGCAATCTTGTTGACTGAGTCTACCAGAGTTTACCCAGCTTACCTTAAATTGTTGTTGTTAAATATTCTGTTAGAAGGAGGTTGAGGAGCCCCTTAACAGAGATTAAAAAAAAAATCTAGATGCTGTTTTTTTTTTTTTTGTTTTTTTTTGTTTTTTTGTTTTTTTTTTTTTTGGTATGTTTCTTTCTGTTACTGTGAAAAAAAAATACCCTGACAAAAGCACATGTAAGGGACAAAGGACTTATTTGACTGAAAGCCCCAGGTTATAGTTCGTCATTTTGGCGAAGTCAAGGCAGAAATTTTGTGGTACTTGGTCACATCCATGATTGAGAGCAAAGAAAATGGACATATACACGCTTAAAGCCAGCAAGTTTTCTCCATTCTTATATAATTCGGGATTTCCTGCCTAGGGAATGGTTCCACCCATAATGGGCAGGGCTTCTCATGTCCATGAGCAAGCGTGACAGCTGTGCCCCACAGACATGCCCACTGGCAAACCTGATCAAGACAATGGCTCACCGAGACTCTCTTCCTAGGTGATTCCGGACCATGCAACTAATGATTCAATCTAACCATCAACCAGGTATGGCAATACACATCTTTAATCCCAGCACTTAGAGGCAGGGGCAGGTGGATCTCTGTGAGTTCAAGGCCAACTTGGTCTACATGATGAATTCTAGGACAGCCAGGGCTATGTAGAGAAAGACCCCCACCACCCCCAAGCTAATCAAAAACAAATGAACAAACAAGCAAATAATCCCAACAACAACAACAACAACAATTACAAAACCCAACCGACTATGCCCTCACCCCCCAAAACCAACCAACCAACTAACTACCCCCCAAACCAAACTTAAGCCAACAGATAAGATCTAAGCTTCACAGGTACTGTGCCTGTTGTCCCTGAATTTTGTAAATTGAGACATTGGTAGTTATATGCCAGACACTGTGCTAGGTAATTTTACCCATTAGGCTTTTGATTGAGTCATTTCTGTAGCCTCTGGAATTCTAATGTGTATTTTCTTTCTGAATACTGACTGAAAAACAGAAAAATAATTAAAACACTTGGATCCATCTCCATCTCACTAGCTAGGTGTGAGGGTTATTCTTCATTGTCAACTTGGTTGGATTTAGCATGACCCAGGAGACACAGCTCTTGGAGTGTCTGTGAGGCCATCTTTCCTCACAAATTTTGCAGACGTCATTTCCTGGTATTAATGCTTGAATTTTTGCATACAACATGTAACATTCATGGTTGGCTTTCACTCATTCACCCATTTCCATTAACCATGCATTTATTCATGATGCATGCTAGGAATGGTCAGAATATTAACCGCTTGTGACACTACAGTGAAACTCCTGATAAGAGTTTCCTTATAATTATTGGATTCAAATCCAAGGTCAGGTGGCCTCATTTGTGTGGTCCTCTGGTGAAAGTTTCATGCAGCATGCTCTGTGACAGAAGGGAAGGGAGACCAGGGTTCTACAGTTCCTTTTGAGAACATGTTACCAATGACTGTAGGACTTCCTTACAGCACCTGCTAGTATCAGCCCTGGGGCCCTGGACCATTTCTGATGGACCTGAGGGGGGCAACACATTTAACCAGAGGCTGAGGCTGCGCCCTACACAATCTCCTAAATAGGTGCCTGCTATCAAAGAGTAAAAAGAGTGTCTCAGCTAATCTTAGACTGGATTATGAAGCAGAAACACATGTCTTCATATGCAAAAATAAAGCCAGGTAGGGGATAGCCATGCATGGTTTTTCTACAGGAGTAGAATCTACAGCCTGTGTTTTGGGGGTGAGCATTCAGAACATCTGACTCGGGCATTCACAGAGTAAAACAGAATGTGGCGTGTGTGTCATGGGCAGGAAGGGAAACAGCCCTGGGATGGCAGTAAATTGAAATGTTAGGGCTGAGGCTGAAGCAAGCATGAAAATCTTAGTGTGACGTCCCTCTTTTATGTGGCTCAAGAAGCCACATAAAAATGCCAGCGCTGTTAACATGCCAGTATTCCCAGATCTGGGGAGGGAGAAATAAGATTTCTAGGGCTTGCTGTTTGTTGAGCCCAGCTTAAAGGCAAGCTCTGGGCCATTGAAAGAGCCTGTCTCAAAGGAGGATGTCACTGTCACCAAGGAATCCACACAAAGTTGTCCTCTGGCCTCCAAGAGCACACACGCTCACAAACATGGCACACATTTTAAAAATGTTTTCATTTAGTTTCTCACCCTGCAGTGCCCTCTGGTGACAAAATTAAAGTACTTCATTCCCAACCCGCACCGTTTCTTCTTGTCTGTGACAGCTAAATAATTTATCATGCAAACTTAAAGAGTTTTGATTGTAAAATGGGAAATGATTAATAATTCCTTAGGATGAATTTCATCGAGAACAAACACACCCCTGAGGGTAAAGTAACCCTGACAATCAGTGAGCGCTTGGCTCATTTCAGATTTTGGAAGGCTTGATTCTCAGCTTTCCCTCACTAATTACCACATGGAGGTCGTGGGATTACTAGGTAAAGTGTAGGGCAACTGATTACAGATCCTCACTAATATGCCTAAGACATCAGCAAACACCTAAGGGTGTCTCAAGTATTCAGATGAACAGCAAATATTTTTAGTATTAATACACCCCATAAATTGTTACATGGGTTATACTTATCCAAAAAGTATTTGCCACTTATCTGAAACAGAGATGTTCTTGTGGGGTCTGTTTTTCTTTCTTCCAGAAGCTTGGTCTGTGTAGCAGGACACACGGCTGCAGCAGCACACAGCACTCAGTGACTTGAGGATGGTGACTCAAGGACTCGGGAGTACTCCCATGCTCAGGTGTCAAGACTCTGCAGTCTGAGTTGGGGACATCTCTGACAGTAGTCTGGGCTCTGGGTATGAGTGCTGGGTTTGGGCAGGGCCCACCTGCTTCTAGAATTTCCATCTTAGGGACTTTGTGGTGTCAAATCTTTCTCTGACACTGTCCTTCCCACTGAAACCCATTTTTGAAATCGTAACTTATCCTCATGGCCACAACAGCAGCCAGCTGTAGGGACAGCCAACTAAGGTGAGACAGTGAAGAGTCCATATTCCAGGGATGTCACAATTGTTTCCCAAGGTGCTAGTCACCATGGAAATGAAGGTCTGGGATCTGGAATAATCTTACCAGCAGGGAGGTGGGAAGAAGAGAGAAGGGAAAAGAAAGAGGGGATGAGGAGGAAGGAGGAGGGAGGAGGATGAGGAAAGGGAAGAGGGGGAGGAGGAAGGGGAAGAGGAGAAAAGGGAGGAGGAGAATGGGGGAGGAGGGAAGGGAGGATGGGAGGAAGAGGAAAGGGAGGAGGGGGAGGAAAGGGAGGAGGGGGAGGAAGGGGAGGAGGGGGGAGGGGAGGAGGAAAGGGAAGAGGAGAAGGAGGAGGAGAATGGGGAAGGGGAGGAGGAGGAAAGGGAGGAGGGAGAGGAGGAAGAGGAAGAGAAGGGGAGAGGGGAAGGAGGAGGAGAATGGGGAGGGGGAGGAGGAGGAAGGGGAGAAGAGGGAGGAGGCAGAGAAAGGCATGTGGGAGAGAGCATAAGGGAGTGGCTATGAGAAGCAAAGACCACCCCCCTCCATGGCCACAGACATATGAGAAGCCCAGGGCTCCCATTTATGTATCCAAGTAGCCCCTCAGCCCCGCAGCCCCTCAGCCCCGCAGCCCTGCAGCCCCTCAGCCCCGCAGCCCCTCAGCCCCACAGCCCCGCAGCCCCTCAGCCCCGCAGCCCCTCAGCCCCGCAGCCCCGCAGCCCCTCAGCCCCGTAGCCCCTCAGCCCCTCAGCCCCGCAGCCCCGCAGCCC
>NW_021620749.1:1665760-1676886 GCF_004785775.1 Grammomys surdaster | reverse complement strand
CAGCCCCTCAGCCCCGCAGCCCCTCAGCCCCTCAGCCCCGCAGCCCCGCAGCCCTGCAGGCCCTCAGCCCCGCAGCCCTGCCACATATACCTGAAGCCCTATCTTAGTCACTGTTCTATTGCTGTGAAGAGACACCATGACCAAGGCAACTCTTATAAAATGCAGCATTTACTGAAACGTACAGTTTCAGAGGATTCGTCCATTATCATGGCAGGAACATGGTGGCATGCAGACAGGTCTTGGAGCAGTAGTTGAGAACTATCTCCCGATTTATAGAGAGAGGAAGAGAGAATAGACCAGGCATGGGCTTTTTGAAAAGCCCACCCCTGATTACATACTTCCTCAATAAGGCTATACCTCATAATCCTAATCTTACCAAAGAGTTACACAGCCATGGCTAAGCATTCAAATATGAGCTTATGGGGGCATTCTTATCCAAGCTCCACAGACCCACAGCTATCGTGGTCCTAGCGCCACCATCCAGGGGGGACGTTTGGCACAGCTGGAGTGCATGGCCCCCACTGCAGCTTCCTCTCATTCATTGCTACTGCATCAGAGTTGCCCACGTGGTGGGGTGTTACCCTCTGAGAGCAGTAACTGTTGCTGTCTTCACAGAGCCGCTGTGAGCATGAGGAGGGCTCCTCGCAATGTCCTTGAGAGCTTGCCACTGTACCCTGCTCCTCTCAGTCAACTGTGTGCAATTCTGCCCAAACTGCACGAGACTGAGTGCTCTCAGGGGGTGAACTGTGGAAGGTGGAGGGAAGGACTCTGTCTTTGGGGCAACCAGTCTTGGAAACTCAATATTAGCATTAGAATATAAGCAGCATCAGGCCAACCTACTCTTGGCTTGTTGTTGCCTTGTTTAGGGGTAGGGAGGAACAGGTGTTCGTATCTCCCCAGGAAGAACTTCACACAACACCCCTAAATATGTTTCCTGGAGACTTCTTCCCAAGCACTAGTCTCCCCCTTAAATGAAATACTATAACCTGGCTTCAAAACTCTTCTAAATGTTCTCCAAAGGCATGCCCACCCTCCCTAAGGCTTCAGGTCTCCTGCTGTCCCCTCAGGTAATTCCTTCTCGGTCCCTATATAACCCCGTGGAAATACCTGTCTGTCCGTGCACGCACCAACTCAGCTGTCTTGGGTGTCTGTGGACTCAGGCTGGTAGCTTACAGATCTGGTTAATGAGGTTTGTCGCCATCTAGTGGCCATCTAGGGTGAAAGACGAACTCCATCCAGAAGAGAGGTGGATAGTGGCATTTTCTTGCCTGCTGAAGAAGCAGCGTCACTCATAAAAGCACCAGGAAAGCCAGAAGATCCCCGACACAAGTGGGATTTGAAGCCACCTATGGAAGAAGGTGAGGTTCATATTTCCAGGCCGACAACCAATCGGCCGTGAAAATACCCACCAAGCCATAGTGGTCTCTGTTTCCCCCCACAGTTTCTATCCCTGGTCACAGGAAACTGCCTAGTCACTGTTCCACTTGTGCCTTTTGTGTGTGACAGCACGTCCTCTTGGCTGCCTGGCCAGGCCACTGCAGTTGGCCCAGAGATGAGCCTTCACACTTGGATGGGTACATTAGTGTCCCCCTTGGAGTTCTAGACATAGGACTTGAAGAATGAAGCCAGGAGATGGGCAAATAGCGTTCTGTATAATCATAAAGATCATTGGATCCCCAATAACCGTATAAAAGCCAAATCCAGCAGCAGCCTGCTCCTATAACCCTTGCATGGGGGAGAGAGATGGGAGGATCCCTAGGACTTACTGCCAGCCAGGCTAGACAGCGAGTACAAGGTTCAGTGAGAGACCCTAACTCAAAAAAAGTGTAGAATGACGGAAGAAGATTCCTCATATCAGTATTTGTTCCATATATGCACACACACACACACACACACACACATATGTACTCACACACACATGCACATATACACATACAAACATGCACACATACACATACAAATAAGCACACACAAACACATGCACAAATGTGCACACATGCATACGCAAACACATAAACATGCACACATATACACAAACATGCACACACAAATGCACAATACATGCACACACTAACATACACAAAGATGCACAAATACACACAAGCACACACACAAACATGCACACATATACACATACACACATACATGCACATATACACATACAAGCATGCACACATACACAAACATGCACACACAAACATGCATACATACCTGCACACATACATACACAAACATGCACACACACACACACACAAATATGTGCACATATACATAAACATGCACTCATACACACATACACACATACATACACAAATACGATCACATACACACACAAACATGCACACACACATATACACATACGAACATGCACACACATGTACACAAACATGCGCACACATACTCATACACATACAAGCATGTGCACACACACTCATGGACATATACACACATAACAATCACAATCAGAATAAAGGCAACTCTTTCCCTGATGGCTAAACAAGTAAAAAGTTTGAAAGACATCTGGCTTTTTTTGAGCACAAGGCTTGGATGGTGGCTATGTGAACTGAAGAAGGCTGAAGCAGAGGAGGAATATTTGCCTCAAGGCTTTGTGACCTGGTCCAGGACTGCTGACCGTGGGACCCTCTTTGTGGAAGAGAATAATGCTTGATATGCTGAAGTCTGTCATCTGAAGATTCTCACTTCAAAAATACCTTTTAATATTTTAAAAATCACTTAATATTTAGTTTTTACCGTTATGCATTAATGTACGTGTATCTCTGTGTGGGTATGTGCACTGTGTGCAGATGCTCATAGAGGCCAGAAGAGAGCCCTAAATTCTCTGGAATTGAAGTTACAGGTGAGGATGAACCTCTTATGTGGGTGCTGGGAACTGAACTTGCCAAGGTCCAGCCTCGGCATGAGGAGGATTCTGAGCAAGGCGGGACTGGGAACAGCGCTGATTCAGTGATGACTCAGAGTCAGCAGTGGATGTGAGCTGTCTGTTCAGGTGCTCTCTCTGTTCCCTGAAGATTCCCGCCATTCTTCCTCCTTCCCCTTTCTTCCTTCTTCTCGTTCTTTTTCCTCTTGACCAGAGAGCCTGAACCCAGTCTTTTATTTACTAAAGCTACATCTTCAAGGATTTGACTGCTGTTAATAATTTTTTTTAAGAAATTCTTAACATTACATAAAAATGTAACATCCCAGGTCATTAGTTCCAATCCCCGCTTTCTTAAAACAGAAACTAAACACATAGCAAAGCACATTTCCTTATAGGTGTGCACAGCCTGTTCTTCATGGGGAGCTGGGCATGGGGCTTGCGGTTTCCTTGGACAGGAGACAGCAGTCTTTAGTAACTACTTTCATGTAAGAACAGAACGGTGACAGACTACTAGGTTAAAATAATTTCTTACATTTTAAAGTTTATGGCACATATAGCAGGCATTGTTTTCTTCAATCCTTCAAGTAGCTAGGAGAACGAAGTACTAGCTCGATATGCTTGTACGTCATCTTTTAATTCTTTAATCTTTATTTCCCATCCTACCAAGTCCATGGCCTCATGCGCTCTTCTTCTAATACCATTTGTTTCTAGATTGTAAATAAGCCTTCCTCCTAAAAGATAAACCCATCTATCATTTGCTTGTTTTCTATACATTCCTTCTTTTCCATCCATGCCTTTTCTTCTTGAGAACACCTTAACTCCCTATCCCTGGCGTTCCCAAGTTCACCCTGGCTAGTTAGTGCCCCAGTCATTGGACCGGAGGGTACATGTATCTCTTGATGATTCCAAATTCAAGGCCAAGTCTGTCAATGAACTATTTCTACAAAGAACCGTGTAGGCTTTTATGGCCTTTGTGGTTATGTTGTCTAGATCCTTTCCCATGGCTCTAAAGGCCAAGTGGAAGGCTTGTTCCTCATCCACCACAACCTCAGACCACCTCCATTCCTTGTTCCTGAGAACTGAATCTGTTTATTATAGAGTGATTAGCTCTGAGTAATGGGGGAAGTATATCCCCCAGAAAGAGAGATTGAAAGTAACATAGACAAAACAGTATATCAGCTTCTGGGCAACAGCACACGCAAGGATCAATGGCCTGGTGATGCTCCAGGGACAGGAACTGTGTCGAACCACTCCCACAACACACACACACACACACACCACACACACACAGAGCTATGTCCTTTCTGGTATGAACTCAAGTCTTCTGCAAGAGCAATGAACAAGATTCTCATATGTCCAAATTACACATGGCTGAGACTAATCCTGAACCATAAGTGACATTCACACATAAAACATTTGTGCTGAAGGACTTTTGCCACTTTATCAGACATGATCGAGTGAGACAAGGTGTTAGACTCCTTTGGGCATTCTTCTTTTCTCTGCTCCAAACAACTTGTGGTATGCTGTGATTTCCAAACAGAACTGAGGAATCATTGCCTTGGTTTCTGGGGCACTGAGCTCTACTCTTGCACATGAAACCCTGAACTGTTAAGCCCTTGGCCTGTAAGCAGCCACAATGTCTAAACATTGGAGGAATTTGTAAAACTTAGCTACTGTAGAAATGGTAACAGTTCATAAACACTGTTTAGTGTTGAGGACTTCAGATATCACTAGCCCTACTTAAAGGGAGCCAAAATACTTTCTTTTGTTCTGGGTAGGATCAAAATGATTTTGTGTGTTTTTTTTTTTTAATATCACAGGAGTCTCACAGTAGGGTTTCAGCATTTGAAAGCAACAGGACCACATCTTTCTTTGATGCAGTCAAGATAAAAGGGTTGCTGACAGCTTCAAATGGGCAGGAAGTATCCAGATGTTTATGCTGGATCTTCCAGATCTGGAAATGGATAGGATTCCTCCTCAGTGGGCAGACTAGGATTCCTCTCTAGGACCTGACTAGACAGATGGTCACTGGTTTCCCCAGTGACGGATAAGTCACCCTCTGGAACACAGACATATGATTTTGGTCTTGGTCACTAGGAGTCTGTCCAAGTGTGTGAAGGAAAACCACTAATTCATGACTTCACAGATCGTAATGTAGGCAAATGTGCAGTGAAACCACCAACTGGACCTCTACTTGGCTGCAAAGAAAGGTTTATTTGGGAGAATTGGAAGATGTCATGACTACCTCATGGAGGAAGAGAGAATAGAGAAAGTGGGGAGACTTTCTGGTTTTAGAGAAGCAGGCAGGGGCAGGAGGCAGCCTGTAAGATGGAAGTTAAGATAGCAATCGGAGAGACGACTCCAGGCGCTAGTGTGTATAAATGTTTCTGCTTGGATGGAAGGGTGTCCTGGGATATGGGTGTTAGTCAGAAGGAGGCTCATTTCCAGACAGATCATGCCAGGTCAGCACAGTCCCACGAGAAGAGTTTTTATTAGATGGGAGAAAGTGAGGAAGAGGAGAAAGAGGAAAAAAGGTGGGGGGGAAGGGGTCAGGGACTCAGGCTTTTATTTGGGCCATGATATAGAGGCCAGGTAATGAATGACAAGCATAGGTGAGGTGTATGCTGGGAGTGTGTGGTGGTTGCCATGGCAACAGATGCAAGAGGGTCCTTCTTGCCTAGGGATGACATCATCGCTGGATTCACAGGCTGACTATACAGCTGCTTCTAATGCCAACAAGGGGAGCCCAGGAACCACACAGCTCTGAGAGGAAGTCTCCTCAGCAGAGGTGCTGCAGTTCCCAGGGGAGGGGATCCCCAGCTGAGCTGAGGAGCTCGGGAGCCTCAGCCTTGCTTCTTCTTTTCCCTTCTTTTCTTCATTAGTTCTTTTTACTTCTTGGCTTCTTCTGACAAGAGAGTCACACCAGGGAGGAAATCTCATGAAAGAGATTTATTGGAGGGTTCAGGGTATGAAGGGACAAAGCCAGGGATTCTGCCACCAGAAGTGGGCAGCAGGGAATTGGACAAAGGGGAAGCACTTATATAGGATTTCTTAGGGGTTGGAGTTTTCAGGGCAGAGATTTCCTGATTGAGGATTGGTGGGATTTCAAGTCCTGAGCTTGGGGAGCTCAAGGATTGGTGGGTTTTCCTGTTCAGGGATTGGATTTTCTGCTCAGGGATTGGTGGATTTTCCTGCTCAGGAATTGGTGGCTTTTTTCCCCGCCCTCTTTTTCCTGCATTGGGACCATGAGTTAAGGTGGGAAGTCCTTCTGGGACGTAGCAAGCTTTTGCTTTGGGGCCATCTCTGTGAGGTTGCTGGGGTCTGGGGAGTAGAGAGGAGGTGCTACAACTATGAATAGCTCCTGTGGGACAGCTTCTGCTGTGGTATTTCACCAAGGCTTTAGGTTGAGGCAGGAAAGGTGATGTCACCGTGGACAACTCCTGTAGCTACTGTGAAAGCTGCAGGCTGAGGAGAATGTGGTGCTGCCATTTTGACAGGAGCCACCGTTTTTTGCATCTTACCACAGCCGTGGGCTGGGGTGGGAAGCAAGGGGCCAGTGACCACTTTGAAGGATTTTGCAGCCCACTGCTTAGGGACTACAGCTTGGGGGCTTTGATTTGTCTTTATAGATCTATGCTAACAGGGACCTAGGGGTCCCATTACTAGAGATACAAGTATTGGCTCTTCTGACAGAAAAACTTGGTCACAGGTTTCTCTGAATGAAGCTGAGCTTTTGCTTACTTGCTAAAAATTCTTCTTTTTATCTGTCAGGGTGCAGCCTGAGCTGAGCCAAAATTGAAATGGACAGCATTTCAATTGTCAGTGGCACTGCCATCTTTGGAGTTGGACATAACACTTTCTTCCCGTTTAGGATAAGGCTGAGGTTGGTAACTGTGTTTTGAATGGAAAATCAAGTTAATGAAAAAAAAAATAGGTGAATGGCAGTCATGGGGGTGACAGAAGATGCAAGTGGGTAGAAGACTGGTCTGTAAGTGCGACCTGGCTTGTATCCTCAGTCCCAACTGCTCACAGAATGCTAGGAAAGGGATGGCTGCCCTGGCAGGGGCAGGTGAGGGTTATTTGCCATTCCTCATCATGGCCGCCACATCTCCTGCATCTACTGGGTGTGTGTCAGGCTCATTGTATTGCCAGCCTTGGGAAACCAGCAGCTACTTCACCGAAAGCTGATGTCTTGAAAACCCTTCCCTAGCAAGGGGAGTAGTTTCTCCTTGCTTGGAATCAGCTCAACTTCCTCCCTTTCACATGGTATGAGTGCCTCCAAATGAATGCTTTGCAGAACAGAAAGCTGTGTGTGATGGTTAATAGCGACTGTCAAGTTGACAGGACCCCGGGTCACCTGTGTGACAAACCCTTGGGCATATCTGTGAGGAACTTTCTAGATTTGGTTTCAGATGTGGGTGATACCATGGGCTGGGGTTCCAAGTGAAGAAGAAAGTGAGCTGAGCACCAGCTTCCTGTTTCTCTTTGCTTCCCGACTGTGAATGCAAGATGGCTAGCTGCCTCAAACATTTGCTACTGTAACTTCCCCCAACAGTGGAATGTACTCTCAGAGTGTACCCCTAAATAAACCTGTTCTCCCTTAAACTGAATTTGTCAAGGTATTTTAACACAGCAAGGAGAAAAGTATACATCAAAGAAGCAATGAACAGGTCCCTCAAAAGTTCAGTGGTGGGACAAGCTTGGGTGACACCAACTGGAGTTGGGATGCTGTCTTCCAAGGTGGTCAATGCATGGTAGAGAGTCTGAAGTCACCTCAGAGTGCTTTGTAAACATCCATCAGTGGTGTGGTCTGAAAGACAACTGTCCCCAGAGGCTCAGATATTTGAACACTTGGTCCCCAAGTTGGCACTTGTTGGGAGAGAACAGAACCTTTAGAAGTACAGCCTTCATGGAGGAAGTACAACACTAGGGGTGGGATTTGAAGTTTTATAACCTAGCCCCGCTTCCTGTATACAGGTAAAATGTGATTGGCAAGTGTCATGCACCTAATGCTTTGTCTTCCCTGTCTTAGTGGACCGTGTCCTCTCTGGAACTGTAAGTCAAAACAACAACACCAATAACACCACCAACAAAAACCCTTTCTCCTCTATGTTGCTTTTTGTCAGGGTATATTTTTTATCATAACAATAGAATCATAACAGTAGAATAGAAACTAATATGATCAGCATACCCAGGTCTGGGAACCATGTCTTGAAAGAGCATTTGACTGTTTTCATGGTCATTCCCGATGACTAGCTAGGGCTTGTGCTTCCTGCCTCTGGAGATCCCAGGAATCTCTAGAGCCCTGCCTCCTAATGATGGAGGCAAGCAGCATGGAGATCCCAGGTCCTGGAGAAGTGAGTTGGCTTCCACTCAGGTACACAGTAGGGGTTCCATGGGACCCAAATGTGACTGCCACCTGGCCACTTTGGGCCTTTCCTGACAGTGGCCAGCAAGTAAAGCAAGCAAGAGTTACCTTTATCTTCAGTGGCTATGAGCTCTCAGGGTCAGTGGGACTACAGTCATTGCCATGCTCCTAAGGTGTGGCTGGGCCTCCCGAAATTGTCCGGGGATTTTCTAGGAGCTCCTGTGACAATGGTGACAGGGAAGTCACAGCAACAGTGACCAGATGAAAGCAAGAGAAACAAAGCTCAGACTTTCAGAGAGGGAGGATTGTACCTGGGCTACTGTGACACTGAAGGGCACGAGGGACATCTGGAATGAGAGGTAAGGAGGGAGCAATCTGGTCCAGCTACAGGTGGCCTCTCACTGGTGGTTCACTTTGTTCATTGTCTTGATTGGTTAAGATAGTAAACTGGTCAATCTATTTTTAGAGGAGCAGTAAGGTGCACCTATGGATATGTCTATGACAGTGCTTTGGTTTCCAGACAGAACTAGATCCTGAGGGCTCTGATCTAATGTGTGCATGTGTCCCTTGACAGATTCAAAACAAAATGTCATCATTAGGAGGCAGGGCTTAATGGGAGAAAGTAGTTCAGGGGATGTATCCTGGGGGTGTATGTTATATGTGGCTATGGCCTCTTTCTGTATCATTTCTGTCATGTGGACCTTTTCCTTTCTTCCTGAAGAGCAACAAGATACACCAATCTACCCACCCCAGATAAGAAAACTACAACAGACTAAAGTTAATGACTGCATCAAATCTAACTTTGTGTTATGGGTGCCCACCAGAGATGACCACTCAGACACAGTTTATAGGCAATTGAGTATTTTTATTCCATCTGCCTGGAACTATACTCAGATATTTGGGACCCAAGTGTAGCCCCAAGCATTTAGGTTAAAAGATTTTTAAAGGCAGAACCCACATCCTGGCACTTCACTCAGCAGTTTTAGAGGGAGGTTTTGCACAAGCAGACATTTTAACAGAAGCCAAGATAAGCAGTTAGTTGGAGGGGGAGGGAGGTTTTCATAAGAAAGAGTTTAACAGATGCTAAGTAAGTTAGCCAGGGCTCTTGACCTCAAGTTTCTAGAATAGAGTTGAGCAAATTTCCACAGGATTCTCTATCAAGGAGATCAAGTTCTAGTTAAACCTGAGATGGCCTCAGCAAGAACACAAGATGAGAGAACCATGCACTGCCTTGCCCTGTCACAGGCGAACCAATGAGTTTACTGGGTGTACCTACAATAGTATGGGTGAGGGGTGGCTTACAGGAGCAGCAATATCTCAGAAGAAGCTGTATCACTGACAACCCACAATGTGATTGATGGATGACTTAGGAAAGCTGCAACCCTTGTACTTTCTGCAGGGCAGATTCTGACTCTCTGCTCACAGATAGATAGACCGCAGCTTGCGGATCTGTGACCTCCCAGGAACCCATCTGGGCAGAGGACCCTCCCCAGCTACTGATCACTGCTTCTATATATAACCTTGGGGAGGAACTCCCGTGAGGTGCATAAATTCTGGATTTTCCTAGTCATAAGAAGTGTGTTTAGTTTATTTACTCCCCAGTCTTATAAGCCTCCCACCTCCTTTGAGAAGGGAATATTTCAATTTAGAGGAAATGACCGTATAGCATCTTGCTGTTTCTTTTCTCGGCTTCCCGTCACCACGGTGTGAATGCTGCTCTGTCAGATTCTCCCCTCCACAGTGAACTGACACCTATAAAATAATGAGTCAAATTACATCCCTTGTGTTGTCCTGGCAATGAGAGAAGCAAAGATCACATTTGCTTTTACCTGTCTGGACTTGTTTGTAGGCTGTAGCCCGCCATGACCGTGTAGGCATGGTAATAGAACAGAACTGATGTGTAGCTGGGATGATCTAAGATGGGTTACGGCAGACCCTGGCTCACAGACTCTTGGCCTAAGCTCTGATTTCAGCAGAGGGTGAGTAGCTTCTGTGTTTCACGGCGGGTCACTCAATGCTGACAGTAACTTGCTGCAAATCTGGGCTGCAGGCTCTTTGTTCTGTAGACTTCACCCAAGTCATGCACAAGGAATGCTTACTTAAACTGTGGATAGTTCATACCACTGGAAGAAGTGACGTTGAATGGGTGAGCACCCCTCTTACCTTTCAGGGGGAAGGCTCTAGAGTACCTTGCATGCTTCTCAGGAGCTCAGAATATTAAATCCCGCCATCCAAAGCAGTTTCCTTGGAAGTACCGTTTCTTCTTTATTTTTGACCTCATCGTTGGTGGTTTCATCTGTGCACATGACCTCATTTGGAAACAAGGGCATTGAAGTTTTGAGCTAGAGGAGATGAGGCTGTATTAGAGGAGAAAAGGTTGACTTTCAATCCTGTGTGCCTGGTGTCCTGATAAGAAGAAACAGGAGGATCTATGAGAAGCCATATGAGTTCAGAAGCAGGGACTGGAGTAATGAGATGTGTCCTCCATACACTCACTCTTTGGACATTTGGTCCCTGATTGGCTATTTTTGGAGGTTATGGAACTCTTAGGAGCTGGAGACTTACTGGAAGACTTATGTTACTGGGAGTGGGCTTTTGGGAGCTTCTTTGCAGCTGTTCTCTTGGCTTCTGGCTCTGGATATCTGTTGTGGATTTGGTCTAATGCTACTTATGTTAATTTGGTCCCCCTAATTACATGGGACTCCACATATCTGCATGTAAGAAGTGGAGGGAACCTGCTCCCAGTTAGTTTTGGTTGATCAATAAGGTTGCCAGCAGCCAACGGCTGGTCAGGGAGATAGAGAGGCAGGACTTTTAGGATTCCTGGGTAAGGGAGAGAGAGAGAGAGAGAGAGAGAGAGAGAGAGAGAGAGAGAGAGAG
>NW_021620749.1:1657104-1665750 GCF_004785775.1 Grammomys surdaster | reverse complement strand
GAGAGAGAGAGAGAGAGAGAGAGAGAGAGAGAGAGAGAGAGAGAGAGAGAGAGAGAAAGAGAGGATAACCATTATGCTAGGAAAGGAGTAGCTGCTATGCCTGAGAAGGCAAGCCAGAGGGACAGCCAGGGAAGAGCAGCCCCAGGGGAGGGCTCCCCAACTGGGGGTAGGGCAACAAAGATGAAATGTAGATTTTAGTAAGTAATAACTCAGGAATATGGGAGGGGAGGTGTTAGCCACATGGAGTTTAGGGAGTGGCCCAACCATTGAGCTGTTTGAGACATATTAAAATATAAAGGCTATGTGTATGTCTTTCATTTGGGAGCCCAGACAGAACATTGGGGCGGGTAGTGAGGAACGCACTGCCACCGCCTGGACAATTTGAGTAGAGATTAATTGTCAAATATAACAGCCATCTGCTACCCTGCTTCCCACCAAGGACCCTCCCTCTGAAGACACAAGCCAAAATAGACCCTCTCTTCCATGTGTTGCTTTTGATCACAGTGTTTATTTATGACAACAAAAAGCAAACAATACATTCATTAAGTATGGTGACTATCTGTCAACCCGGTGGGGTTTGGAGTCATCCAGGAGGCACACCCCTAGGCCTGGGTTTGAGGATCTTTACAGAGAGGACTGGCTGAGGTGGGAAGCCTACACTCAGAATAGATGGCACCTTCCAACCAGCAGCCAATTATAAAGAGAATGCTGTAACCAAGAGACGAGACCCAGTGGTTTGCACAGAGGAAATGTCATGAGGAGACTACGAGGCAGAGATCCAGGCATCAGCGCCCTGGATTCAACCTGCAGAGGAATGTTTCTCCCAGGCATCTTCAGATGTTGGTAACTACCGACCTTCTTTGTGGAATAGCATCTATTTTTCTAGTCTCCGTCTGCCAGAGCCTGGCTTTTTCTGGGGTCTCCCCACATGGTCTTCCCTCCCTGTGTCTGAGATACTCTTAACCTTGTATGAACTCAATTAGTGAGGAGTGGTTCTATTTCTAAATAAGGAGCATCCGTGTTGGAGGTTAAGGCTCAGGCATGTCTGTTTTGAGGAGTTGTATTTCACCCACAGTAGCCTGCTTGATAAATGTTTCTATCTGAAGCCAAAGCCAATTCAATTTTCCTCTTCAGAAACAAGAAGAATCAATTCAATTCTCTTCCCCAGAAACAAGAAGAGTCCCTCTGAAGCTAACAAAAACATCTGGGGAGTTTTGTTTCCTCAGCAACGAGCAGCTCTGGTGCAAGTACCTATGACCATAAAAGGATGCCACGCTTCTCTCTCAGCGTGCATACCTGTGCAGTGGCAGTCATCAAGTCATGCCTGAGGCAAGATTCATCAGTAAAAATAGAATGGAATAAACTAGACTAGGAGCTCCCAGAGGCAATCTCTGCTTCTCTTTCCTTTGTTTGCAAAACACATTTTGCCTTTGAAATTTTGAGATTATTCTCACAGCTAACTCTTATTTTACTTTGTGCCAATTGCTAGTGTATGGATTGTGTGACTCTCAGGAAAACTACCCGGTGTGGAGTGGGGAGAATTCCTGGCATCAGGCCCGGGTGGGCCTAGTGGAAGTCCTTAAACATAGTACAGTCTTCTGGAAGACCTGGAACAAAACAGCATGGTGTTTGGTCGTTTTCCTGGGGAGACAAAAAACAAAAACCTCCTCCAAGGCACCAGTGATAAACCAGGCATGATCACAACAAGGTCCAACCCAGGGAGCCAATGAGTTTATTGTGCTTATAGAGCTTGGGCATAGGGTTATCTACGTACAGGGTGATCCCAAGGAGTCTCCCAACCCGAAAGGCTCACCCAGCAGGGATGATAGCTTCTTAAGGGCTGCATAGGTGGGGAGGCCCATCATTTAACTTTTCCCAGTCAACTGCTAAGACTACTAGACCACATACAATTAAGGCAGAATCCTGAATATGTGTGTGTGTGTGTGTGTGTGTGTGTTGCAGGAGGCAGTGGCTGAGATCTCAAGTCAGTTTCTGATGACCCCCTCCATCCCTTCCTGTGGGGAATGTCAATAGGTCCTGCTAGCAGCCACAGCTGCCGCTGATAAACATGTCAAAATCTGTTACGTTTGGAGGACACCATTCTGCAACACTCATAGATGCTTGTCGACTGGTCAAGTGGTCCTGATATGCTTCTTGTTGCCAGAGGGACAGTTGGGTCTTGTGGACTTGGGTACAGATCTGGGAACTCACTGGGCCAGTGCTGTGAGTATGTGCTCTATTGTAATCTTTCACCCAAAGGGCCTGCATTTAGGTGTGTGGGAGTGTGTGTGGGATACTAGGAGGACCTGAAGGAAGTCAGTTAGACAACATGCTAGCAGGTGGGGTTGTCTGTCTGGCATCTGGTTTTGAGATCCTTCATACATATAGGATTTTACGCATTCATGAAGCCAAGCCGGGGCTAGTGTCAGGCCCCAGAACCTTGCTGTGGTTTGGATCTGCAGCAACCCCCAACCCAAAAGACTGACGTATTAAAGGCTTGGCCATCAGCCTGTGCGGTATTGGGAGATGGAGGGAAAGAAGTTAGGCCACTGGAGACATTCCCTTTGGAGGGATATTGTTATTCTCTCTCTGCTTCCCAGCTGCTCTTTGGTGAACAGGACAACCCTGCCTACTGTGTGCTCCCAGCCTCATCATAGCCATGGTAGTCAAGTGACCCTGGACTGAAACCTCTGAACAAAACCTTTTCAAGTTGATGTCCTCAAGTGCCTAGGCTCATGGATAAGAAGCTAACACAAACCCCCAGAACTATGAGAGATCTCTTTAGGCTCAGATTTTTCAAAACCTACTTTAATAAGGGTTCTTAAGTGCTTTAACCTCCCTTCTAGCCCACCACCCACAAGAGGTAGTAGGAAGGGAAGGTTAATAGGGCAAAGGAGGATGTGGAGCTGTTTAGAAATAGTTCTTTAGGGTGATTCCAATCTCCATGGTCAGGATATTGGCAGTTTGGTTCACATGAATCAGCAGCAGCAGCTTGATCCAGAAGAAACTGTGAGGCTCTGCCAATCAGCCTGAGTCCACACAGAGGTGTCAAGAAGCCACCTGAATGGCATGAGAAGTTCTTTGGTGCATTTCTCTCTGTGTACAAAGGATGATCAGCTAAGAAGGCAAGGAGAACCAATGCCACAGCATCATCAGTGAAGGCCAGCATCAGCAAAGCCCAACAAAGACCAGCAAAGGGTGGCAAGGTGAACCAATGCCACACAGCCCTGGCCGCTGTCTGTTAGGTTATATTTATATCCTTTCCAAATATCACATGTCCTTTCCACTCTTGCAAAACATCACATGCCCCTTTTCCAGGTAGCTTCTAGAACAACCCAAAACCATGTATCTCTTCTTAGCAAAACACCTTCCCCATGTGTCTGCTTCAACAAAACATCCTCTCATAAGACAGCTTCCAGAAAAACATCACATAACACAACCGAGTCTCCAAAGAAACTAGAGATTTCCACTTCAGAACTTCTTTCTTTATAAGCTTAGCCCTTCCTCAAGGATTTTACTGTGGTAATACTAACAACACAAAGCGAGGGAGAACATATATAAGATATTAACACAGCTGCATCTTCTCCTCACAGGTAAAACAACAGAACTATCTACTCATGATCCACAAGTTCTTCAGCACCCCTCCACTGGCAGGGGGTGGGGGTTCTAAGTCTTCTGTCCCTCAGTCTAGACTCTGACTCTCGATAGGGCACCATGAGTGTGAATATAGTAGGTGAGGTCATAAATGTCCCCCAATAAGGCACATGCCCTCTGATCCCCTTCCCTCTGCTTATGGATATGGTACCATCACAGGACAGACGGCCAAGTACCATGGGTGTCAGTGTAGTAGGTGAGATTGTGAAGGTCTCCTGTTGAGTCATATCCTCTGCAGTTCCTTTCCTTTGAGCGATATTGCTTGTGAATATGGCGCCACCACAGGACAGAAGTGGGATTGCCTCCCTTATTTGCATGTGCCTTTGAAAAAGCAAAGCGTTTCTTTCTAGTTGTCAGCAGAAAAGGAAGCCAGACATGGACACAGGAACGGCACTTCCTTTATTGTTCTGTGGCTTTGAAGATGGAGAGTAGCGACAAATCCAGCCTGGGACTCTGGAAGCTTCTAGAAATAAGGATCTTATGGGACTCTGAACAGAGAACCAAACCAAGTCAGCCTGGGCTTTTTCCTCAAGATCTGCAAAGCACCGACTGAGCACTGCTGCAGCCTGGTGCAGCTAGGCACAGATTGAGAGTCTCTGCAGCCTGCTGCAGCCTGGTGAAGTCTGGCACCAATTGAGCACCTCTGCAGCCTGGTGAAGTCTGGCACCAACTGAACGCTGCTTCAGCTTGGTACAGCCTGGCTCCAACTGGGCACATATACAGCTCGATGCAGCCTAGCACTGACTGAGTGCCTTTTCAGCCTGGTGCAGCCTGGCACAGACTGAGCACCTCCACAGTCTACCACATTTGTGGAAGTTTATTACTTGGCAACAGAAAACTGATAGGGTGATGTCACTGTGAATGGCCAACATCTTCCATTTCATGAATCTCAGAAGTAATGGCCCCGGAAACCCAGCTGCCTTGCTGTGATGAAGCTCCTGCAATCGCATGAAAGGGTCTGCACAGACAGGAACCATGACCCTCAGCTGCAACCAAGCCCGCTATTTGAATGTTTGGTTCTCTGTCTGTGGAACTGTTTGGGTGGTATTAGGAGGTATGGCCTTGTTGGAGGAGGTGTGTCCTTGGGTGTGTGTGGGGGGGTAGACTTTGAATTTCAAAAGCCCGTGCCAAACCCAGGCTATTTCTCCCTGCTTGCAATTTAATGGCCACTGCTCCAGCTCCAGGCCAGCCTCGCTGCCACTGTGCTCCCTGCTGTGATGGTCATGGACTAACCCTTTGAGATAGCAAGCAATGCCCTAATTAAGTGCTTCCTTTATAATCTGCCTTGGTAGTGGTCTCTTCACAGAAATAGAAGTAACTAAGGCACTGACTGTTCATGACATGTTCATGTCCCTGTGGATGAGCCTCCTTACAAACGGCCCCATCTGACACAGAAGGACATCTGTGGCTGTCACATGGTTGTTTTTGTTTGCCAACTTGGAAGAATTTAGAATCACTCTGAAGCCCTCTCTCCCCAATACGCATCTGTAAAATCCTTTCGGGAAACCAACTGATGGGGAAGACCCGCCCTGCATGCAGGCACCTACCAATGGGCAACCCAGAGACAAAGCAGCCCAATGAGAGAGCACGCCCAGAGACAACGCTGTCCAATGAGAGAGTAATGTGGGTATAATTGCTGGTGTTTCCTCTTGCGCTTGACCTCTGCTGCTGTCAAGAGGGTCCATCTTCTCTGTCCTTTCAACTGGACTGAAGGATCAGACAGAGACTCTCCAGGGAGTTCCAGGCCTACATCGCTGGATCAGGACTACTGAGGGACCAGCTTCCCGGACTGAGCAGCTACCGGGTTCTCAGCCTCCTGAGGGCGCAGTGGCCCATCACTAAACTACCCAACTCCTATTGTGTATGCCGGTTCAACAAAGCCCCAGATGTATGTGTTCAGTTGGTCTGCTCCTCTAGAGAGCTCTGCTTGTTGTACCTTCCTAGGCTACAGAAAAACAGACTGTTCTTCTTTTCTGAAGCCACTACAATTCATGGTGGTGGAGTAGACTGATTTTTCAGCTCTTTGCCATCTACGATGCTGATTGTGCCTCTGGTGACATGATTGATGCCGAAAGTGGTACATCCATCAAAGACCAAGCTTCCCGAGAGAAGATGCAGCTTTTGCAATCCCAAAGCCACATTGCCCTGGTCCACTGTCCTCCCAGGTGTGGACAGAGGGCATTTTGCAAACTCGTGGCTATAGGAGGATTTATGAGCCCGGTACCCTAGGTATGCCACACTCAGAAAAAGACATGCTAATATTCTGTCAAGGGTGCAATGGGATGAACCATCTCAGACCACTCAGGTGGGTCTGAAACTGGGCATGGTGCTGGGAACTAACTAAACTCTATTGTCAGTTTTAAAGCGATCAGTGTTTTGACATATGATTCTAATTAAAATAGTCCAATGTAAAATAAAAGAAAATCAAAGTCGCCCCCTCCGTGCGGATGTACATTCATCTCAGTATTATTTGTAGTTTTGAGAAACTGGAGCCAGCATAACGCTGATCCAGATGGGTGTTCCCATAGTTGCTGTGATATATTATAATGATATTGTGATCATAATGTAACGTATTATTATGGAGCCATTTAAACCGTGTTTGTGAGTGGCTTTTAATGATATGGAACCATGGTTTTTAATAGAGCCTTAAATTTAAAAGGCTATAAAATTGCATATTCAACTACTATATTCTATATAAGATATAAAAATGTATATTTGTTGAATTAAATATTTCTGATAGTTAACGTGTAGGCACAGTTGAATGCTTTAGAATAAATGATTTTTAAATAACGTTGGTACATCTATAAAACATGAGGCTGCTTAGGCACTTAAAGAATAATACAGAAGTTTGTGTGTAACCTGCGGCTGCGTGGGTATGGTAGCAGCCTAGGACTGCTGGTGGGAGGCAGCACAAGTGTTGAGCCATAAGACAGCAGTGACATGTTGGACAGAGTCTGCTGGAGAGCAGCCTATTTGCTATGACTGCAAACATCTCTAGTGATTCATGGAAAAATTAATCAACCTTAGCCCCATGGCCGTTGCTCAGTAGGTAGAGTGCTCACCTATCAGGCATGAAGCCTGTGCTGAAACAACATAAAAGCTAGATGTGGAGATGGAGAAGGAAGATCAGAAGTTCAAGGTCATCCTTGGCTACAAAGTTGTTTTGTGGCTAGCCTGGGCTACCATATGAGACCATGTCCAAGAAAGCCCAAATAGTAGTAATCCTGCTAATAAACTTCACATTTCAGAGTGGCTTTGGGTTCACAGTCATACATCTTGGTCCCCTCCACACACAGCCATCACTGCCATCGGACCAGTGGATCTGCACTGACTCTTGTTTGTCAGGAGCCATCATAGGACAAGCTAATAACTAGTAGGTGATCTTCCTGAGATGAATGCCTTAGATTAACCTCTAAGATGGAACTCCAATAGGCAAGGCCCGGGAGAAAATCATTTTGGGAAAGATTCCTGCTATTAATATACTTTCCTTGTTATTTTAAACATATACAACAATCGCTAGGTATTAGCCTACCCATTTTGAGCTGATCTCTGCAGAACTATGAAGTTAATTGCTTCTAGATAGTAAGTAACCAGACTTTCTACTCCCCGGAACTATTAACACTATTCCAAGAGGTTGTAAAACCACTAACCAAAGGTTATAAAAAGAGAACTAACAGTTTATTATAGGTGCTAGGACAGAAGATAAAATATTGACTGGGTTTATCTATACAAAACTTCACTAATAACTTAGTTACGGTTTTTAACTCTCAGTGAACCTGTGGAGTTGTGACAGGTGATGAATGTTTAGCCGGATAATTCTCTGTTGTAAACTTCTATTTCAATTTATGATTTGATTTTATGTGTGAACTTGTGATGAACTTTTAAAAATGTGATCCCGTATTCTGAAAGATGTATAAGAGCTCAGGACAAAGGAGAAGAGTCAGAACTGAGCTGAGAAAAACTTTTTAGACAGAACACTTTTAACTCAGGAAGAACTTAGAAGGAAAGGCATAGCATTGGGAGAAAAGGAGTTGAGAGTAAGAGCATTATTGTGACATCAGAGCAGGGGGAGAGAGCGAGATTAGAAGAAGAATGCTGAGTGGAATAACTTAGAAACTATAAGGCAACTTAAAACACTAAGAGCAGTATGCAGAACGCAGAGGGAAAGAGGATAAAAGAAGCTACAGAGAGAGCAGAAGGAGCAGGCAGGCTTTGCCTTACCACGGGACAGAACAGGTCTTAATAACAAGGCAGGCTTAGTCTTATTAAAAGACTTCCAGACTTGGGTTTAATTCATTTAGCAATAAAAGGGCAGAAGCTTTTTCTTTTGCTATGCAATAGAGACTGGGGCTCAGGTTTTCATCCAGAATGAGTGAGTTCTTTCTGCACTAGTGCTTGGTCTTTTTCTCCTTATGCGTATGTAAGTATGGATGTGTATGTGTGTGTATGTGTGTGTGTGTGTGTGTGTGTGTGTATGTATGTATGTATGTATGTATGTATGTATGTAATTGTGAGAATGCATGCAAGCTGAGCTCAACTGGTTTGAGTGGAAATGTATAAATGCACATGCATGAATCTGTATATGAACTTATGTGAGTTTATACATATTTGCTTATGTAAAAGTTTTTCCTTCTGCGAGCTGTTATTCTCTTCAATAGAAGTTAGTTGCTCCAAACTTCCCCCTAGCAAGAGGCATCCGGACAAAAGGGGAAAGGCTCTAGCAATTAGTCTTTTACTTAACTTCCTACTGTTTTAGGATGAGGTGCTAAGTGTCAGAGACTGCAGTTTCTGGTCTCAGAGGAACACAGAAGGCAGGCCACTTGTTCTCACCCAGGTTTTACTGTAGGGCTCATTCTGGCTGTGGGACATTCTGTATTTGGGCAAACACCAGTATTGTGACATGCATTCAGATTACACCCTCACATGGAGCAGGAAGACCCTGTTTACACACACACACACACACACACACACACACACACACACACACACACA
>NW_021620749.1:1650526-1657094 GCF_004785775.1 Grammomys surdaster | reverse complement strand
ACACACACACACACACACACACACACACACACACACACACACACACACACACACTCTGATTCTATTCAGCTCTTTTCCTGGCTCTTGACAAGCACTGAGTTTTCTATTAACCTTATAGCTCAAACTGCATTTTCCCCAGAATTGACCCTGAAGAAATCACTCCAGGTACCTTCCTCTCTGATTCACTTCTTACAGTGTTTGTTTGCTTACATGGATAAAAACTGTAAGCAAGCTGGCTGTGGCGGGTAGTAGAACTCCGTGACGTCAGCACATGGAGGAGCGGGAAGAAAGGTCAGAAGCTGGAAAGTATTCCACATGCTGCCTCTAGAGGGCAGACTATGCTCAATAATTAAGAATAACTTGTTAGGGCCTGGCTGGGGGCAGATGTATAATCCCAGTTACTCAGCTAGCTGAGGCAGGCTGAATCCCAGTCCAAAGCCTGGCCTGGACTACAGGATGAGTTTAAGGAAGTCTGGGCAACTTGGAATTTATCTCAAAATAAAAGTAAAGGGAAGAGCGGCATCAGATACCTTTTGGACTAAATGTTTGTGAGCTGCCAGCAATTGAACCTGGGTCCCTGGGTCCTCTAGAAGAGCAGCCAGTGCTAACTGTTGAGCCATCTCTCCAGTCCCTGGATTATAATATGCTAAAGAATTAGAAACTGGTTACTAAGTTTCTACACCTTTACATTTTAAAGCAGATATATGCTGGGCTGTCCATAGTCTTTGTCATAGCGTGGTGGTCTCAGCCATATTCTGTTATACAAATTTTCTCCTTTTTGGGCCAGTGATATGGCTCAGTAGATAAAGGGCTTCTACTAAACCCAAGGACTTGAGTTAGAACCCTAGGACCCACTTGGTAGAAGCTGAGAAGTGACCTCTGAAAATTGTCCTCTGACCTACATCCACAAAGATAGATACACACAATAAATATAAAAGAAAATAACTTCTCATTTTTCCTTTCCTGTATTTTCTTATTTTCTGTAGTAAATGTGAATCACCTCTTGAATAAGAAAAATAATTGAAACTTCTCATTAAAAATTCATAAAGCTTATTTATGTGGGATGGTGAGATTATAGAGGATTCTCAGATTCTCCTTTGTGTGACATTGAATCCAATATAAAATTGCTATTTCTGGGGGCTGGAGAGACAGCTCAGTGGTTAAGAACACTTGCTGCTCTTGTAGAATAAGCTGGGTTTGGTTCCCAGCATTCTCCAGGCAGTTTAAAATCACCCATAATTCTAGTCCAGGGGATCTGCTACCATCGTCTGGCCTCTGTAGGTACTGCAGGCATATAGTACACACATGCCTTAGTTAGGGTTTATTGCTGTGAACAGACACCACGACCAAGGTAACTCCTGTAAGGACAACATTTAATTGAGGCTGGCTTACAAGTTCAGAGGTTCAGTCCATTATCATCAAGGTGGGAGCACAGCAGCATCCAGGCAAGCATGGTGCAGGAGGAGCTGAGAGTTCATGTGAAGGATGCTAGCAGAATACTGACTTCCAGACAGCTAGGATGAGGGTCCCAAAGCCCACACCCATAGTGACACACCTCCTCCAACAAGGCCACACCTCCTAATAGGGCCATTCCCTGGGCCAAGCATTATACAAACCTTAACAACATACAAACATGTAGTCAAATCCTCATACATATAAAATAAAATACAAACTTAAAAAAAATTAATATTTCTGGAGGCAGGATAGAGCTGAACATTGACTCACTTATTTCATATTTTTAAAAACATCTCCAGTGGTCCTATAAATAAATTCCTCGGGGTGGGGAGGGCAGAGATAAAATGGCTATCTTGAAAGTCTATAAACACGTCTTGAAATATGTGCTGGTGTTGAAGATTTTATTTAATGCCTCAGTTAATGAGGGAACCAGCGTGACACCAGAATCATCAGAGAGCTTAAGAAGAATGCAGTTACACTGTCATAGACACAGTCCATGTCCCACAGTTGAGGGATGCAAGAGTTGTTTCTCAGAACTCAGACACCTCTAAAACCCTCTCCTAGACCCACTGTTTCCATGGCTTTCCCCACTGTGCCTTTGTGTAGCTGAATATAGAAACCAAGCCCGGCCAGACTTTCTGGAACCTTCTGTGGACACATCTGAGACCACCCCCAGCTCTGTCTCTGCACTTAGGACCTTCTGACGTCTCTAGGTGTCACAGAATCCCAGCCCTCCTGTCATTACAGGCTACCCTCAGCCCAAGGACTGACTGGCGGTTCCCTTAGTCCAGCTTCCTTTCCCTGATCACCTAGCATGTCCACACCCATCTGAGGCCAGTCCTTGTTTCCTGGGCCTTCCCAGCTCCCCCCCCCCCCTTTCTTTCAAAGCCTCCCTGGCATCTGAATTGCCTCATGAATATGTGTTATGCAGATTTGAACTTTGTGAATCTAAAATAGCGAGGGCCAAAAATATCATGAAAGTTTCTCTTTGTGCTCAAACTTAGAAGTGATGCAGATCTCTCAAACACGAACAAAGCCTCAGGACAGCAGACCTTCAGATACGTTTGTAAAGATCCCTAGGTAGTGTTTTCTTGAATGGGGGCATCTCTGAGAGAGAGAGAGTCACATGGGGGTTGGAAGGAGTGGGGATCCTGGTCCATGCTTAGTCTTCCAGGAAGGAGTCAGGGCTGCAGTCCATGGTCAGTGCCCTGAGGGGAGGCAGGAGTGTGGGGTCACAGTGCACACTTGGTCTTCTAGGGCCTGGCAGGAGAGGGGACCTTTATCCAGGTCCCTTCCTCCCGGTGCTGCTGAGGAGCCTGCAGGCAGGTGTTCCATCTGTACCTCTCAGACCAACACGCTGCAGGAAAATGAGATCCACAGACAAAAGGATCTCTATCTAGTTGCAAAGGGAAGAAGGGATAATTTATCCTGAGACGAATGTGGGTGGTGCCGGCCAGGGAAACCAGATTCAGTTTTCCCTGAATGACGGGTTCCATGGTGGACTGTTAATCACAGAACAAAGAACAGTCATGAATCAGACGCTTTGTTGGGGATGTCCGGTAGGCGCTTTACTGAGACACTGAAAAGTCCATGAAAAGGGTTTCCAGCCCTATCTGACAACATTCTTAGGTCTTAGTTTGGTGGAAGTAGTGGTCGGCTAAGTTAATAATCCAACAGTTTTAATTGACAAGCCACAGGGTGTTACAGACACAGAGATGGGTTATAAATGGTTGAGAAGGGGAATAAAGGTAGCCCAAGATAGGTTGGTACTTGATCTGCACCATTCCAACTCCCCACGATCAGGAATTTCTACTCTGCCAGTTGGTCTGCAGTCTTCAGGCTTTCTCTAGGAACTTCAGCACACACTCCTACTGGCTGTCAAGACCCAGCTCATTATCTCTAAGCCTGTCCTGTTAGCTTGGAGAGGAAACCGGTTTCACCAGGCCTTGGGCCTCTGCTTAGAGGCAGGTGGATGGCCAGGCCAAGGTATTTTGGCACAGTTTTTAGGGTTGACTGAGCCTGTTAGATTCCAGCTGGTGGCGAAGGACAATTGAACCAGGATATGGGCAGCCTTGACCCCTAAGGCCTGGAAAAAGGCTCCGTGGAGGAAGTGGAGGCTCCGCCTCTGTTTCTTAGCCTAGGCCTGGACTTCCTGTGTTTGGACTGGCTAATGGTTAAGAGGGAAACTTGCTGCAGCTAGGGGTGCTTACACCTGTCTGCACCTCCTAGTTTATAGCCCGGGCACTGACTGGATAGGGCCACTTGGCAAGGAACTTCCTGTTACCGGGTGAGGAGTGTCCAGTCAGAAGTGTTCCCGTGTTTCTGTAGAGAGCAGCCAGAAGCCAGGAAGCCCTGTGTGAACGAGATACAGAGATTTACCTGTCTGAGGTAAGGGAGCCAATGTCAGTGTGACACTCTCTTGTCCTGTAAGGGGTGTTCGTCTGGTGGGTTTCTCCTTGGGGCTCTCTGGGTGCTTGGTAGGCCGTTGGTGGGGCTGTTCACAAAAATACAGAGTGTTTGCCTTTCAGTTCCTACTGGGTTGAACATTAAACAGGAAGGGTGCTCTCAGGGTTTAAAAATCCCAGTAATTTGTCAGTGAGAGTCCCTTCTGCACAGAGCTGTTCTGGGGTTAGGCTGGGGCTCTGCTGGAATTCAGGGGAGGGTCTCAGGATCCAGAAGCTGGGGAAGCAGTCTCCTCATTCCTTAGAGAAACTTGTAAATGGCCTCTCCCCTGATGAGAAGCTTCATGAGGAGCAGGATGTTCTGTTGCTCCTGGGGATTCTGAGAGGGCAGATTACAAGGGAAGGCCTGTCTGAGCGAGGAGGCAGGCCCTGGTCAGTGAAGAGGCAGGATCCTGGTGATGGAAAAGACCCCAGTGAAGAGGGGTACCACGACGAGGAAGCAGTTCTGAATGCAGGAGCACGGAGTTTCGGATTCCAAAGTATAGCCGAAATGCTGGGATTGGAGGAAGCCCCTTGCTCAGCGGTACTCCAGTTTCCAGGAAGCCTTTGGTCCCTGCTCTGCCTGGAACAGCACATTAGGACCCTTTGGCAGTCCCAGTATAAAATATTCTCAGTAGCTCAGAAACGAGGAGTGAGTTATGAGACAGCAGATTTATGGTCTCTGTCAAGCTACCGGGGAGACATGTCAGATTTTCTGAGTGTTTTTTTTTCTCCCTTGTCAGGCCAGGGAGGAGTGGGTAGGAGGTTAGCAAAAGTTAATAAGACTTATATTTTTGGAAAGATGGCAGTTTTCAACTAAAAGTAGGTTATTCAAAGCTTTCTGAAGCAAAATGAGTGAGAAGTTGAGTCTCAGGTTTGGGTCAACCCCCCACAGAGGTATCTAAGGATTTCTGACCTAAGTCCCTGCTTAATTAAAATCATAGGTATGACTTTTGGCTACACTGTAACCATCCCTTTTGATGCTGTCAGTGGCTGCACACACTCTCAAACGCTGTGTCCATGTCTGTTGCGGTGGTCTTACTGCTGGCTCCTGGATTCAGTTTCTAGCTTGGGACAAACTGTGGGGCAGCTGGGATAGCTGGTCTATAGGACAGACAGAGTGATATGAAGGTGCCAGGCAGAAAGTTCCCAAGGGGAGTTCTTCCTGGGCTAAGGAATGTGCTATTACGATATAGCCGTTCTGGCTCATCTGTCAGTACTTGAAACATTTCTTCATGAACTTTGCCCTCATGACCTTTGCCCATCCCTCACTGTAGTTTCGATCCTGTTGAGTGGCTCTCAGTAAAATAGGCATCATTCAGGCTGGGAATAGTAGCACACACCTGTAATCTCAGCACTTGGGAGATGGGGCAGTAGGGTGAGGAGCTGCAGGCAAGCCTCTGCTCCAAAGAGCCTTTGAGTCCAGCCTGGGCTACACAAGAGCCTATCTTAAAACAGAACTGAAACAAAATAACCAAAACAAACCCCACAACAAATCGAGTGTGGCTTTCAGAACCGGGCAGCTCAGTTCCCCCTTCTTTCCAGCTGACCTGGGCATTCCAGGTGACTGGCAGAGCAATTTCCTTGCAAACCTGTGTTAATTGAGCTTGAAAATTAGCAAATGATTTATTTGCCACTTTGTGAGACTGGATCTGGGCTCAGGGTTCAGTCTTAGAAGGCTGTGACTTCAGCAGCATCTTGACTGCGGGGAGACCCCATGGAGGAGGCACACTCTCCAGTTCTGTCGAGTGCTTCAGGCCCACGGTGAGACAGTATCCTAAAGTAGGGATGTGGGGAGTTAGTGTTCAGTGCGTATGTTAAGGTTTGGAAGGCATCAGAGAGACAAAGGGTGAAGCCCCACCCTCTTCCCTTTTCCTGAGCTAGGGTATCTGGGAATGAGTTTAGGTATAAAGATGAGTCCCAGGCTTGAGCACCACTAGGCTCAAGGTCAGGTCATGTCCTTCAGGGATTCTCTGAGGTGAGCTGCACCAGATTTTCCACAGATCTGTGTAAACAGTGTCATGCCCAGTTTTCTACCCAGTGTTTCTGTGATGGGCCCCAGAATGCATTCTCTGAGAGAGCATTGCTCTGCCTAATGCCCCAGAGGTATCTGGATACAGAGTGTGTGAGCTGCAGGGTAGCTCCCTTGGCTCTAAACTTCACCTGCTCCCTTCTTCCAGGCAAGGAAGATCATGCTGAGATGGAGGGCAGCTGGAGAGATGTCTTGGCTGTGCTGGCCATCCTGGCTCAGCTGACAGGTAGGTATAGTAGGTGGGTAGGCTGTTGACAAACTTCAGAAGCAAGGCAGGAGGAAGGATGAGCAGATGATGCAGCAAGACAGGCTACAGGTGGTCCTCCTTGGGCCTTCCCTCCAGGTGATCCTCCACAGGCACTTCATCCAGGTGGTCCTCCTCAGGCACTCCATCCAGGTGGTCCTCCACAGACACTCCCTTCAGGTAGTCCTCCTCAGACCCTCCCTCCAGGTAGTTCTCCTCAGGCACTTTATCGAGGTGGTCCTCCTCAGGCACTCCCTCCAGGTGATCTTCCACAGGCACTCCCTCCAGATGCTTCTCCTCAGGTACTCCCTTCTAGCCGTCCTCCTCAGATACTCCCTCCAGGTAGTCCTCCTCAGGCACTCCCTCCAGGTGCTTCTCTTTAGGTACTCTTTCCAG
>NW_021620749.1:1645562-1650516 GCF_004785775.1 Grammomys surdaster | reverse complement strand
CTCAGGCACTTCCTCCAGGCTCTTCTCCTCAGTTACTCCCTCCAGGTTGTCCTCCTCAGGTACTCCCTCCAGGTAGTCCTCCTCAGGCACTTCATCTAGGTGGTCCTCTTCAGGCCATCCCTCCAGGTGATCTTCCACAGGCACTCCCTCCAGGTGCTTCTCCTCAGGCACTCCCTCCAGGTGGTTCTTCTCAGGCACTGTCTCCAGGTGCTTCTCTTCAGGTATTCCCTCCAGGTGGTCCTCCTCAGGTACCCCCCTATAGGCAATCCTTCTCAGGTACTTCCCTGCTTCTCTGTTTCATGGCCACCTCCTCAGGAGCTCCCATTCCTGCCACTGTAACTCTGCCCTTAGAGAAGACCTTCTGCCTTTGACCTACACATGGTCCCCTTAGAGCTTTCTCTAGGCTTACCCATTAGGTCCCTGAAGTTGTCATGTAAATTGTTTCAGTTATTGAGCTATCTTTCCTACTTGCTTCTCACTGTGTCAATCTTTGTATCTCTCAAGGAAAAGGTGGCTCTGTCTGAAAGCCTTCTTGACTCTTGTGATATCTAGGGTGGGATCCCCAAGCCTCCCTAAGAGTATGGCAATTCTCTGAGCCTTCCAATATCTTGTCACCAGGAGTTCTTCAGGGCACCAGCTGGGGTGGACACCAGTGGAAACAAGTAGGATGGGCCGAGCTGACTCTGGAGGTCTCAAAATCCCCAGAGTCTCTGCTCTCAGCTTTGGATGTCAAGTAAGAAATATACATTTCTTATTTGTGTCTATATAGAATATAAAATATAATCTGTAGAATATAAAATATAATATATAGAGTATGTACAATATATTTCTGACTATATATCAGAAATATATATAATCAGAAATAAATACACACACACGCACACATATATACTTATTTATTTATGGGTATTGAGCCTTAAGTACTGCCTTGAGTCAAGATGGATCTGGTTTGAGGTTTAAGATGGCTGCATCAGGAGGGCCAAGTATTATGGGCTGGGTTTAGAGTCCCTAGAGAGAATTTATAATGAATACCAGATTCTTTACATGTTTCATCTAGGAAAGTCTTGCGGCTAGTTGAGTCTCTTCATTTGTAGACTTAGCTCTGTAGCCCAAGGAAGTGTCCAGATACCCTCAGGGCTCTTCCAGACTCTCCCTCCCCTCCTCTCTCCCTTCCTTTCCCTTCTCCTCTCACCTCCTTTCTCCTCCCTACTTTTGACGGTAGTATCATGGCTTACGTAGATCTTGGTCACCTCATTTATTTTCTCAGTAAATATTCACTAAACCCATTATGTGTCATGTAGTTGAGGCATAGGTACCAGAGCTCAGAGTCTAGTAGGGCAAACAGGCATCGAGAACAACAACAACAACATAAATCACCATTGTGACTGTTGCTTTGAAGAAGCTTAGTTTAGCATAAACAGGATTGTCTGGAAACAGCATGGTGTGGCCCGCAGGGCAGACAACTAGCCAGGACTTCAGGAGCAAGTGAGACTGAATTCCAAGCTACATGTGCAAAGGGCCTGACCCTGAGACTTGAATAATTTGGTACTTTAAGAAGGTTCATCGAGCACCTCAAGGGTGGAATTGGAACAAACAGGAGATGGAGAGAAAGTTGTGGGGAAGTTTGGTGTTAGATTATAATCCTATGAAGGCTCTCTGCTCTATCTGAAGTGATGGGACTCTTAGGCCTGGAGTATGGAGGGGGGGAGGGACACAAGCAAGCACCTGTTTAGATGCTCCCCTAGGCTTCCTGTGCAGAGATGTTCTTTTGGGTGCATCTGGTGGTCCAGCAGTGACATTGGCTTTTTCTGTATCCTCCCAGGAGCTCAGCAGACAGTTTAGCCCTACCCGAGGTTTCTCTCGGGACCTCCTCCTCATTCTGCTTTTCCTCAGTGGATCCCAGGGGTTGACTTGTACTCTCTTCATCTGAAGCCCAATCATCAAGGCACAGTCCTCTCTGCTCTCTGTTCACCATTCCTTATTCCTTCCTGGCCTTTAGCCACATGTCCAGCCTGCTTTCCCATTCTCGACGAGGTCTGAGTGAGAGGAAAAAGTGTGGGGTCTGCAGATGTAGCAGCGATGTTGGAGTAGAGTGTGGAGCCACACTGGACTAGGAAGATGGAGAGGTGACCAGTGTAGGACCTGAAGTTTCTTATGTCAAGGAGATTGTTTGCCGTGTGTGTGTGTGTGTGTGTGTGTGTGTGTGTGTGTGTAGGTCAGAGGTCATTCTGGGGTCATTCTTCAGGTCATTCTTTAGAATGTTAGCCACCTTATTTTCTCGAGATTGGATATCTCACTTATCCCTGGAACTTGCCGCTTTGGCTAGGCTGCCTCGCCAGTGAGCCTCTATGCTGGAACTACAAATGTGTACCATGAAATCCAGCTTTTCTAAGTGAGTTCTGGGGGTTAAACTCAAATCCTCATGCTGGCATAGCAAGCACTTTTCTGACTGAGCCACATTCTCAGCTCAATAATCATGTCAGAGCATCAGCAAGAGGTGCAGAGGTTGGCTAACCCCAGGTTCCACAAGAGTGGTTTAAATGACATTAATGTCAGAATGGGGAGTGGGAAGTCTAGAGGAGCAAACAGTTACAGACACTCTGAAGATCAAGTGAGAAGCCTGGCTCTGTCAGCTGAAGGGTGTGGATGTCCCAAACCTAGGAAAAGAAACTCCTCAAGGAACTTTGCAGACAGCACACGCCCGAGGTTTCTTGAGGGACACCTTGCAGACAGCTTTCAGGTAGGGCAGACCCTGGCTTTTCTGTTCTGTTGTGCGGCTTTGCTGTCCAGAAAAAGAGAGGAGAGGAAGGTGAGAGCCAAGATATGTGGCTGAGTAGAGGTCTTATCTGCAAGTCTTTTCTAATGTTTGGTTTGTGTGGGGTGAGGTTACACAGGGCCTCAACACTGCTGAATCACAGAGGAAGGAGGAAGTACTTTGGCTGCATGTCCATTGTCACAGGTGTAGCTGAGGGCAGTTGGTGGATCCAGAGGGGGCCATGCTCACAGGAATTGTGCTTAAGGCTTGGCATCGCCTGTTTTGTTGATGATCAGGGGGTAGAGTGCTTTCCCAGCATGCACAAGGCCTCAGTTCTGTTTCCCAGCATCCTATTTTCATTCAGGCATGGTGGCTCATGCTTGTAGTTCTGACTCTTAGGAGCTGCAGGCAGAAGGGTCAGAAGTTTAAGGTCATCCTTGGTTATGTTGAAGATGGAAGGCCAGCTTGGGAGACATGATCCTGTCTCAAAACAAACCAAAACCAAAATGTAAAAACAACAGCAGCAAAACCAGGTAGCATCAAACTTGAAGGAATTTCCCCATGGCCTAGGCTTCTCCTGGCTTTATTCCTACCTGTCTACCTGAAGTATGAGGCTGGGTCAGCATGGCCTGTGAGTGTCCTGCGGCTCCTCAGTCCCTGGGGGCATGGGTGTCATCTTTGCAGATTGTCTTTGGAGTGAAATGAGGTGCAGACACTCACTACCCTCCAGCCTTGCAGGCTCTGTGGCTGTCATCCACCCCATTCCTCCAGCCTTGCAGGCTCTGTGTGGTTGCCACTAATTCCATACTGGGGACAGTGTGTATAGAAGCTGAAATTTCCTCTTTCCTGTGTGTGGCTTGTAAGTTCTGCATGTCCTGTGGACAGGACTGGCTGCCTTTGGGGGCTGTGAAGGAGAATCTAGTCCCATTCTTCCTGCCCCCCACCTCAGCTTGCTGGTTATAGCAATCCTTGGGATTTCTTGCTTTACATGTGGGTGTATCACGTTAGTCTCAGTCCCTGTCTTCACACGGAGCTCTTCTCTTGGCATTCCTGTATCTCAGACCCCTCTGCCTTTGTCTTATAGAGATGTCCGGGATTGGACTTGAGGTCCATCCCATATCCAGGATGATTTCATATAGGATCCTTGACAGAGTTTATCTGCAAAAATTCTACTTTTAAATGCTACATTCTGTGGCTTTGGTGATGGTGAGCCTCTTAGAGAATGGTGTTCAAGTCGGTGCTGCATCTAGAGGAAGGTGGGAGGAGGCTTGTGTTGGCCATGGGTCTACCAGAAGTCCTGGTCCCTGGCCTTAGAGCAATAAGGCAGAGGGGCTGAGCCTTTCAGATGGCTTCTCAGAGCACGATAGCTGGCAAACAGAGGGTTAAATGACATCACTGAGTTATGTCAGCTAATGCATTTACTACCCCAAACACTGATTGCCTTCTAGCTTCCGGGTCCAGTTATCAGATCATAGAAGGTCCTCAGAATGTAACCGTCCTGAAGGGCTCAGAGGCTCGCTTCAACTGCACTGTGACTCACGGCTGGAAGCTTATCATGTGGGCTCTCAACGGTATTGTGGAGCTGAGTCTCACCTCCCAAGCACCCATCATCACCAACAACCGCTTCACCTCTGCCAGTTACAACAGGACGGACAGCTTCGTCTCTGAGCTGATCATCCATGATGTACAGCCCAGTGACTCGGGACTCGTGAAGTGCAGCCTGCAGAACAGCAAAGTGTTTAGATCTGCCTTCCTCTCAGTGCAAGGTGAGTCAGCTGGAGGGTGGCACGTGCCTTCTGAGGCTCACAGCTGAGCAGTGATACTTGGGGCCCGCCTTTAGGTTCGGTGGTGCTTATTGTAATTCTGAACTGACGACTGCTTTGTGTGTTTTTGTTACTGTGTTGCCAACTGGGTTCCTTCTCTCCATTTGTGGACAAGGAAGCTCCGCCCTGCAGTGCATTCTGGGTGATCATGAAGTGCTGGTAGTTGGCTGCAGGTCACTGTATGGCTCCTGCCCAGGGATGTTTTCTATCCCAGCATCCTTATTTCCCACATAGTCTAGATTTCATTATTCTGGGTATTCTGAGCTAATGCTGGCTTTGTTTATGTCTCCCTCCCTCCCTCCCTCCCCCCCTCTCACCTCGAGTCACACCGTGGCATCCCGCATGCCGCCCTCGGCTAAGGAGGGAGGGAACATAC